>NC_084987.1:28011528-28319028 GCF_963691925.1 Scomber scombrus | reverse complement strand
CCTTTGCCCATGAATGAACTCAAATATTCTCCATTATTATGAAATACTTTACATTTTATGAAATATAATGTTATCATAATTCTTCTTGCTTATTTTTTACAATAACATAGTTTATTTCATAATAGTTTATTTCATAATGGCCTTATTTCAGAATGCTGTTTTTCTGAATGGCCTTGTTATTTCATAATGCTGTTTTTCAACAGAATGTCTGCCAATCAGAGACAGTGTGTTGAACTTGCACAGTGATTGGCTGATCCTTCTGCCTTTGGCTTTGAAATCACTATTTTCCCTGTCATTCTGTTGAAAAACAGCAGTCTGAAATAAACTATTATGAAATAAACTATTATTGTAAAAAACAAGAACAATTATGATAAAATTATATTTCATAAAAATGTAAAGTATTTCATAATGTAAAATATTTCATAATAATGGAAAACATTTCATAATAATTGACTGAATTTAAAGAATCATTTAACATTTCACATGGTTATTTATTTCTTAATATCTTATTTCATAATCGAATTATGATTAAATAGGGACTCCGTAGTTAATGGGGGAAATAACAGATCATGAAAAGTAAAATCAAATGAAGAAAATTGTTCATGATTCTTTTGTTTATCAGACGGACAATTGACAGATTTTAACTAGATGGTGAATCAGAAAACAAACAAAATATAAAACCTGGAAGTGATCATCTGTAATCTGTCTCCACTTCAGTATCAAACTGCAGAGATGTTGTGATGTATCAGATCAGTGTGATCAGCTGCAGTGGCTAATCAATAAATAAGGGGGCGTGTCTCCTGGTAAAAGACTTCTGTGGAGGCTGCTTTTGTGTTTCCTCACTCATTGCTCCTCAGAGATACCTTCCTGCTCTTGTTCCTCTGAGCCGAAATAAGAGACTTGGGACAGCCGTCCAAATGGTGATTCGGAACAACTTCCGGTTCAGGTGAAGAGCAAAGAAACATCAATTTAGAGACTTGAGATGTTCCCATTGGCTGTCTTCTCCTGGACTTTCATAATTGCGGGGTCCTGCAGCTGAGACCATATCTTACCCATATTTGACAGTGCTCCCTGTTGTTGGCTATACTCATATGATAGCTGAGGTGAAGAGCTTTGTATAACAGTGTGTACCATGTCTGGGGCCCCTTTTGTTGCATGAATATAAGCCTTCAAACATACACCAAGGTGTAAAGGTCAGTATTTCAAAGTAGGAGCCATGTTGAAACTTCATACTACTTCATACTTCATACATTTATTATTCCCTAGGTCGAGACCTTTCCAACAATATATTTGGTTTAGCTCTACCACAAAGTTTACATTTTTTCATGTCATGGACACAAGATATCCCAGGCCTAGCTTCAGAGAGCACTTTGAAGGCCCGGTATATAAAATGTTGCTTTTCGTTTGTTTGTTTGTTTGTTTAGTTTGTTTTTTCTTTTGTTTTAAAAAAAGTCACCAAAATGAGTCAACATCAGAGATTACAATACCTGACAGTTTAGGGCATTACTACGATTTGGAGGAAGGCCTCAATTGCTTGGATTAGGTTTAGGGTTAGTGCTGAAAAGACCAATCCAGTGTCATTCCCAGGTCCTCAAATACCATGCGCATGCATATGCTATGATTTACACAACCCTGGGAAATGTTTGTAACTGTAGCATCTTTGGTTTTGGGATTTTATGTCAGCATGACATAGCCCATTAAATGTTTTATAAGCCAATGCAGGCATACAAAGAATGTGTCTTGGCATTTATGCCCAGACAAATGCAACACAGAAGAATAAAAAAAGATAAAAGTAAGTTAATAATAATAATTATAATGAAACAAATAAACTAAAATTAAATTGAATTAAAGATATCTATTTAAGGAATGTAATATTAATAGTTTTGAAATGGGATATAATTTTAAATTAAATATTGATTGTAGAAAGGATAGATGGACTGTGTTATGGACAAAGAAAAGAAATGTATAAAACATGAAGGTGACAAGAACCAAGATTAAATGTGACATGTGCATGAGCAATTGAATTATGTAACAGTGGAGGTTGAATGCAATGCACCATCTAAAGTGCATTTTGATTAAATATATTAAAGTCACAAGTGCAGGGATTAAATGAAGGATGTAAAATGTAAAGTTAAGTTTGATAACCGCATCTTCATCATGTTTATATGGCCATGGCAGAAGATTTGACGCACACATACACACACACACACACACACACACACACACACACACACACACACACACACACACACACACACACACACACACACACACACACACTGGAGTGCCTTATCGGATGACATGGCTCAGTATAGATTTGAGGAAGACTATATTTAAAAAAAGACAATTTCATATTAAAGTTCCTCAGCCACATATTCTTCACCTCTTTAGCTAAAAAGCTCTAACTCTCGAACAAAAAAAAGGTCATTAAACTGATGTTCCTAACATTAATCATATTAGTCATATTGTTGAATTATAAAGGACACTTTTGTGGTTTAGTGTATATAAATGTTATAGATATCATTAAAAGAAAACTTAAAAAAAATACTTCTAGGTGCGTCCTCCAGTCAGACAACACAAAGCTTCAAATTCTGGATTTCATATTCAGTTCATCACTGCAGCACTCAAAATTAAAAAAAAAATCATCAAATACTTACATAAAATAACAAAAATAGCATAACAGCTCAGATAACAACACAATGCAAAGACAATGATTTAAACAACATGCAACTGTGTGGTGCAAAGTCTACTGTGGATATGGGTGATGGGGGAAAAACAGAGACCTGTACTTTTACAGTACCTATTTTCCATTCCCTGCTGAATGTACACAATCTACACACCCCAGGTAACCTACTTCTCTGGAGTTTGTAAGTGGAGCAGAGTGTGAATCAGTATCAGTGGAAGATCTGTGCACGGGATACTAAAGCCTGCATATAGTACCTAGGTTCCCAACTCGATACCAATGCTGTTATAGGTGGACTATTCCTTTAGGGAAGATAGTTTCTTCTAGCCCATGGAGTATTTAACGAAAAATGAGAAGGGCAAAACCACTCATCTAATAAGATGCCGTCACACTCAATGAAGAAAAGTACAACTTATAGATGAAAAAGAAATTTATTTATTTGATTCTTACAATAGAAGAGCTAGTCAAAATCAAAAACTAATACAGGGTTTCAGTATATCACACAAAATGATCTACATCTAAGCATCTCCTCCCAAGACAAGAGACCTCACATTCTCCTTTTTCCTTTTATACCCATGTAACATGAGCTGGGCTACGCCATGACAGTCGGTGAGAAAAGGATACGAAAAGTATATACATGGACTTTGTGGAAAGTATTGGAAATAACACATAAACACACACAAGGTAGGTTATAATATGACACACACACAAGGCAAGCTGTGACCTCGAATCAAAGCAGGATGTGACTGGCTGGTTTAAACACTTCCACTTTTCTTTTAAGGAAAAACACTTAGCACAAAGCAGGGTCAATAAAGATCAACACAATCCCTCAGGTATACTAGTTTTGTAAAACGTACACTAAAAGGCTAAAACTAAGTGTGAAAAACATTTCATTTAACTGAAAAAAGCAAAACCAGTATCTCTGGCATAAAGTGCAGTTAGTCAGGAATTTTAATAAGGCCCTGGTCTAGAGTTCACTCTTCTTGGGGGTTAATGGGGTCAAAGGCAAGGGGACAGGGTGTGTGTCCACATGTGTGTGCATTAAATCTCTATATCTGTACACCTGTCACTTTCATATATTTAATCAAACTGGACTTTACATTTGGTATTACATCCAACCCCTACTGTTGCATAATCATAAAAATACAAAAAATATCCAGGGTTATGTAAATAGTTGATGTAACCCTAACCCTAATCAACCACTTTAGGCCTTCTTTAAAGCCTATAGTGCTGCCCTAGATTGTCATTAGTATTGATATCTCATTTTGGTCCCTAGTTACACTAAAAAATAAAAAAACAAATAAACAAAAAGCTTCATTTTATCAACTGGTCCTTCAAAGTGCTCTTGGAAACTAAGCCTGGGATATGGCTTGGGTTCATGAAATGTGAAAATTAAAACTTTGTCATAGAGCTAAACCAAACACAGCATTGGAAAGGTCTCGGCCTGGAGAGAGTGTATAGAAAAGAATAGGGCATAAAAAACGCACTGTGGACCAACGTAGATACGATATTTGATGTGAGACTGGGTTGCATAGCAATGATGAATAGTAATAACTGACAAAATAACATCATAAACATTCACTGAACGAAAATTATGAAAATAAAATGCACATTTGTTATCAAAAGGCATTTTAATGCTAAAACTATCTTAAAATTGCTTTCTCCACTGAGAATAAAAGAAATGGCAGCCATTTTTGTTTGAGTCATGTGACATGGATACAGGCTGATAGAAAAGAATAGGCCAAAAAGTAAACTTAAACATGTAACAATTTTTAAGCTGTTAAACTAATATGTTTGTGCTGTGGAACAACATAGTTATTAAACATTTTGAAGTGAGACTGGGTTGGCTCTTTTCATTTATTTTTCCCTCACACAGAGAATTCATTTTAGATCATGTGACTCTAACCCTTCACCTACCTCCTCCTGCCTCCTTGTAAATATTGACAATCGAGGAATTTAAACGTACTCCTCTGCTGCGCTCCTTCAACATGCTTCAACTGCTTGTTCAGAGAGACTGGGGAGCGTGTCTATGTTCCCACAGTTTAATAATAAAATAAAGAATTTCACTTGTCTGTCAAGCATTTTCATAGATGAAAAAAACAACAACATGTTATTTGCATTAGGGAATGGCCATACCTGTGCTGTGAGAATGTAGGCCTGAGGAAATATAGGGCCTAATTTTGATGGGAGGAACATTTCTTAGAAATGGGGGAAGATAGTTTCGATAATCAATAATAATATTGTATTAATCCTGGTGAATGAGCAGTGGCTGTGAAACTGGGGTTAATAGAGGGAACCTGGTGTCCGGGGCTCAGAGTGACTCACATACATGTTCTGTAGTGAGCTGAGTGTAGGCTTATGCTCCCCTATGTGCACATGTATCTACCACTTTAAGTGTTTGTGTGACTGCACCTTAGGGCCCAGCACAGTATTGAGGCCAGTTGAAACAGGGCAACATCAGAGGTATGCAAATCACACACAAACGTTCGCACACACACATGCACATACACACACACACATGCTTCTCTCAACCATTTCAATTCCAGCGCACACTTTTATGAAATACATCTCCCTGGCTGTACACAGTTGTGGCTGCTCAAAAGTCTCCCTATTCATTATAATTACATCATGGTCGGCTGGTCCTCTGCTCTGCTGGACTCCCTCCATCCCTCCTCTACAAGCTAAAGCCGCACTGTCAGCTACACAGGCCTGACTACCTATAGCTGAGCAGAACCAGTGTGTAATATGCCAGTCAAGTTACACATTCTCAGAATACAAAGTGGATCAGCATTCTGATATGAGTGTGAGCTACTATTTTTCTCTTTTCCACATTGAACCACAGTAGTATTTGTTTCTTGCACCCAGTCCAGTTCAGCTTCCATATCTGATCCTCATGTGGGTAAAACAGCCAGGCTCTGCTTCACACTAACATAATGTCATGGAAACTCCAGCTGTGTGACAAGCATTCTGTATAAATCAACATTCTGTGTAAATCTTAAGATTTTGCTGCATTGTTTATTTTGTCTCTTCCTCCATTTTCTTCCTCAGAGCACTGAGCAGATCAACAGAAATGTTAGTGGCATCAATGGTTTATACAGTTGGGAATATTTGTCGGTATGTGTTGTCCCTCAGCCGGTATGCTGCTCAGAAGTTAAGTTTGCCGACATTTACCAAGTTATTCTCTTTCATTGAGTTTTGAAGATGTCATTCAATTTATTTATTCACTACATTATCTTAGAACTGTACACAGCTGTTAACAGCTTGCAGCTCTCTCTCTCGAACAAAACAACTCAAACTTCTTTGGTCTGCTGTGTAGATCTTTAATTAAAACAGGTATCCATGTGGACTGGCTGACAGGACACTAATCACTGCTTAGCATGCTGCTAACAACATATTGATACAATGGGAAGTCCCATAGAAAAAAGGCAAAGTTAGCAGAGTTAGTGTTTCTCTATGTAACTAAAAACAATTACTAAATGCGTACACAAAATGGTCTTTATAAACCTTTTAATAAGGTAAATAAAAAATACCTGATGCAAAGTTCATGGAAAAATGAGAAGAGAATAATTATTCAGTGAAAGAGGTGAAATGTAACATTTAAAATGCCAATAAGTTTGACCTAGAAGGCCCTAAGGGTTCCCCTATGACAGGCAGCAATACTGATTGGGTGGATAAGATGAATGTGTCCCAAATAAAACCTAGTTACACATATAGAATTTGTTTTTTCTAATCTCACAAAATCTATTGAACCCTCTGACAGATGACACTATTATTAAACCCTGACTTAACATACCATTGCACTGGTTGCATTCCACGTTACGTAAGCTGGCCCCGCTGGCTTGAGAGGCAATTACATCTGAATGCCATGACCAGCACAGTAGTCCGACTACCATCTCTGCTAATGTAGCTCTGCTCCATTAAATAAGCAACCCCTTTGGTATCAGACATGTTTTCATAAATGAATCATGTCCCCTGAGCTGCCATACCAAAGAAAACAACATGATTTCATTATGGATTTTTGTGTGAGTGGAATAATGCAGTCAGTTTACAGGATCATCAGGTGGGCACCCTCTTAATCACTGCTGTTTGGTTGATTTGGATCCACAACACAGAAACCTGCAACTACACACTGCACTCTGAAGCAAGTTTGCATATGTGATCCTGATCCAATTTGTATCTGATTTCAGGCTATGTGACAGAATTTAACATCTCACTTCTCAATTCATATCACCTGTTGTCAGCATTCAGTGGCACCATCAGTGGCAGAGCCTGGTACCATCAACACAAAAAGATCAGATCTGACTAAAACAAATCAGAATTGCCTTTAATGTGAAGAGAGCCACTCATCAGTCACTGGTACCTCACCCAAAATGTTCCATAATCTTTCCACTGAGAAAATTATCCCCAAACAACAGAGAGTGGTACCTCTGCTTGTTGCCATGGTGAACCTCAGCAGGTCCTCAGGTGTGTTTTTGGTATGTGATCATCCATCCGAGAGAGAAAGAGAAAGAGAGAGAGAGAGAGAGAGAGAGAGAGAGAGAGAGAGAGGGGAAACAAAAGTCAAATAACAGCACGCAGGTTGGTTACATAGCTGTCTCCATCTCTCTCCTCTGCTGTTCTGTCTCTGTGTCATGGGTTTATGAATAGCTGCAGGTCTGTGTGTGCAGCTGAGTAGTCATCCCTATCTTGCATGGCCAGGGAGACCTGAGTTTGGCAAAATGGGTTATTGATGA
Source organism: Scomber scombrus (assembly GCF_963691925.1). Lineage (NCBI taxonomy): Eukaryota > Metazoa > Chordata > Actinopteri > Scombriformes > Scombridae > Scomber > Scomber scombrus. The sequence goes on along the minus strand of NC_084987.1, from coordinate 28,311,612 downwards.
ACTCATATTTTAACACGTCCTACATTTTTAGGACAAGATTTTTAGGGCAGTTTATATTTTTTCCACTAATAATTTTGCTGTGTCAACAAATGCAGTTTCAGATACAAACTCTGGGTTCCTTTACACAACCCTAATAATCCTCAGCCATGATAAGAGACAGCACAGTGTATGTGTGTGTGTGTGTATGTGTGCACATGCTCTCCTGTCAGATTGGCCTACTCTACATTTGCAGTATCTGTGCCAACCCAGCGGCCATGCAAAGTCCATCCCCCTCTCTCTGTGTGTCATTCAGTTGTTATCTTTGCATGTACTTACAGTGTGCATGCATGTATTTGACGGGGTGTGAGTGTGTTTGTGGAGCTTATCAAGGTTTGTGAAAGAAGTTATAGTGACAAAAGGATAGAGGGGGAGGAGAAGAGAAAACACAAGGAAAAGGAAAAAGATTGAAGGGGAGTGGGGGGGCTATAGATCGAGAAAGACAGAAAGAAAGGAGGGAAGAGAAGAGAGAGGTAGCCAGTGGGCAGGATGGAGCATTGTGTGTGTGTGTGTGTGTGTGTGTGTGCATGCGAGCACTGGGAGTGTTAGGATGTGAAGCCAAGTGTAATGAAATTATCTTGACAAAGCCTGGAAATGCTGCAGCTCAGCAGAGGTCCAAGCCAACACTGTTGATAAATGTGTATACCAGTTAGTTAATAAATGTGGTTGTCATATTTAAAATTCCAACAGAATTCCTGGATTTGGTCGTCTTTTAAGATTTACATTTCATTGTTGTCTTCTTGATTCAATATTCAATGATGCAAAGAAGAGTGGTGATGAGTGTTTGAATATTCAGAGCACCTTCGAAATTGAGCCACTCATCTTCACGTTCGACGTGCTCTGTGCGGGATCTCACGCGACCACACAGTATTTCAGTGATCGCGTGAGATTTTGACGATGTTTACAGATTTAGCAGTAGCAGCAGAGTAAAAGCCATCAGGTAAGTGTTATTTTAATAAACTCCTGGTGTACTTACAAACTTTCCAATGCATGGATTTATGAGTAAAGACCCTATTTGTACTACTGTAGAAGTTTGATAACAATCCAGGCATAATTAGTGGGGTAATTTACGAGATACACTGTTGGTTCCATTAGCGCCTGTACTAAGCCATTCGGCTGATAGCTCTTACTCCACTAATTTGCGACCACATTTTTAAAAAGGGCTGAGGCGGTGATTAGATAGATGTAATAGTGCATATGACGCTAGGCCAAAATTACGCCGAACCACCGCTTTAAGTTGTCTTGTATTGATATATGTACTTTCAATTAGTTAACTTTGGAAAGAGTAAACATGTTGATAGCAACAATAGTGACTGGTGAGATACCAGATACGTTGTATCTAGGTACACATACTTAGTAGCCCCGTTTCCAGTAAGGAAGTTTATGGTAAAATTTAGGAGGCGGGACCTTTACAGGAACGTCCTCTCACTCGGTCCTCTCAGCTGTTGTGTCTCCATAACAGAGTAGGACCCAGATAGGACCCACCGGACTCTGACTGTGACGTCACAGAGGCAACTCACCGAAAAACATAAAGAAAACGACAACGAGGAGGTAAACATGAAGGAGCTGAGCTGGTTGCCGCGTTTCTGGTTTGTGTGTTCGTGTACATGGCGGTGGACGTTATGAACTTTTTTCCGGCAGTGTAGACGCTTTCTACTATTGTTCGTCTTCTGCTGGGTTTTTAAAAATGCAGCTTATTTTAGGATCTATAAGATCAAAGCAGTGGTCAGAAGCTATTTTTCATAACGCCAGTCCTGACTGGCAGACAGACGTGACGTCCGCTCCTTGGAGGAGGAGCTTCCTCTTCCATATGAAAACCGGGCGTAACGTCATCCATTCAGTCTTAAACCTCTTCTCGCTCCCAGAAGCAACCTCTCAGACAGCAGGTGTAGCTGAACTAGCAATACAGTTCACAGAGCGAGCTAACCACTCGGTCGCAGAACGCTACGTTATCCTGAAGCTGCAAAGCTATCTGACTACAACTGCTAGACTGTCTCCAAACAGTAGCTGCTACGGAGCTAACAGAATGACGGAGCCTGTACCTTCCCTCACCATGGAAAAGGTCTGACCACCGACGAGGACGTGTATGTGCGGCAACAAGATTGCAGGAGCAGACGCTGCTTGTGCTGCACTAGCATTCCCGGTTTCTTGTGAGCACTGTGCACGCCTGTCTGACAAGACCCGCCGACGCAGGCTAGCATGCCAAGCTAGCCTGTCGACAGCGGACCCTATGATGAGGATAACCAACCCCCCGTCACAGGAGTTAGTGGAGAGCCCCGAGGGAAATGCCATCCCTACGAGTGCCGGCTGGGAACAGCTCGATGCCATTGCTCCGCTGACCGACCTTGATGAGCCGACCTGCACGCTGTCTCTAAGAGAGCGGCTGCAAAGCTTGGCATCGCGTGGCCAGAAGCCCCCACTGAGGCCACCACGTCTCGCTATGAGGGGAGAAGGCTGCCCACGGTCACAGTCCAGCCCTGTGGAACGAAGTGTGCGTGGTAACGGACCTCTGCCTGCGTCTACACAGGTGCGCCGTCCAAGCCTCTGGAAGAGCCATGGCCCTGATGGACGCTTAAGAGAGGGCAAGGTGGCTGAACCTCTCCAGCCTCTCTCAGAAGGAGAAGGCTCAGCTCCTCGACGTCCCTGTAGACCCGAAGGGCCTATTTGGTCCGGCGTTTGCCACCATGCAGAGACGATGCGAGGAGAAGAAAAAGGAGGGTGAAGCGCTTCAACTATGCCTCCCCAGGAAGGTGCCAACCCCTCCCCCTGCAGCACCCTGGCAGACGTTTGCCCAAGCTGTGACCCGGCCAGGTTACCGCATCCCAAAACGTCAGACCCAAGCCCAGGCGAGCGCCCAGAGCAAGCCACCTGAACTTAAGGGTGCATGGGCTAAGAAGCCCTTTGCAGATCTGCGTGCTGAGTGTTTTGATCCCAACTCAGAACATCACTTTCATCGGTCTGTCTATGGACTCTGCCGCATTCAGAGTGCGTCTGACAGCGGAGAGGGTGGGAGCCTTTCAGGCTTGTCTGGCACTTTTCCGCAGAGGGACGAGGCTAAAGTTCAGAATGTGTCTGAGACTGCTGGGGCTAATGGCATCGGCCCTGACGGTCATTCCGTTTGGCCGTTAACACATGAGACCTTTTCAGCGGTGGGTGGCGTCACTCAATCTGAACCCAACGTGCCACGGACATCGCCAGGTCTCAGTCCCCACGCACTGCACAGATGCAGTTGTTTCACATAAACTGCTTGGAACTTCAGGCTGTGTCACTGGCACTGAAACATTTTCTGCCCTTTTTGAGAGGACAGCATGTTCTTGTCAGAACGGACAATACCATGGTGGTGGCATATATCAACAGACAGGGAGGGCTGCGCTCACGTCAGCTGCACATGTTGGCACACAGACTGATAATGTGGAGCGGTTCCCACCTACTATCGCTGAGAGCCACTCACGTACCGGGCATATTGAAACTGGGGGCGGACTTACTGTCCAGGGGCAACCCTCGCTACAAGGATTGGAAACTCGACAGCGAGGTGGTGGCTCAGATATGGGAGAGATAGGGCCAGGCGAAGATAGATCTCTTTGCGTCAGAGGAGAACGCTCAGTGCCCTCTGTTTTACTCCCTCACCGGTCAGAGCGCCCCGATGGGGTTAGATGCTTTGGCGCACGAGTGGCCTCGTGTCCTCCTGTATGCGTTTCCCCCATTAGAGCTGATCACTCCCACCCTCGCCAGAGTGTGGGAGAGGGGTCTGACTCTCATCTTGATAGCCCCCCCCCCTGGCAGGTGGCTAGCGGAGATATTTCAGCTGTTGTGCGGCCTCTGCCCCTCCGCAGGAATCTCCTGACGCAGACACGTGGAGAGATCTTCCATCCTCATCCGGAGCGCATGGCTCTAGGGGCCTGGCCCTTGAAAGGTTAAATCTGGCTACTGCTGGGCTACCACAGGGTGTCATTGCCACCATTCAGAGTGCAGAGCCTCCTCCACACACAGCGCATATGATGGCAAGTAGCGCGCGTTTGAGGATTGGTGAGTTAAAACAGGAGTAGTGGCTTTCCAGAGCCCCGTCCCTGCTATTTTGACGTTTCTGCAGGAGCTGCTGGACAAAGGTTTGGCTTTCTCCACTGTCAAACTGTACTTAGCTGCTATATCGGCATGTCACATAGGCTTCGGAGACAAAACGGCGGGTCAGCATCTCCTCGTTAGTCAGTTTATGGGGGGCTCAGCGCCTTCGACCAGTGTCAAGGAGCTTGACTGCCCCGTGGGATCTGTCTATGGTGCTTGATGCACTGTTGTGCCCGCCCTTTGAGCCTTTACATAAGGTGGAGCTTAAAGTGCTCTCCTTTAAAACGGTGTTGTTACTCGCGTTGGCTTCGGCCAAACGCGTGAGTGATATTCATGCGTTGTCGGTGAATCCGGCCTGTATGCAGGTTTTAATGGGGGATTCTAAGGTTTTGCTGAAGCCTAACCCCGCATTTGTGCCTAAGGTTCTTAACCCGGCTTTGTCACACCGCCCTATTGAGCTGTCGGTGTTCTATCCCCCTCCTTTCTCCTCACAGGAGCACGAGCGCTTGAATGCGCTCTGCCCGGTGCGCGCATTACGCACCTATTTTGACAAAATGGCTGGATTCAGGAAATCGGAGCAGCTGTTTGTGTCATGGGCTACGCCGCACCTGGGGAAGCCTCATACAACACAGCTTTTGTCACACTGGATTTTAGAGGCTATTGCCCTGGCCTATGATAGCAGGGGTTTGCAACCCCCTGCGGGGCTACATGCTCATTCAACTCGCGGCATGGCTGCGTCATGGGCACTGTTTCAGGGTATTTCTATTGAGGAGATATGTGCGGCTGCCAGCTGGGCCACGCCTCACACTTTCTCCAGGTTTTACAAATTGGATGTTACTGCGCCTACACTGTCTCACACAGTTTTGCGCGTAGGTTCAGCAGCAAATATGCCTGTCTGATTGGCAGTGTATTAATAACTGGTCTTCGAGGTAAGCTTGTCTGGCAATACGGGAGTCTCTATATCCCATAGTGAGATACCGAAACGAATGTTGAAAGAGATCTTTAGGTTAAGAAATTAACCCCGGTTCTCTGAAACATGAGTGAGGTATCTCACCAGACCACCCTCCTTGCCTGGAGCGAGACAGAGGTGTGCTTGCTCAGACTGAATGGATGATGTTACACCCGGTTTTTATATGGAAGAGGAAGCTCCTCCTACAAGGAGCGGACGTAACGTTTGTCTGCCAGTCAGGACTGGCGTAATGAAAAATAGCTTCTGGGGACAAGCGCAGGGAGCATGTCCCATAGTGAGATACCTCACTCATGTTTCAGAGAACCAGGGTTAATTTCTTAACCTAAAGTTACTCTATGTTACAGTAATGTTACAATGACGTTGATGATGGTTTTGTGTTTGGTCTCAGTATCCATATTCGTCATGCACAATGTTTTGATATGTGAAATAGTTACACTAACATGTGATAGAGCCTTCTAGTGGCATTGCTGGGGTCTGTCAGGAACAGAGTTTTACATCTGTGAAGAATTTTGATGACTTCATAGATTAAATATATACATATATTTAATCATACATATTAGAACTGCACTATGTTTACATGATGTTCATTGTGCACTAATTGGCTATCTAATCTGATGGTAATGGTGCTTTTTTCCCCCAGTGAATGTTTGTTTGGTGCCCTGTTCAGCAAGCTAAGCTGCAGGAAAATATGTTTGTTCATGTTTGTAAGATAGATAAGAGAGAGACTTTGCTATCGGGCTCAGTTTGACCATCTGCTGTGCATAGGGTGACACCTAATTTCTATAGGGGGCATCATCACGAAGCATTAAAGATATATATATATATATATATATATATATATATATATATATATATATATATATATATATATATATATATATATATATATACACATTTCTATCTTTTGTTTTTTTCACAGAAGAACATAAAATAAGTGATTTAAAGGGCAGGCATGTTTGCTTGATCTTTAAAGAGCTGATGTTATGGCCTTTTTTGTACTCTTTCCTTTCAGCCCAGATTATCATAAAATTGGGATTATTAATGACTCTGATTGGCTGATTCCTTCATCCTCAGCCAACTGGAATAATTCAAGCTCCTTTATCTCGCATCTTTACCTGAGTAATGTCTGCAGCTAGAGATGCAAGACAGTATATCGTCTGATCCATGATGAAGGGAAAGAGTCTGCTGTTGCACAAAGTAGCTGGAGTTCACTAGCTTAGCTTTAGCACACTTCTACGAGTGTCCTGCTAATCATCTTGTTCAAATGCTACAACAACAAAGGTTACATATTCACTCAGCACAGTGCTATTCAGGGTTGAACTTGTGCTAAAGTTTCCTACATATTAAATTTGACTGTTGAGTGTGACATAGTAATGGGATCAGCCTCAACACTGCTTGCTCGCGAGCTGCAAACTTCAAATAACCTAAAAAGACAGAAGATATAGGAATGAGTCATTTTACAGCACAGGAAGGACACACCATCACCCTAATCCATCCCAAAATCATTTTTCTTGTTTTTCTGTCTTTAAATTAACTGTGCCTAGCAGCCATTATTATGCTGCATGTGTGAACAGGCTTTTGGCATTATCACCACAGTCTTAGCTAGGAATGCCATGTATGCCATCGTCACAAGCCTTAAAGAGATGATTCTTCAGTTTCACTCAGCCTGCAGTCTCCTGCACTTGGGCCGATCTGCTCCATTTCACATAACAAACAAAGATATCCTTGATGAAAACCTGAGTGTTCAATTCAACTGAGTACTGAGTAAACGGTCTGAATAGTTCTGTGCAATATATTGATATTATTGATTTATATCGATATCGTGATAGAGACAAGATATCGTCTTAGATTTTGGATATCGTAACATCAGGATATGTCATCAGAGTTGTCTTTTCTTGGTTTTAAAAGCTGCATTACAGTAAAATATGTAATATTTTGAATTTACCAGACTGTTCTAGCTGTTCTGTTATTTACGTTTTACCCACTTTATCATTATATCCACATTACTGATCATTATTTATCAAAGATTTCATTGTGTAAATATTTTGTGAAAGCATCAACAGTAATCTCTACAATATTGTTGCAGACTGTCTCTATATATATATGGTCTAAAATATCGTGATATTTGATTTTGTGCATATCGCCCAGCCCTAGGTCTGAATACTTGTCAATATGATATTTCAGTTTTTCCTTTTTAATTAATATGCAAAACAATCTAAAATACTGATTTCCTGTAGATTGATGAGGGTAAGAAATTAATCTAAACAATCTTAGCAGAACTCCAACAAAATGTGAAAAAGTACAGCGGTCTGATTCAGTGAATACATCCAGTCACTTCTGCTGATTGGTTATCAGATGAGGTGGAGACACCAGTGCTAACTCATGTGGACAACTAGTGGTTGTCGTACCTTTTCATTGGTTCCAGTTTGGTTAGCTTGAGCCAAATGCAGGGGTGGGCACCAAGAGGTAGCTTGGAGTTGCTATAGCCCATACCATGTATATTTGGTGCTATATATGTAATATATAATATATAATTGAATGGAACAACTACAACACTCTGGACAGTATGTTTTAAAATGATCTAACTCCTGCCTAAAGGATGGGTTAAGGAGAAGGTAGCAGTGCCAGTGATTTAAGTGCCTATAAGTAGTGACTGCCAGATAGAGTGAAGTGACAAAAACACCTTTTATATTCTAAATGTCTGGTTTATGGTATAGTGCATATCAGACTACTGGTACATTGCTCTTTACCTTAACCTTAAAGTGTAGTTTATGCATATCCTGTGTTATTGCAAACATGAGTGCTTTATATGGATAGAATACAGTGAGAGACTATAATGAGTAGGCCTGATTTGACCAAAATAAAACTACAGCTATGAAACTATACAATGGCATACTTACTTTAAGGTCTGTAGTAGTCATCTGGGAGGTGCAATAAAGTGGGAAGTGGGGGGAGTTTTATGAGACAGGTTAATGCAGTTATCACATAAAAATAAACAGAGAATAGTTGATAATGTATCTCACAGTGCTGACTCCCATTGGGCCTAACCCACTAATATGTGCATAGAAATATTCTGACTTGGCACACAAAATAAGTGGGTATGCAAAATTACTGTGATGATTCATGACACATGCACAGAAGCCAATTCTATTCGTACCATTGTCACCGTGCATATGTTAGTGAATCAGAATCATTCTAGATTGACAGCTGTGTGCATAATACCACACGCCCATTTCTCTATATAAGGAAAGCTCTCTTGGAGCATTGAAGAGAACTGTCACTCATTGCAAAGAGGACTGTGATGGTAAATATATAGAAAAATATTCCTGCTAGAGAAATGCAAACAATAGTTTCAGGAGTAGAAGCCAGAAATGTCAGATTTGGCTGGTAAATATGTCATTGGCACACTGTTTGGAGCGCAATTGTTAATCCTCTATACCAGGGGTTCTCAACTGGTCTCACTCTGGGACCCACATTTTCCCATGGTCATTATGTAAGTCGCGACCCACTTTTATAGTCCTTATAAGCCTTTGAAAAGTCTTCAACATAAATATACTCATTTTTATTGAGCAAAGTGTGTTTCAAAACACAAGAGAACCATGACAACTGCGTACAGAATTTAATGAAACAAGTATCAAACATGAAGTATCAAAATGGAGACCAGCAAAATGAGATATTTGACATCTATCTCTGCATTCAAAGCACATTCAGAAGGAGGAGGACCATGCAACTGCATGCAGACAAAAGTGAATATCAAATTGCACAAGACCCACAAAACAAACAAGGTCCTTGCATTCAGGCAACATGAGGAATACCATGACAAGTGAATAAAATAATCAAAAGTGCACAAAGTAATAATGGCCACAACACTTATATGTAGGCCTATTCATAAATAATAAGGAACTTAGGAAGACCATTACAACTGCATGGGGAAAAAAAAATTAATAAAATGAATATCAAACAATAATTAAAGATCTACAAAGCAAGATCTATTCACCTAACCTGTCATTTGGGGAAGTCAGTGAGACAGCTGGGCATGTGGTTTATTTTTGATGAGAGTTTCAAAGTCTGGGAGGACAGTAGACAGAGCTACCCTCAGATCATGCTCAGTGTCCAGTCTGTTTCTCTGTTTGATTTGAGCTGCAACAGGGTGGTAAAGCCACTTTCACACAGATAGGTTGTGCCGAATGGTCGGAGCGTTTTGACTGCAAGAGTCGCGAGGGATGGATACTCACTCATCACATCGTTGCACCAGAAGTGGGGAAGGGTTACCTCGCCAAATCTCTTTTTCATCGTCTGGTCACATGACAGCTCCACCAGCTGATGCTCTTCGTTGCTCGGCAACGTGATGCTTTCCATGTCGATGCGGAAGGGGTTGCGTATCCAAGCATCATTATCTCTGTATTTCTCAGGGAAGTAGTTGTCAAACCGAGCTTGAAGTTTAGTAAGATGCGCACTGAGGGTTTTTTTCAAGTCATTTTTGGCCGAAGTGTCCAGCTGCTGTACTTCATGGCAAGCACTGGGAAACATGTCCAGTCTGTCTTTGGATGAATGATTTACCCACAGTTTTTATCTTTTTCTGGAACGCAGCGATTTTGTCGGACTGTTCAAAAATATTGTGTCCTCTTCCTTGCATAGACACATTTAATGCGTTGAGGTGCTCAAACACATGCAAGATATGCAACTCGTGCCAGCCAGACTTCGTTGTCAAACAGTTCAGCATATGGGGAATTATTCTCTGAGAGGAAGGTGGCGATTTCTGTTTTAAGTTCATAAAAACGTGATAACACCGTACCAACAGCGGACTTCTGAGTGATACAACACTTGCATGTGCTTGGAGCCCAAGTCTTTACACAGCTTTGAGAAGCAGCAGCTGTTTTTTGCACTCTTATGTGATGACATCTTTCAAAGCCTCGTCGAGCTCCGGGCACCATATCCTTGGCCGCCAGCGCTTCACGGTGCAAAAAGCAGTGGTTCCACGTCGCATTCGGTGCTCTCTCCAGAATTTGCTTCACCACACCGGAATGTTTCCCGGTCATGGCAGCCGCGCCATCAGTTGTGATTCTCACGCAGTATTCCCAGCTCAGGCCCACTGAGCTCAAATACAAGTCCACACTGTTGAAAATGTGCTCTGCCTTTGTAGTGGTAGGGAGATCTCGGCTGCAGAGAAACTGTTCCTGCAAATCACCATCCAATATGTGTCTCACATAAACCAACAAAATAGCATGGTTAGATACATCGGTGGATTCGTCCATCTGCAGGGCATAGTAGGAGCTTGCTTGGACGCGGGCTGTGGTCTGTTCTTTAATATTACCAGACATGTCATGAATACGTCGAGCTATAGTATCATTGGACAGCGGTATGGTTTTCAGCTTGTCTGCCGCTGATTGACCCATCACCTCTATCACCATATCCATGGCTGCAGGTAAAATAAGCTCTTCGGCTATTGTGTGGGGTTTCTTTGCCTTCGCAATACGGTGAGCTACGTGGTAAGAGGCACGGAGAGCTTCCTCTTGTTTGGAGCAAGACGCTGTCAGACACTTCTGTGAAGTCCTCAGCTTCTGGAGTTGTCTTTGAAAAAACTCCACCGGCTTGTCTTTACATGCAGGATGTTTAGTATCCAAATGTCGCTTCAGTTTCGATGGTTTCATGCTCTCATTTGCAAGCACTTCACTACATATAACACACTGGGGTTTCTGTCCTTTGTTATCTTCAATGTACGAAAATCCACATTTTAAATACACCGGGTCATATTTACGCTTCGCCATTGCAACACAGACAGTGAGCGTCAATCAAATGGCAGTTACCATGGCTACCGCGCCTAGGCGGCTGCACGTGTCTGACAAGTACCTTTCAAAATAAATCATTTTTCAAAATAAAAGGCATATCAAACATCAGATGCGCATTAAATATTATTTACTTTTTTTGACCAGCTGTCCGCGACCCACGCAGGGGGTCGGGACCAACCAGTTGAGAACCACTGCTCTCTTTATAATTTGTGCGTATGCATGGTTTAAGGACGTTCTAAATTTGTTCGCGTGGTAACGATTGCAGGTAAGAACATATTGATGAATCCTGGATTTGTGCTTAAACCATGCATATGAATGTTTTAAGCACTGTTTGTGAATGAGGCCCATTGTCTGGATGGGGAGCAGCTGCACAGTTTATACACAGTTGTCTTTAGCCATGTAAGTCGCGTGAGTTACATGAGCAAAATGCTCCTGTGTAAATAATGCAAGGTGAAAATTTGGTTTGTGTTTGGTGTGAAAAAAACATAAATGCAACTTGTGTTACCATGTATTTACATCTCTGCTGTTTATTTACTGCAGTGAACTCAACAGCAGGGGTTCTAAATGACTTAAACCAATGTTTTACAGAAGTTACACTTCCTTTAAGGAATTGTGATGTAGTGCTCTTCTCTCACTTCAATGCAATTACTGTAAAAGTGCTCCTGTGCATTATTGCATCCTGAATGTGTTATTGCATCTGGGGAAGTCTCTTTCATGACTTTTGTCTTCTTTTTTGTTTGAGGTAGATTTGAGAGGTAAAGGGAGCCATGGTTTTATTCTGTGAGGTCCCACTGTAAACTGTAACAGAAGAGTGATGTACACTGTATTTACACGCAGTCATGCACCTCAACACACCATGCATGTGTGCATAGTGTCCAGGAGAGGGCCTTTTTGCCCAACACTTACAGTCTGTCAAAACTTTAGACACACTTTCTTTCAAGTGAATGAGAAGTTGTGTCCTAACTTTTGACTGGTACTGTTAATGTTCTCAAAGATAAAATGTATTAATTTTCAGAAATGTATTACTTATTTTAATCTGAGACCAGACCAAACCCAGATAATAGATTAGAATACATTTCATACAAAATCTACTCTATAGCTTTCTAGAGGTTTATATACAAATAAATACAAAGACGTACTGGTTGGCTATGGTAATGCTATATCTGTTGTGCTGATAATGACTATATGCAAATGCTCGCTCACTCACACTTGTGCATTGTAGCCTAGGCCATGTTTGTTACTGGCTACTGCAGTGAAACATTCTTGGCGCTCCACATGACCAAATTCGTTATTTGTTCTCTGACATGATGGATGAATAATTCAGTTTTGGGTGATCTGTTTGGAGGTCTTCCTATAGCTGCAGTAGTTTATCATCGCCCATGTGCACAGCTGTTTATATATTCTTTGGGTTGTAGTTTTGTATCCATATGATATTTTACAATGTTTAAAACATTTTTGACAATTATTAAATTTTATGTGCATTATTAGTGTGTTATTATTGTGTTACTGTATTCCCCCCCCCCCCCCCTTTTTTCTAAGACAATGTTAAATTTCTTCTGTTTTTTTATGTAAGTATAGTTCTGCCATTTAGGGTTGAAAGAGCAGTTGAAATATGTCATCAATTTGTCAAAAGCTGGAATTCTATTGTGAAGAAACATGTAAACATCTCAGTGGATCCTCTGAGGAAAGAGTGCAATGGAACAGTGGAAAGCGTATGCTGTTATTATGTACTCTGCATGCCACTGGAACACTAGGATCAGGGATACCACAATGTTTTCCCTTTTGTGAAGTGGTGCAGTTTGTGCTTGTTGACTGGCTTGTTTGCTAGTGCTGGAACTTGCTGCACAACTTCACATTGTTAGTCTCTGTATTATTGTGCTAAACATCTCCAAAATATTTCACTTGTCTCACAAAGCTAGTCATTAAATTATTAACAGCAAAATCTCCTGCCTTCACCTCCCAAATGCTTGAAATGGATTGGTTTGTACGGTGTGTTGTTGACCATCTCTAAAGACTACCTGCTCTGAATGACCATGCATGGAAGTGGGGTTTCAAATTCTGACAGCTTTTACACCTCCACACACTTGGACAATCACTGTGTAAATTAAGTGTAGCACCTGTCCCATGTAACTAAGAAGTTATTAACAGAATAACAAGGGTTGTAGTACTATGGGCGGGGCCCTGGGAACATAAACCTGTGGCTGGCTGTGCTAATCTGAATAATTAAATGAACTTACCAGTTTTTCCAATGTTTAACGCAATAATGAATAACTAATTATATGACGGTGCCTCCACTTAGCAGGAAAAATACAGTTCGTCTTCACCTATTTTAAATCCCACTAAGAATGATGTTTTTTACTCTTAACTTTTCAACTCGAAACACCTCGATCAAATGTAAATATGACACTCACACTGTACTTTAAATGCAAATCATGAATTTAGTAACATACATATGAATATTTAAATCAATTATAACAATAAGAGATAATACAAAAAGGTTGAATAGACCTTAATTAATTTCCCTTTATGAGTTGTACATTTTAACAGTAGTTATGTTTCTCTTTGGTTTTCCAATTTTAAACACTCTAAACTAAAGGGCCCACACTCGCATACACACTCCCTCTGCAACAAAATAAAATAATGTCCTTTAAACAAAAACAAATAACCGTTGTAGGCCTGGGTCGAAGCTTCGGAGCGTGGAGACCTAAAACCGCTTCACTTGCACAAAGCAAGCAACAAATAAAATAGCATGTGCACTGTTCAAGAGTTCAAACAAATCCTGGAGCTTACACAGGGCAAAAGAGGGATGGAGCCGACGAGATGATGAGAGGAGAGAAGAGGGATATGGCTGGCTGGTGGGCAGCAACAGTCTCTCTATAGTGACTGCAGCACAGGAGACATCTACTCGTCTAAAAGGGTCCAAGGAGGATTTTACTGGTCCTATGTCTAATTGTACGACAGTCTTTCAGTCACTTATTCTTATCACAATAGCTATTTACTTTTCACATCATGCCGAGCTTTACCTCTGACACCATAATAACACACGCTAACTACACAATGTAACATTATTTGCTGTCGCTACCCGATGTGAGTCACACATGCGCAGTAGCGTCCGCCATTGTCCGCCATCTTTGACAGTTATGTACGGCAACTCCGCTTGGAAAAAACCCATTATTCAATCGCGATTCGTGAGAAATGTGAACTTTTGAGTGCTTTTTACATCTCTAAGGTTATAGTTTATTTTGTATTTTAAATATTGTTTTGTCAGCTGCAGCACTGTGAGAAGAGTTATTACTGTGTTTCCTCATGTTTTATGTGTATAATGTTAATCTAACAGCAGCAGTAGTAACTACAGGGCTCCAGCAGAGGGAGTGTAGAGCTGTCAGTCATTACACACGTGATTCAACGAAAGTTTGTGTCTGTGTATTTTTCACATTAATACTCAGAAATACTTCCTTTAAAGCTGCAGTCGGTAACTTTGAGGAGAGAGAGGACTTAACATCAAATTTGACGAAGTACAACTTTCAGATCCCTCCCCCTCCTTCTCAGCTGCATTCCTGCCCTGCCTGCAAAGTCCCTCCCCCAGAGGAGGCTGACGTGCGCGAGGCGGCACGCGACCTGAAGCCGCTCTCGGAGATATGAGCTTGACCGAGCTGAGGAGGAAGGGGGAGGGGCTGTGTGCGTGAGCAGTGATTGACAGCTGTCAGACACTCCATCAGACACAATCCTTGCTCTGATTGGTTCTTTTTGTCAGGTCGCGGTGGATTCTGGCAATATGCATTAGGAGCAGTAGGTGGGGCAAAATGAGCCTGTTTTTTTTGTACAGATTACTAGTATCATGTAATGCTTTACATAGTGACAGTCTTAGCAAATATGACAAAAAATTACTTTTATAAGACTTACCAACTGCAGCTTTAAGGGCTTTTAAAAAAAAAATATATATATAGAGTTTAAGTAAAAAGAAAAAAGTCCCAGTCACATCAGCCGCTAACACAGATCAGGATATATCAATAAAGTTTATATAAAAAAAACAACTAATGAACACTGCGCATGCGCGACTCACATTGGCCGCTTGGTCGGACTCACATCGGGTAGCGTCTTGCGCATGCGCGAATACTTCCCCGGTTACATACAGATGTACAAACTTGTGTTGAACTTCTATTGTTTCTATACTTTGTGCGGACTCGCATCCAACTGCTGAAACGTGTAGGAAATACATCTATCCAACATATAACAGTAGTTTGTCCAAGTGGTGTTGCCGTAAGTAGCTGTCCAAGATGGCCGATGATGGCGGACGCTACTGCGCATTTGTGACTTACATCGGATAGCGACATTTGCTACCAAAGTGACTAACATGTGCAAATATGCTAGCACACAAATGCGCTAATGGCGCTTGGCATCATCTCTATTTTACAGCATGAATCATAACGAAACACTACAAAACTATACACACAGAGGTTTTTTAACTGCTGCAAGTGATACTGTGTCCGATTCTGTTGACGTGACTCTGCATCCATCCAAATATGAAACACCACACACTGCCACTTCGTTTTCAATAGTTACACAGCTCGTCTGTTCACTGACTGATAGCCCTGTTATTCACAATACGGGGTCTCCTCTACATCCCGCCTCTATACATCTCCAATTGGCTGACAGGTGAATAACAACCAGTGATATTGAACAAATGTAATGATGGACAACCTTATGCCATGCAAAGCTAGATTGTGCACTAAACATGCTTCTCTATGAACACAGCAACCAAACTACTTCAACTAACATGAATGATATCAAAATAATGACAAAGATCTAATCCAATGTCTTCTTTTTTGTTTTTGTTTCTTTAAGCTTTTAGTAGAAACTTGCATACCTGCGATCCCCAGGAGGTCACAGTTCACATTACAGTACATGTTCTGGTGTGGGCCAAAATCAGACATTCCAGTTCTGACCACCGTTCCATTTCAAGCACTGATCTAGAGTCTCAGATTGTCAAACTACTACCCATGTTTAAAGGGTTGATCCACCACAGAGTGGTTCAAACTGGCTTCAGGCTGCACAGTGCAAATGAACAACAGAGTAGCACAGAAGAGAGACAGACAGAGTCTGAGGAGAAGAGAGTGAGAGGGAGGAATGATGATCATCTCTTGTGGAGAGAGAGAGGGAGAGAAAGAGATGAGGGAAATGATAGAGGGGAACATGATTAGATGTTTGAAGACGGAGAGACGAGGGAAGGGAGAGACAGTGAGTGAGGCAGTGGTGTGCTGTTATGTGCGCGCAAATCACACTAAATGGGCCTAAAAAAATCTCTAAGCCTCTGTGTGTGTGTGTGTGTGTGTGTAGTCTCAGCTGCTTTGATGGGCATGTAGGAGGACTGAAAAGCCTGTCTCCTCCTTTTACCATCACATACTCCTCTCCTTCTTTCTGCCTCATTTCTCCTCCGCTTGTTCTTCTCTTTCTTCCACTCTTCCTCACCTCTCCCTCCTTGCCTTTTCTCCCACGTCCCCACTTTCATTTCCTTCCCCTGTATTGTCTTGAATACCTCTATCATCTTTCATTCTCCTCTCATTTCCTGTATTTCCTACCATTACTTGTTCTCCTGCTGACTCCTTGTGCTCCCCTCTCCTATAAATTGTGTGTCAAGTTGACCAGAGACACTAAGGTCATACTGCACTGTAGGACTCAGCTTAATATCAGCCCATACAAAAATCATATAATGATGCCTAATGTAAATTCTCGAATAGTGGTATTTTACTTACATCAACTACAGAGAGACATTCTTTCTGTTTAACATTTTCACTTTGGTAAAATGCCTTTCTGTTTTATGATCTGATGCAAACTGATCTGGACTTCCTCCATGGATATCTGTTATCTCAATAAATGCTGTATAATGTAAATTTCTACAGCAGTAACTCCATTTGTACAACAACACAGTAATGTCATACTTATATGTCATACATAAGTTGTTGTATTGATGAAATTTGTGCTGTGGAAATATACATTATGCTGGTCCATCAAAGTAAAGTACAGGTAATTCAACCTACCCACAATGTTTAACCCCGCCTTTATTAGAAAGTAGACTTTATTCATTTTATTTGTTTATGAAAACCACTAACAATGTTTAATTATATTCATTATTACCTATTTCTTGTCTTTACAGTCTTTATGTAAGTGGAGCACCCAGTTAAAAGATAGGTTCACAATTTTTGTGTGTTTTAAAGTAGCCGTATGTAAGAAATATATTCCAAGTAATCATAAAATGGCCCTGATATGTCACCAGACATTAAGGAATCATGTTAATTTCAAACACTGATATCACTGACAGTAGTAGTCCAGCCAGAATATTCACATTTGAAAAGCTAAGTGGCAGCCCACAAGTAATGTTTATGTTTTCATTTTGTGTTTTGGCCTGATGCGTCACCCACCACCTATCTACCAATCACCAAGTCAGTAGCATTTCAGCATCCAGGTTGCCAGTTGCCACTGAGCTGCAGCTGGAACATTGTAGATAATGTCTGATGTTACAAAACCAAAACTCATTATGACTCTCAAATACGTCGCGACAGACAGCTACAGCGTCATACAGCTGTCTCTGTCACACAGCACTCACCTGCACCCGCTGATACGGAGGAGAGGAGCAGCTAACTCACTGTATGTGTGTGTTTGTGACGCTCTCCTTTGCTCTCAGACAGTCTGTTCAATGCGGGAATACTACTACTTTATTCCGCCTCCCTGTTATTTATAAAAGTTAAAAACACTGAATGGAGGACAGAGTTGCTCCGTCAGAGAGCGGCTACAAGACGATGTTGTGTTAACTGTGGTGGAGTGAGGTAGAGCGGATGAAGAGGGAGGGAGCGCTGACAGTAAGAAGCCAGTGAATCAGATCAATAACACGTTATTTTCTGATTGTTTCACAGCGGTTACGTTCAACAATGAGTAATAATAACATACACATTAGCCGGTCAACTTACACTGTGCAGACATCCCAACTCTCCCGGAAGTTCCGGGAGTCTCCCGCATATTGATAGCGTCTCCATGACGCCCGCAAATGAGACGTATTCTCCCGGAATCTGGAGTGAACGAGCAAGAGCGCGCACTAGAGAGCGCGTTTGTGTGTGTGTTTGTGTGACTATAAATGCAGCACGTGTGAGAGCAAAGCGTCCTTATAACTCTGTGTTGCCGCTGATTAGACCGATAGCACCCCCGCCCACCAAACCTATTTTTTAACTCAACTAACATATTTTAGCAAGAAGTGGTGGGAAACAGCTATTTATGTCTAATTAACACATTAAATCCTGTCAAACAATATATAATGAGTTAATTAGTGAACTGTGGGTGGATTTTGTTATGTTTGGACACCGCCAGGCTGGCTTTTCCGACCTGCCAGTCCAGCACATAAGTGCATATATTCCAGTCGGGGAGTTCCGGTCCTCTGAAATGATGCCAACGCGGAAGTAACTTTAAACTGCATTCTATCAAAAGGCCACCAGGGGGCGACCGTTTTGGTGTCAAAAGGACTTCCGTATCTATACAAGTCAATGGAGAATTCACCAACTTCTCACTTGATTTCTAACCTCAGTAAACGTTTTCAAAATGTGTTTATGGTCTCAATCGCTAGTTTAAAGCCTTCTTCAATGCAGTATGATGTTCATTTGTGAAATGTTGGCCTCCCTGATTTTATATTTGACGATAAAGCAGGGTATGCATTAGGGCGTGGCTACATCGTGATTGACAGGTTGAGGTTCAGGAGGGTGCCTCATGCCAATATGAGTAGAATCCGTGTTTTTATTTTTCCCAGCATGCACCTGAAATTTTCAAGATGGCGCTGCTCAGATCCGATACTATTGGCTTCCGAGCAGCAGTCCACAAACCAATGGGTGATGTCACGGATGTTACTTCCATTTGTTATATACAGTCTATGATATATTCCATTAAAATTAATGTATAATATTTGATATCTGAAGGCAACCTCATAAAATCTACTGAAAGCTGAAAATCTTGATTTTCAATTAATTGATAAAAAATAAAATTAAACTAAAACCAATTATTCAGTGGGAACCCCTTTTATTTTTACAGACAACTATTTTTCTTCAGCCACTAGCTAAGCCTGTTTACAGTGTGTGTGTGTGTGTGTGTGTGTGTGTGTGTGTGTCTGTGTGAGCGTGCATGTACATTCCGCTCTGCTCTTTCCCCTAAGGTAAATAAACGCTGAAACAAACACACACACACACACACACACACACACACACACACACACACACACACAGTTCAGTGCGCCAGAGGCTTGTGCCTGTATTTCTTTGCTCCTTCCTAACATTTGATGTGTTGATTTTTTTGTTCCCCATCCTCCTTGTCCACCTCTTCTTCTCTTTTTCCTCCCTACTTACATTCCCCCTTTTTTTGCTTTAACTTTACTGTCTCCAACCATCCTCTGCCTCCTATATCCTTTTCATGCTCTGCTCCCTCACTGCTTCAACCCCTTTAGCTCCTTTGTTTTCTGCTTTCATGCTATAATCTGCTACCTTCATCCCCACACATCTGTCTCTGGTTACTTTTTAATCTTTCTGGTAAAAAAAAAAAGAATTAAAAATAAAATAGAGAGATGGGAGTGGAAGATGACAGCGGGAGAAGAAAAATGGTAGGAAAAAAACAACACTTTTAATGACTACAAAAACAAGTGAAATGTGTGAAAATATAACTGAAAAAGTCTCATGTCAGTGTGAAGGAAGGACATGAAGAGAAATGAAGGAGGAGGAGAAGGGATGGTGAAAAAAACAGCAGATTAACTGAGAGAAGGAGAGATGAAGAGATCAAATAGTGGAAAGAAGAAGAGGAGGAGAAAGGAGCTGAAACGAACAGAGAGGATTAGAATCACTGTGTTCAGTAAAGCAAACCAAGCATTAAACCTGCAGGGGGAGAGATAGATCGACATAGAGATACACAGAGAAAGAGAGCGAGAGAAAGAGAGCGAGAGAGAAAGAGAGAGAGAGAAGAGAGAGAGACCAACAGAGGAGAAAGAGAAAAATGAAGCAATGGAGAGAGAAGTGTCACTATTCGTTCAGCATTTTGCGGGGTTGGTTTGTTTGCTGTCCAAGACTTGTATGGGAACATTCCTAAAATGCTAGTCTATATTCAGTTGGTAGAGGTGGAGGTGGCCACCATCGACATCAAGAGAGGGAACGAATCTGTGTAGCATTCGTTCTTTCCACTTTTAATTGGCAATCAAAAATCAAATAATGAAAAATAGAGTGGTTATTTTTTTTATTTTTTTTTTATTATAACACCAAAAACTAAAAAATGCCTGGTTCTTCATATTTAAATTTTAGGCTCAGATCAAAAATACGAAATGGAAAAACGGGCACCAGGACTGCATTTGATTTTAATATTTAATTGGTCGGGTTTACGTAACCCGGAAATGGCTCTGTGCGCGGCAGTTCGGGTAATGTAGTGGCTACTATGGCGGTATGGTGCCAAAAAGTGATCGTCTGCCAGAATCTGATTTCTGGCCGCGGGAGCGCGCACAGCAGCCCGTTGAGCGGTAGCGCTAAAACGTCTGATTTTCTTTGGATTAAACGGTCATAATATGCATATACACACAACTATACGTCCGCAATTATAGCAAAAGTTTAACATTTGTTACGTAATTATCACAACTGTGGCCAAAAGAAGTGTAGTTTGTAGCGAAATAAGGCATGGCAATTACGTGATAGACATGTCTCTACAGTATGTGCTTGGTATGTCTGATGCCTTTGTTTAGCCCTGTCTTTGGAAATTAGACTATAATGAATGTGATTTATGGGTGTGTTTTCAATAAAGAAATGATCACTTTTAATGATCACTGTGTAAATGATACACGGATTGGAACGCCTCTTCTGGGTCCTCCATTAAGGCACGATGGTGCCTTCTGTGGCAGATGTGTTATGTTTCTCTTTTGATTGCTGCTGTTGAGGGTTTTTTGGGTTTTTTACTTTATGTTCTTAATATTCTTCTTTTCTTCTTGTCAACAAATCCCATGAAAGGACCAAAACCTTTTACACATAGGTGCCAATTGTGTATAAATCCACTGTAAAGTAGTACCTAACAAATGCACTATTTACTCCTGTATTAGTAATATTTGCTAAAAACATCCTATCCAGCATGCTGGTATACTGTTATCAGCATGCTAACACACTTACAATGACAAGGATAACATGCTGAATTTGATAAGGTTTTCTATCTTAGTTTAGCATGCTAGCTTTGCTATTAGCACTAAACACAAAGTACATGAGAATCTCATAAATTTTGCTGGTATTTGGTCATAAACCAAAGCAATGGACACATTTTAATTTTGACCTGATGATGATGCTAAATGAAAAGTCAGAGGATCACCAGAGTCCAAAGAGGCAGTTTCTAATGTGTCTAAAATTATTTAGTTGAACTTTATGGTTTTAACCATTTTTGTAACATATTCAAATTTGGATCCAGTGTTCCAGTATTAAGAAATGTTGTCAATTGTTTAATGCCAACTATTTCAGCAACCTATGAGAGTACTGCCAGTATACTTATTGGTCTGGAGTAACCCCTAAATTCCACTGGATATGGTCCGGCTCCGCTCCGGCACGGCGGTGGATCCGATCCATTTCCATTCTAGTCAATGTGTGTACTTCCACCGGCTGTGGAACGGCTCCTTCATGGCTGCAGAACAGCTCCGGCAGTCCGGAAGCCTCCGGAGGACATAAGCAGAGCTTCTATTTTTGCCTGATGCCGGATCACGGTGTAGCAATTCAGCACAGAGCAGATTGTGCGGGACAGGAAGTCGAGCACAAATACAAAATGAAAAACGTCCGGTTTCAAAATAAAATATCATCATATTTCCCAGCACTATACCTTGAGAACATCATAATGGGCAGAGCCAGACCTGAAGTCACGGTTTTACGCAGTGCAGCCGTTCCGGAGCGGATCCAGGGGAATTTAGCACTTACTGGTTTCAAGACCGTCTCCAGGTTTAAAAATAGGCGTGACAATGACATATTTCCAATCATCAGGTAAGGAGCTGTGTTTTAAAAGACAAGTTAATTAAATAAGCAATGGGCAGAATTAAAATATTTGTGTGATTTACCAAACATGGTGTCAAATTGAAAAGCATTTCTCCTTTTGAAGCTTTTTAAGACACTGATGATTTTATTTGCTTGTAACCAGGCGGGGAGTTCCGGTCCTCTAAAATGATGCCAACGCGGAAGTAACTTAAAACTGCATTCTATCAAAAGGCCACCAGGGGGCGACCGTTTTGGTGTCAAAAGGACTTCTGTCTCTATACAAGTCAATGGAGAATTCCCCAACTTCCCACTTGATTTCTAACCTCAGTAAACGTTTTCAAAATGTGTTTATGGTAAATGGACTGTACTTATATAGCACCTTTCGAGTCTTTTCGACCACTCAAAGCGCTTTACACTACAACTCATTCACCTCATTCACACACATTCATACACTGATGGCAGGCAGTTACCACGCAGGGTGCCAACCTGCACATCAGGAGGAAACTACCCATTCACTCGCATTCATACACCGTTGGCACAGCAACGGGAGCAATTAGGGGTTAAGTGTCTTGCCCAAGGACACATCGACATGTAGACTGGAGGAGCCGGGAATCGAACCGTCAATCTTCCAATTGGAGGACGACCGCTCTACCTCCTGAGCCACAGCCGCTGCCATTCCTTTAATTCTCAGTGTAAAATGTAATATTTTAAGATAGTTTCTGCATTAAAATGTGTTTTGATGACATTTCTAGCGAGAAATATGCATTTTGTTTTCACAATCTCTGTTCAGTGAAGGTATATGATGTCTAGTTTATCACTTATTACGATTTATTTTTCAAGTGTCGCCACAAAATTGTAGGAATACAACATTTTGTCATTTGCCATGGATTACATTTGTTGGTAACGTTTTCTAAATACGTTTCCATTCAATATAATTGTGTTTTCCTATAATAAGCTTGGGCATCGCCCGGAGATATGACAATCTTCTTGTCTTTATTATTGTTCTGTGAATATTCTGAGATGAGAAGAGATTTAGAAGAGCAGTAATATTGGTGACAGGCCGATGAGGTTACATTTGCCAAGTGATTTGAAATAGTTAAAGACCGTGTAAAGTGAATTCAGACATTTTCTTCCAAACACATTAAATAGGCCATAAATGTATTTCTAAAAAAGGTGTAAAAAGCATTTCAACCATTTAAATTTGAATTGTGGAGCTAGGCTTCACAAACTGTGTTTCAAGATTTCTGTGTTCAGGATTTAGGGGGCGGGTCTGAAAATTGGCATAAACCCGCCCCTGCTGCTGTAGAGGTATATATACATTCAGCGCACACTACTACTACTACAGTCTACAGTTAGCTGAGTTAGCAGCAGAAAGCTCTCATACCCCATCCACCGAGCTGGAGCCGGTGCTGGTTCGGAGCTGGTGCTCAGTTGGTACTAACCTGAGACCTGAGACCTGCGCGTGCCTTTGAAGCACTTCCAGGATTCACCAGTGAGAGGCAGCAACATGCCGCAAGGCATCTAGCCTGCCGGAAATGAAGTAGAAGAAGAAGAAGAAGACAGCTCTGGCAAAAAATGATAAGAAATAGTGCTTTTAATCAACAAATGTTTAACCCTCTGTAAATGACAGTTAGCCACGCTAGTCAGCTAATGAACATTAACCCCGCTAGTCTGCTAATAAACGTTAGCCCCGCTAGCCAGCTAATAAACGTTAACCCCACTAGCTGGCTAATAAACGTTAGCCCCGCCCCCCAAAGAGCCGGTGCTTAATCAGTCTCTGGCTCCGAACCAGCACCGGCTCCAGCTCGGTGGAAAAGGGGTATCAGACGTAGCATCCACGTTAGAGGTGGTGACTTTGATTGACAGCTGATACTTGGTAGGAGGCGGGGTTTCAGCGAACTCGGCGGGCACTCCCAAAGCATTTGGGAGCAGAGAAAGAGGCTGATTTTTACTTTGAAGCCCAACTTCATATATTTGGCGATTTTTTTAATCATTCAAATTTGGCAAGGTGGTTAACAACAGACTTTTCTGTGGTATGTCAAACTCAGAACACATATTTATTCTTACTTTACACAGACTTTAACAATAATTTATT
Source organism: Scomber scombrus (assembly GCF_963691925.1). Lineage (NCBI taxonomy): Eukaryota > Metazoa > Chordata > Actinopteri > Scombriformes > Scombridae > Scomber > Scomber scombrus. The sequence goes on along the minus strand of NC_084987.1, from coordinate 28,287,651 downwards.
GGTATATTTTTTCCACGGGAGATGCTTATTTTAATTAATATATTCAGCTTTAATTCCCATGTATCTTATAACTCCACTGATAGCTCACGTTTTGCGCATCATAACCACTACTTTTGAACAGCTGTCTGTCATTGTTGTGATGAATAAAGAAAAGAAAACGGGATGATCGGGGGAATTCCGAAATCATGCGGCCCCATAAGGAAACCGCTCCGCCCTGCTGACCCCACCCACTCAATTTATTGTTTTTGTTTTTCCAGATTAATATATTATTGCCTTTTACCTCACTCAATATATTTACATTAAGATTTGTTTTAATTTAGCTCTTGGATAATTCTGTTACTTAAGCCTTTATAAATCAGCATGTCTTTTCTAGTTTTAATTGTTTTCCTTAGTTCAACATCTCTAAATGTCATTAGTTTCCATGTATTTTCATTAAACCATGGTAAATTGTTTTTATTTTTAGATTTGATGTGTATCCTTACGTTAAATCTTTCCCTCACAGAGTTGAGTCTGTGAGTAAAAGTATCACAGCCATAGTCCATCAGAGGTCAGTACATCATCCCAGGTTAAGCTGTCGATTTCACTGACAAATTGTGCTTGCTCAGCTCTGGATATGCACTGAAGGACCATTGTCTTAGTTTATGTGGTCCTAAATCTATTTTGATTAGTTTTCTTGCACAGCGGTACCCGGTGTTCGGTACCGCTACTCAATGGTACCTCATTTCGATACTTTACTCTAAATCTGTAACGCCTGAAGTATCAACCAAAAAATGTAATTACTGTAGTAAAAAAGTCTCAAATTTCTTAGTGTAAAATGTTTTGCCTATTTATTTTGAATATTTTAAACAATACAAAATGTATGAAAATATAAACATAAATGGACTTGAAACATTTGAACATATAAAAACTGCACCTTAAACATTTGAACATATAAATAGAACACCTTTAACACTACTCTAACAATTTTTTTAAAGAAAGACGAGCATGTCCACTAGGGTTGTGAATGATAAACCGATGCGACCGGATATTCGGTTCAACAAGTGAGAGATACGGCTGCATCGGTAGCAGCCTCCTCAGTCGATACGAATTAGCCATGAATTCCTAGATGAATCGGTTGTAGAGTCATAGATCAGGTATCGCGAGACTTGGAATCGGTTGCTGGCATCTAACACGCGCCAGCGTCTCTAAAACAACGCGAGGGCTGTAGCTGCCCGTGAAACTCCGTAGCTGCCTAGCAGGTATTAGCATAAGTGATAAACAAGCAGACATCCCAACTCTCCCGGAAGTTCCGGGAGTCTCCCGCACAGTGGCGTGCACAGACATTTTGGGGGGCAGGTGCTCAGTGAAAAATAAGGGCACTTTGTGCGGCATGTGGAACTGCCGGCAGTGTGAGATTTATCTCCCTCATCTTCCATGCTAGTAGATGGCTTATTGCAGGACAGCACAGAGCTGCTTCCCTGCTGTAGCTGACTAGAATAAAAGAATAATAGTTATAATTAAAGCAGCAAGCGGCGATGGCGGGCCCTCGCTCACCCATGCCACCGCGGGGCCTGAGGCATGGCGGGGCTGTGGCGTGAAGCAGAAAGTGAGAAAAAACCTGGAAAGAGGCCAAAAATGCAATGTTTTGTTCATCCAGTAGGGGGCAGTCACAGGTAGTTACACATATGGTCTTGTGTGTTCAGGGCGCCCACTCATCAGTCATGTGAAGTTTGGAGTGAATTGGACAAAGCATGAAGGAGTTATGAGAGGTTGATGGTTCATCCACCAGGGGGCAGTAGAGTGTAACAAAACACAAGCGGTTGCGTTCAGGGTGGGACAGTGATTACACGTGAAGTTTTGTGGAAATCGCACAATGATGATGTAAAATATGGCCCTTCCTGTTTCCACTAGGGGGCGACACGAGTGAGATCGCCTATGAGTGAATGGAGACGTTGAGGTTGGCACCCTGGACCTGTGTACCAATTTTCATGATGATACGAGTTCAATAAAGCCATCAAAAAGCCAAATTGATTTTCATGGCGAGGAATTGATGGTCGCCGCGTCGCCACACGGACGCCATTACTCGTAGCTTCACAGTCTTCATAATGTAGCTTCACCAACTGGTTCTGAATGAAGTTGATGGGGCAAAGTATGTAATTTTAATGAATCTTAGTTAACTTCCTGTTACCACCGGGGGTTACCACCAGCATGTGCGACCACCCAAAAAAATCGAATTTCGGATGAGGCCGGATGTCCGTGCAAAAGTATAAGCATTTTCGCATTTGGGAAAGGGGCGAAATTGGGGCACGAAATGTCGGAATAATAATAATAATAATAATAATAATAAACATTACAATTTCAATATAGCTTTTTTCCCCGGGGGTCTTCCATACCACATGATTACTTGATTACTTGATTACTTTGGGGTCACTTGCACTTTGGGGTCACTTGCACGTTGGGGCATGAACGAATTTCAATAGGGCTTTCGCCAGGCGACTTGCAGTCGCCGCTCGGGCCCTAATAATAGCCTATTTTTAAAGTTTTAATAATAACCTATTAAGGTAAATACAAGATTACTGCAAGTCTTGTAACATAGAAATAACGTATGGTTGGTACAAAATAATATAATTAGCTAATATAGCTTCATGCCTATTTTAGTACCGCCAAACCACTTTGTGTAGTTAAAATAAAATGTGGACAGCTTTTAAGATATTTCAATAGAATTAGAGGAACAGTTCAACTTTAAAAGGTCCTAAACAGTTAACATGACTCTAGTCTTGACTCTGACCTTTCATCTTCATCTTCCTCTTCCTCTTCCTCCTTGCTGCTGGTGGATGCTTTTATCCAGGAGAGCAGAGAGCTTCTTCCCTGGGCTGCCTGCTGTAGAACCCTTTCTTTTTCCTTTCTTACCCTCTCCTTTTTGGCATTATGCTGCAATTAGTAAATAAAAAGACACCAAAAGTATGAATAAGACTGCTTGGTGACATTACAACAAGGCAAAAGGCTACTTTTTCTGCAGGCAACTGGGAATTGCTTGTTTGTCATTTAGCAAATAAATCGCTGTAAGTGTTAATTATGTAACCTAATGTAAACCTACCCGTATATTGAGGCATTATTATCACATGCTTTTAATCGTCGAGCATTTATAGATGATCATGTCAACAAGGGCCACATACAGTACACTGTTAAAAAAAAAAAAAAAAAAAAAACTTTCAAAAGGGCACTTGCTTGGTCGAGAGGGCAAAGGGCAGGTGCTATAGCACCACCTAGTGTCTATCTGTGCACGCCACTGCTCCTGCATATTGATAGCGGCTCCCTGACGCCCGCAAATGAGACGTAATCTGGAGTAAATGAGCAAGAGCGCGCACTAGAGAGTGACTGCGCGTATGTGTGTTTGTGTGACTATAAATGCAGCGTGTGTGAGGGCAAAGCGTCCTTATAGCTCTGTGTTACCGCTTATTAGCGCGATTGCCCCCCCGGACAGACAGCGATCGCACCCCGCCCACGGACCAACACCTAGTGTAACCCCCCCCCCCCCCCCCCCCCCCCCCGCCAAATGGACCTCCCTGAAATGACTTTCTGCAGGTTGGGATGTCTGAACAAGTGACAACAGGGAAAATGCACAGGCATACTGTAAGTGGAATACTTTACTGTGTGTGAGGTAAAAGCAATAATGATTGTTGACTTGTCAGTCAGACTTAACTGCCATATGAGAATATAAATGTAGGGCAGCACTTTGGATCAGATTACCTTTCCTAGGTCAAAAAGCAGCAGTTTGATTTATTTTATATATATATTTATTTATTTTCTCAAATTTTTTACATAAAGCACTTGTCACTGTGATAAGCATTGTTGAGATAAGAATATGGTTGCTGCTTTGTCCTTCCACTCTGGCTCCCCAGGCCTGAGGCCACATTTTGAGATGACCACCAGGGGTCATCATTATAAGGTTATTGTTACATGGTTTGTTTATAGGTGTGTAACTTGTTTACATTGAAATGATGCACCTTTGTTACCTACCTCTAGTGTTCAAAACACTGTGCTCAGGCTGAAATATTGCACCTTTGTTACCTATTCTAGTGTTCAAAACACTCTGCTCAGGCTGAAATATTGCACCTTTGTTACCTACCTCTAGTGTTCAAAACACTCTGCTCAGGCTGAAATGTTGCACTTTGTTGTTACTATTTTTGTTTACCTCTGGAGTTCCCATCCAACGATTCAGCCAGACTTTTTTTTGGTCCATGTCTAAAAATAAATACATTGACATATGATTTTGTTGTTCTGTTTTTTTTTGCCAGTGCCATAAAGCCACAATGCTGGGGGATATGTGGTCTTTTACATATTTGAAAAGAAAATATTGTACTGTCACTTTCATAGAATTGGCTTCTTTATTTTATAAAATATCTACAACAAATATTAACCGTAGAATCAAAGCGTATCGTTCTTACACTGTATCAAATCAGTCTGTAATAAAAGGATATTGTTTTTGAATCGAATCGTAACCTGTGTATCTAGATGCATATCGAATTGTTTATCACAGAGAGATGTGCAACCCTAATGTCCACCCTTTCGGGTGAAGGCCGCGACCGCTCCACACTCTCTGTGTCCCCAGCTGTGGAAAAAACTCTCTCTGAGGGTGTAGATGTGGCCTGAACACACAGATACTTTTTTGCTAGTTTGGATAGAATCGGCATCTGGTCCCTCTTCTGCCACCACCACAGAATAGGGTTAACTTAGCTTACAACTGCTGGGAGGCTCCTGTAAAGTTGTACCTCTTTCTGAGCCTTTTCATTGACTGATGGCACACTGACCTCTGTCTCCACAGTCTTCAGGAGGGCCTGGTCTTCATCTCTTCATGAAGAGCTCTTCAAGAGCTGAAAGTTTTTTCTTCAAACAGAAAAAGTTCATGATTATGAAGCATTATTTTATCAGTAGAACAAGTGTGTTAGTAATGTCCATATCTTACATGTGGTGGTGGTGCTGTTGGTGAAGGTGTTGCTGCTGCTGGGACCCCGTCTTCACCAAACCAATCCTCTTCTTCCTCCTCCTGATGTTGCAGCTCTTCTTGCTGGGCAACATCTCCATGCTTTAATGAAGCATACACAATAGTAAATAAAAGACAATAACCTACCAGAATAGTAGCTATAGAACCCAACTTTAGGATAATGAACAAACCTTTCTGCTGGCAAGCATGACCACTTCTGTTTTCAAGCGGGACCACACATCTTCTTGAACCGAGGATCCAGGACTGTAGCCTCCTCCAAGAACCGCATAAGGTCATAGTTGCTTTTATACTAACAAGATTAGACATTAGAAAATGATCAGACATTTTATGAACAGCTAGTTGGAAACAAAAATGGATTAAAAAATAAATTATTTTTGTTTAATACATACTGTATAGCGTGAGGAGAGATCCTCTCCTTGATCTGAAGTTTGTTGAGGATGGGGAGGATTTCGCCTGCAGTCGCACTCTTGTCAGATGACACACAGAGAGTACACTGGTAAAGGACCCTCGTGGTGTCGATAAAGTCCTCACACTTCCTGATGTCATCATGCGATACTCTCTGCACCCTGAAAAGAGAAAGAGCAGCAAAACACTTACGCATGTATCTTTTGTCTAAGAAACATTCTAATTCAACCTTCCTCATTTGTCATGGTATTTTTAAATGATTAATCTACCTACAGTACCTTTCTCTGTCCATTCCCCTCTTCAGCCGTGGGTCCATCGCAGCTGCCTGGATGGCAGGGTACTGTTCCAGAAAGCGCTCCATCATTAGAAAGAGGCTATTCCATCATTAGTCCTGACATGCAAGATGAGGGCATGCTCAGGAAGGCCTTTAGAAAATCACAAAGCAAACATATAACAGGCATGTATTTTCCCAAGTGATACATAGCAAGAATAATGTAGGTATTTGTGGTGGAATTTTAAAAATACAATAATAATAGAAAATAACATTAAAGAAAAAACAAACTAAGTAACTAACAAACATCCATTGATTTATTTATGTTTTTAAATTGACCATCATGAACCTACCAAGCAGGTTCTGTTTTTCCTTGAGGACAGGTTTGGCAAGGGTAGCCTTCTTCAGCCATACAACAATGGCTTGTATCCTTGCAGACCAGCTGGCTACTGTTTTCACACCATATAGCTTTTGAGCAGCTATATTAAGTGTGTGTGCAAAGCACCCCATCTTCATGATCTCAATCAATCAATGGGGGGTCAATCTGGGGGGTCTCTGTCATTTCCCTATCATCATAAAAAGACAATATACTGTAAATAGTAACCTATACTAGATACCACACTGATTTAGAATTAGTATCTTGTCCAGTTTCATCATCAAAATCATACACATAAGCCATCATTTACTAGGCCATATGATATTTTACCTAAACCATGTGGACTCCACTGTGGAGAATGGCAGCATCCCTTTCACAATGAATGCGGTCACTGCCTTGTGGCTAGGCATGGGCTGGTATGAGATTCTGGCGGTATGATAACCATAAGCAAAAATATCACGGTTTCGCGGTATTGCAATTACAGCTCTAAAATGTTCCTAAAAGGAAGAAAAATAAAGACAGACATGTTAATTTAACCTGAATCTGTAATGACAGTGTGAGGGGTCGCGATACTCTACGCTGCAGCTGCACCACCTGAGTGATTTCTGACCTGCACTTTCTGTCTTTGACCAGACAAAAAACGGCTCATACCATAGGAACGGTATGACAGAAAATGTGGCAGTTTCGGTTATTGTGACTTTTTCATATCGCTGTATACCTTGAACACGGTTATCATCCCATGCCTACTTGTGGCACTCATTGACTCTTTGCAGGGGCAAGGACGCCTTCTGGGCAAGGGTGAAGGGTGTCACTTGTACTGCTCTCACTGTGACATGACATCATTTGGCAGGGGGACCTGTAAAGTGACGCAAGAGTGCAAATGCGTCACTCACACAAGCAGCTATACAACAAAAATAATAATGTATTTATTTTTTATGAAACATTCTCGAGCAAAAGTGACTAATCCAAATAGCTAAATAATTACCTGAAAATGCAGATGTACTTGTCGACAGCTCAGTTTCCACGTCGTCGATGCTAGCTGCAGGGGTGCTAGCTGGTGCTGTAGCTATCTGGCTATCGAACACAGTACATTCATCTGCCCTTAAAAATATTTTTGTGTTTCACGAGGTGTTTCCTCAAGTTGGAAGTATTGCCACTGCCAGTTTTACATTTGGCCTGACAAATATTGCACTGCATGTTGTGCGAGTCGATTTTGGTGAAGTGTAGCCAAACCTGCGACCGCTTTCGGCTAGCCATCTTGTCCTATTCTCCTTCTCTGCACATGGCACAGTGGGAAATAATGCGTTTTCGTCCCCTAGCAACCGTTGTCATGTTATTCATGTGTAAACAAAACTAATGTATTTAGGTTAAATAGCATGTAGTTGCAAAATGGAAATCATATTTTAACAGTATTAAATATCTATCGATCCATCCAATTGCCATTGTAAATTAAAATTACATTTGAAACGCTGTATGTTTAATGACAAATATATAAAACTCTCAACCATGGATGCTATTCTGATTTCATATACCTGCTCCTAACGCAACACATGCTGGTGTAAATTGAGGTTAAATGGCGCATTTATTGTAAGTTGGTCATGATAACTTTCTGTGTTAATAATGTGCGTGATTGTACCGAAATTTGGCACCGTTTGATTTGACGTGAACCAATACTCTGTAGAACCGACATAATTCGGTCGGTACCACTAAAAGTACCGGCCTCGGTACCCAACCCTAGTTACAAGTGGGTGTGGCTCAACAGGTTCAAGGTTCAGTTGGTTATATTCAGTTGTTATCTGACTCTGGGATTTCTGCCATTACTATAAACTAGCACAATGTGCCCGTTGGGCACTGCAGTAAGTTTACTTGCCAAAAGATGCTCATAAATTAAAGCAGTGAGAGGATGAGGCACAGAGATAAAGTGAAGGATAAAAAATGTATGTGACTATATATAAAATAAAGAGTAAAAAAGAAACCAAAAGGAGAACTTGACATACAAAGGTTTAGGGATTGTTGACAGAACATCTTTATACAGAATTTATATAATACATGCAATTATATGTCTCCCAAGGGAACATAACAGCAATGCAGGAAATGCAGACTAAATCTATGTGAGGTGTATCAAATGGAACTGCATGTGTGACTTGGTGTGGAGCTGTCCATGCTCTTCTGAAGTTTTGATTCCACCGCTCAGTTTTGTTTTCCACCGCTGAGCTGCCATTCATCGTTGACCTTAAAAGTCAGAATGTTGTCTGAAATTAGATATACATAACCAGGAGCCACATGTTGGTTATGGGCAAAAGGGTTAATTGGAAAGTGTGAATACCTGTAGCTGCAGGTGTCTCCAATGATCTCTTCAGTGTCATTTGTTGCTGACTGTCCTCACGGCGCTCAGCTGAAAAGTAAATATTTCAAATGTGGCTTTTATGCAGTTGACTTAAAGGTAGATTAGATCCACATAACCAAGGCCATATTAGGCCATCTGTGAATAAGATTGCCTATGTAAATTATCATTGTTAATGTTGTTACTGTGGGATGAATCAGCTGGGGTAATCAGAAAGTATGAGTACCTGTAACCTGAGGTGGCTCCAATGTCTTCTTCAGTCTCTTTCACTGGCGATTGTTCTCACTGTGTTCAGCTATAAAGTAAATATTTCAAATACATTTTTTATGCATTCACCTAAATGATCATCTATGAGTGTAGTTGCGTCAAATAGTTGTTTGAAATTAGATCCACATAACCAAGGACATGTTAGGCCATGTATGGATGAGATGGTGTATGTAAATGAGAGTTGTAATTGAGTTTCTGTTAGATAGGTAGGTATTTTATTAGCATGGTAATGCTAGCAGGTAGGTAAGAAAGTGAAGCAGCAATATGTTTATGTTTATTTGTACATTAACTGAAATATATGCATATATAGGCAAGAAAGGGTTAATAACCCTGATTATGACCTCTGCTGTCTCATTCTGTGGCAATTATCCTCACAGCTCACTGCTGAAAAGTCAAGACAGTTTGTTTAAATGAGATAATGCATGATGACACACCAAAGTCACCAACAAAGTCAATATACAGTATGTTGATAATGGGATTTTTGAAAAATGTTTGTATAGGCTATGACACACAGACTAAATTGTAATATAGTGGACCCAATGCATGAAAAGGTTAGGCTTTACATGCATAATCACATTGTGAAGTAAGTATACAAGTACCTGGGTGTTCACTTCAATAGTAATCTGGACTGGTCAGACAACACTGACTCTGTTTACAAGAAGGGTCAGTGTCGTTTACACCTGCTGAGGAGGTTGGCATCGTTTGGTGTGTGCAGGCCACTGCTGAGATCCTTCTTTGACTCTGTGGTGGCATCTGTGGTCTCATATGCAGTGGTGTGTTGGGTAAGGGGATGTTCTGAGCGGGACAAGAACAGACTTAACAGACATTAGGATTAAAAGAGCCAGCTCTGTCTGTGGCTGCCCCCTGTACCCCATAGAGGTGGTGGGAGAGAGGAAGGTTTTGGCCAAACTGTCCTCCATCATGGACAACACCTCCCACCCTCTGCATCAGACTGTGAGGGCCTTAAACAGCTCCTTCAGCAACAGACTAATACACCCCAAGTGTAAGAAGGAGCGCTTCCGCAGGTCCTTCATTCCAACTGCAGTCAGACTGTACAATGCTGCACTATAGTTGCACTTTAGGGTCCTTCTTTTTTTTTGTATTCTTGTATATATATATATGTTATAATTGCACTTTAAAGTCCTTTTTCTCAGTTTATAATTGTATTGTTGTGTACATATGTGTTATAATTGCATTTTACGGTCCTTTTATTTAGTTTTTAATTTTATTGTTGTATACATTTGTTTTTGTTTGTTTTTTCTATATCACTATTTTTTGAGCTGCTGTAGCAATACATTTTCCCCACTGTGGGATCGATAAATGTATCTTATCTTATCTTATCTTATCTTATCTTATCTTATCTAGTTGCTAATGAAAACAGTCACATGTTAAAACAAAAATCTAAGTAATAATTTCTGTATCTTGGTAAGGATGGGTGATGATAGAGGAAAATGTGAATACTCATTACCTCAGAAAAATGTAATATTTTATGCAAATATTGTCTGAAAAAATATATTTTCCCTTGTTTTAACCGGTGTTACACCAACATCTGTGACCGTCAGAAATGGTGACCTGTTGCTGGCTCTCTGCTGAAGAAGTTTATAAACGTCCCACCCTGAGTGTGCGAGTGAGTGAGTATGTGTGTCCGCAGCACGTTTATCTGTGCTAACAACATAGACGAGTTATTATCTAACTGAATTAAAATGGATCTTAACCCTGAGATAAAGAGGAACATAATACGTGAATTCATGTACCGGAAGGATAAATGACATGGTTGGAAGGCTGTATAGGTGAGTAACTAACAAACTGTAGCATTAGCATTAGCATTAGCTACTGTGTGGATTGTGTTTTGTGGTTTCTTACCTGACTTCTCTGGAGTTTCGCCACCTTGCGTTAATGTCATGCGGCGTTTGGCGGCATCTTGAGTATTTTCTAACAGTGATTTGCTCTTGTTAGGCATGTTGAAAATGTTTGTGACTGTGGATAAATGTCCGTGACCGTAACAAAATGTCACCTTTCTCCTTTTGTTGTGTCTTCTCCTCCCGTCGTTCACGCCCCTATGTACGGCGTCTCTACGCATATACATCACAGGCTGAAAAAATAGTTCCAAGTGGCTGTAGCTCCGGAGTCCCAAATAAAAAGTATAACTGCAGACTATTTATTTAACATTGAAATAAAAAATTAAAGTTGACATGAAATGAAATGCCATGGCATGCTGGCTCCCTGGAGGGGTTAGAGGGGGTTGGAGAAAGGTGGACGAACGGACGGACGGAACAACATCCTGCTCTTCAATTATAGTTGTAGGATGCTGAGTTTATTTTGTGGCAAACAGGCTCTGTACTTCTAAGGTGCTGTGGTTAGAAGCTTAACTGTAAACAGCGCTGCATTCATTCATTCATACAAGCCTGGAAGACAAACATAAACATAAACTATTTGAGGCAAGTTGGCATGCATCCTTACTTCCTGCCTCCTGCTATGACAGAGTTAGACATTTAGCTGTGCACTGACATTTACACAGCTAATATCACACAGCTAATATCAGTGCACCAGACTGTTTGGGTGACATTGTGTTTCCTTCTTTTTTATTTTTAAGTAATAACAAATTCCAAACTGTTGGCTGGAGTTCCTGGTGGATGTCTGCAATGCCAGGTTATCAAAACTTTTTGATCTCAAAGTCAACCACTTTATGTGGTGTGTGTGTGTGTGTGTGTGTGTGATTGCATTTGCCCTGTGTGGGTGTTGGCAGACAGAACAGACCTCACATGGTGTATAATTCATTCTAGAGAGACAGAGCAAGGGTGTGAAACAGATAAATAAATATGGCAAGAGAGTAATGAAGACCAGTGAGGAGAGAGGAGAAATAAGTCAGATGTAAAAAGAGCAAGGTAATGATGGGCAGAGACAGATGGGAAAGAACAAGGAAGGGTGAGATGGAGGGATAGAGAGAGATGAGAAATGACAGTGAGAGACAGACAGACAGAAAGAAAGAGAGGAAGGACAGGCAGTGACTGTGTGCTGGCCCTGCAGTGAACCTGCTGTTTGAAGCTTAATGCTAATACGTACACATGCTCCCACAGCTAAGTGCTATTTTAACAATCATTCATATATAATTGTAATGGTATATTTTAGTGTAGTTTATTATGTAAAGGAATATGTGTAGTACGGCCTTTTTAAGCCACAAAGTCCCTTTTGGTATCAAAGGATAACTGTATTCGTAAATCGGCATACATTCTTAGACAAAGCTGTGTATATAATGGCTAAAATGTTGGAAATGAAATATGTTTGCATATTCAGAGATTCTGCAATTATTCACGAGAGAAATGGAGTAGTTAGATGTAAGTTTAAGGACTTTGACATAGTAATTATACTTTTTGTGTTTGAAAAAAACAGACCAGATATACATCTATATACTTTCCAAGCCCCTTTCTACAATCTCTTTGCAGGCAATCATGGGATGGTTAAACTTAGGAAAAGTTAGTGGTAGTAAATTATTGCAGCTCTAACCTTTAACACACTTGTTAAGGTCAGGGAAAGGTTAAAGTTAATTAAAAGGCAATTGTTAATTAATAATTTAACATTAACTAAACACAGACATGGTACACTGACCTCAACACCCTTACTCTCCACCTCATCATATAAATGTCACACTACTTCCTGTGATGTTTTAGGTACTAAGCGTAAATCATGAGGTTCAGAATCCTCCAATACTGGGCTGAGAAAAACATGATTGGCACCATGTTGTGTCGGCTAACACTGCTTGCCCCTAAAACAGGGGAACTGGCCAAGGAGTCAACAGTGACACCTGGGTCACATTCATATAGAGAGGAGGAATCAGTTACACTCAAGGAGGGCAAAGTCAGAAAGTATTTAAAGACAGACACATTTTGGGTTTTGGTGTTTTCATTGTTTTTTTTGGAAATAAAAAAATATACAGTCATGCCAGCCTTATTCTCTAAATCCCATATCCACACATACTCATATACACACAACATGTTTTATCACTATAATGTCATGCACTGCTATTGAAGAAGGGGGTTCTACACTGTATGTTGCTCTGGGTTCTTAATCCACCCTTGGCTGGAGACAGCTTATTTGCATTTTATTCATTTGACAAAGACAGCAGTATGCTATCTGTGTAGTAATGTAATGTATGTACTCTAGTGTTTGCAGCTGTCACTGTGAGCTGTGTGATCTATCAGTAAATATCCAGGAATGCCACTAATATATTCTTGTACTTATTAAAAGTGCAGGAAGCACATCGTGGAACAATCCTTCAGTATTAATTTTATTGCTACTGTTGTCACGGAGACAGTGTGGGTGCGTTTTTTTTCTGACTTGTTTGATTGGACAGCTGGTGTACAGATGCAGTACGTGACAGCTTCATGACGACATCATGACAGCAGAGAAGTTTGATGGAAACTGGGACAGAATTGGCAGAGAAAATAAGTGTTTTTTGTTGCTGTCATCACTCGTCCTCTCTATCTTTCCCAACAGTGCTAATAGTGCAGGATTATCCACAGTGAAGATGAAAAGGGTTTCATTTCCCTCTGAGCTTCTATTTGTGTATGTGTGTAAGGAAGGTTATTGTGGTACATTGTCGTAGATGAAAATAGCAGCCAGACAAAATGAGTAATTATCTGCTCTCTCTGTCTTTCTGTCTGTCTAGTCTCTGTCTCTCTCCATCTTCCTATTTTCCTCTCATGTCTCTCTCCCTACATTATTTCAGGTTCTGTCTTTCCTGTCTCTCCTCCCTTGTCCATTATTCTCTTTAATGACAGTATGTCCACACCAAGCCAACATTTGAAAATGCAGTGACTTATTGGAAAAAAGATGAGTCAATTCTTCATCCTATTTCAGTAAGCAGACAACGGATTGTCAAACTTCACATGGATAATTAAACGTCATATTAAACGGTTACCAAACAATACAATATAGAACTCATGACACAATCTAATGAAGACAGTTTTATCAAATAACAATTGCATTACAAGAGTCATTTACAAGAAAGCAGTTACCAGCTGCCTGCAGTTGCTAAGCGAGTAACAGTTACTGTAACATTGTAATGTGACTAAACTAGTAGTCAAGCTAGTCAGCAATGTAACCAGAATTTATTTATTCACATTTTAACGTTGCCATTTATTGCACACTACGGGTGGGTTAGGGTTATAAACGATATTTATGACGATATAGAAAATGATCGGTGATTGCAGCTTGCAGGCAGCAGCATTTATTACTGCAAACAAAATGAACGGCATTTTTCATCCTTCTTTTCCAATGAGCTACTGTCATTGATGACAGACTACCTAATTTGAAATGTGAATCTATTGCCACAAGGTGGCAGCAGCAGCATCTATAGTGATGACACAGCATTATAGTAGGCCATTATAGTAGGCCTTATTATATTAAATTGGAAAAAATCCATTTACTCATAAGTAGCCTTTGTGGTTTACTTTACAATGCATTACGGGTAGTGACGCCAAATGGTTGCAGTATATATATATATATATATATATATATATATATATATATATATATATATATATATATATATATATATATATATATATATATATCACATAAAAAAACACAATCAGACCAAAAATGCAAATTTTATAAAAACTAACATATATGTAAATTTAAAAAAGCATTTTTGTTTTTAGGTACTTTACATACAGAATCATAAAAAATCTTAAGATCCACATGAAACAAAATTTCATTTGGGATAAACTGAAGAAATCTGGCTTCATGAATATGTTATTTACCCAACAGACACAGCAATTTAATTACAATTTTCTTATTGTTAGATTCGACACACAAAAAAAAGACCATACTTTCTGTAATGGTGACCAAGACCCTCTGAGACTCCCAAATTAATAAAGATATTTGAGTCCAAAAATTTGAAGAATGTGGACATCCATAAAATGTGCTATATTTAAGGGGCGCATCATCAAGAGTCCAATATGTTCCTATATAGATGGGTGTGCTGCAGACACTGTGCTTGTTAGGCACACAGACACGCAGCAGCACACAAACATGCAAAACATTACAAATAAGAGGACCACATCATAATTCGTATTATGATGTACATCAACATTTTAAAAATACATGTAATATTAGTTAGTCATTATATTTATCAGATTTAATTAATTGTAAAAAAAAAAAAAAAGTGTGTCGCTGCGGACAGTCCTAACAACCTATGAAAGTCTGCAGCCTCTGAGATGCTGCACAGAGCACAGTGCCATCACGCACAGCCACTCACTGTTTATTAAATCAGCTGATGACACCAGGCTGCTGCAGTATAACCACACACACCTCTACACTCATCAGACTGGTTGGTTATATCTCCATATTCTTCCTTTATATGAATTAAATGTGAGGTTAGCAGCTCATCAGCCAACTTTCTTTTCAGCAAAAGTAACTCATGTTTTATTATTGAAACACATTGCTGGGTAAATGCACCGTTATAATAGCAATCCACCAAAGTGACAGCGCTCCTGTATATTAAAGGGAATGGGACATGAAGCTCTGATTGGTTTACCGCGTGTTACGCCCAAAACACACCTATGCAGGGCCGGCCCAAGCCTCCATGGGGCCCTAAGCAAAATTTGATTTTGGGGCCCTCTATTACTGCCAATAATAATGATTATTGATCATTCACACACCTACTATAAACATATTCTACTTATTCTACTCTGTCATTACAAATACACTTGTAAAACTAAATGTGAGAACTTTTTGTTGTAGTTAGATTGTAATCCACAGTGATTAATGCCATGGAAGAAAATATCAGACAAATACTTAAATAATGATGTAAATCAACAGAGGCACCTGAAACAAGGAAACACAAATGGTTTATAAATAAAATATAAAGTAGTCTGACAGGAAAGAGGGACACTCAGCTGGGTCTACTGGCGGAGCTGCTGATCCCTGCTGCAAACTGGATGCTGAAGAAGTAGATGAAACATCAATCTCGATGACCAAAGATGAAGGACCTATAGGGAAATTAAATTAATATTTTTAGACAAAATTATTCATCTCAGAATATTCTGCAGTACACTGAGCAATTATAAAGGCTGTTTTGTTGTTAACTTACCAGGTACAGCTGAGGTTGCAGAAGACAGAAGGGACAGTGGATGGAGCAGAGGATAGAGATGGACCTGAGATGAAAAACAACAACATAAAAAGCTAGCTATGTTATAGTCATATTACACTTGAAAATGATGCAGCTTATTTTCTAAATAAAAAAGTACAGCTATAGCTTGTAATAAGTAAACAAACTGCCAGAGAGATTCTATGTCCTGAATCTAACGCTATGCTATGTATCTCAAAAACTAAGGGCCACATTTAATGATGTAAGCACATTGTCTGAAGCTTGTGGCTCAAGTACATTTAGGGCATGCCCAAACCCACTATTTTAATGACAAAAAAATGGTTGATGCGTCAGACGCATGATTCAAAGGTGTATTTAGTCTCTTAATTAATCATGGGTGTGTTTTAGGCACAACATACTTACACTTTGGTGGATTGCTATTATAAAGGGACATTTGCGAATAAGAAGGAATGCTTCTCTGTAGAGCAAATGCTGCTGCTTGCGCACAAAGTGAAATATATCTGGTAGCAGCTGGAATGAGTTTTGAAGGGGGAGGGGGGGGGGGGGGGGGGCTTTTTCAGCTATCTGACCTCCTAAATGGTCACATCGTTTTGTTACAAAACAGAATTTGTGCTGAAGTGTGTTTCAATAATAAAACATGAGTTACTTTTGCTGAACAGAAAGTTGGACAAAGAGGCTGATGAGCTGCTAACCCAACGTGTCATTCATAAAAAGGAAGAATATGATATAACTGACCAGTCTGGTGTCATCAGCTGATTTAATGAAGGTAAACAAAGTGAACAGCTGTGTGTAATAGCATGGGCTCTGGTGCAGCATCTCAGAGGCTGCAGATTTATTAACATATCAGTTCTGCTGCAGATGCTGCCGGGATTTAATGAAGTGAAGGAGAAACTTTTCATACAGTATAACCAGCTGTGGATAACACACTGTGTAAGAATCACCCACATTCATTAACAGATCAGTACAGATGTTTTAACCACAGATGTTTTTCTTGTTGACAAAATCACTAAGTGGCAGCGGAGCAGCTTTCCTCCAGTAGCAGACGTGGTCCTGAGATTCATTTTCCACTAAAGCACCAACAACTGGCTTTGTGCTGCGTCTCCTCCCGTCAGGTCACTGTGCATGTAGACATCCTGGTGTCCCTCACCTATGAACCCATGTGGGAAGAAGACCACCAGTTGGCAGTCTCCAAGGTTTTTCTGATCTCAAAAAATATCTTATCTCCCCTCTGATCACATGACACAGTAGTCAGATCTGAAAATGTGCAAGTCACAAGCAAGTCTCAAGTCTCAAGTCTTAACCTTCAGGTCTCAAGCAAGATGGGATGCTAGAGAGCTATGTGTGTTTGCATCTCTGTTAACTAAAGACACACAAACTGTGGCATTTGTTCTTTCTGCACTGTAATCCACTTCACTAACTGTAGTAAGCACCATATTTCTCCCCTTCTCTCCACTGATCCTTGTTAAGTTCCACTCTTCTACATGAAAATATCAGTTTTGAGGAGCAGAAACATTCAGGGCTTGTCACAAAACATTCAGGGTTGAAGCAGTCGCTGCACTCTGGACCTACAGGATGAACCCAAAGCTTACAGCTGTTGTGTTCACTGTTGCTATTGACATGAACACAATTAAGACGCTTAATTGAGGATGAACAATAAACATCCCACTCACCCACCCACACACTCACCCAAACACACTCACTGATTGTGGCCTACTGTTACAATGAGATGCTGCTGTTTGCACCTTTTTATATTGCATATTGCACTTTGTTGCTCTTATAGATTGTTAATGTTGTATTTATGTCTTAAGTTGTTTTTAATTGTCTTAAATGTTGTTATGGCTCAGGGAGTGTTATCTAAATTTCGTGATATTATTTTTAGCCCAGCCACCTCCAGCGTCCTGCATTGGCCCTGTTTGTTTGCAGCGTCCCAATCAACCAATCATGTTTCAAAAACAAGTAACTAATTAAGAAAAATGCAAGTATTTAATGAGTCCTTTTGGGTCATCTGTCTCAAGTCTCAAGTCATGAATACAGAATCAAAGTCAAGTCGAGTCTTTTAAAATGATCATGTGACTTGAGTCCCCCACCTCTAATTTGTAGTGCTATTCATCATACAATCTGAAATCCCTCACAAAACAGATTGCAGCCAACCTTTTACTGAAGACATCTCCCACACTGTGACATGTAAGGATCCCTGTTATCTCAGTGTGTGGTTCCCTTTAGTGTAAACATGCTGTCTTTATTTTTTGTTTTTCTTCCTGCTTTTTATCATGTTCTTATTTTCTCACTTTTTCTCAGTCAGTCTGCACCTCAGTCTCTCTTCTGCCCATTTCCCTCTCCACCTCCATGTCTCTCTCTCTCTCTCTCTCTATCGCTGTCTTTCATTAGAGCTTCTGTCTATATTTAGACAGGCTGAGGCTGTGCTTGATCTGCCATGTGTTTTTCTGCAGATAGGTGTTAATAGGATTCCAGCCGACTTCAGAAAAACACACACTCACCCATACACCCAGATGTATGACATATCCCAAACAGAACCTACACATTTTAATCATGCCTTAGTGCTATGAGCAAATACTGTGGGAAAACAAATGAAAAATATTGTCAGTGAACATTTTAGCATTAAAGTATTTCCCTATTGATCAAAATGTGATCAGTATCATTATTTATCATGATGTATTTCATAACATATTTGCAAACCAAAGAAGAAGGGCCCAAAATGGGAAAAACCCAGTATCATGCCAAAGCATGTAATATACCTGCTAATTCACCATATCACTTTCACGTTTTCTCTCCTCCTATGTGTGAAAAGTACATGTGTGTAACATCATTTCAGAAAGTCCACTTTTTACCATCTAGCCATGCACCCAAGGCACCTCATCTTAACAAGGAATTTGTCTTCTAATACAGACATCATCTGAATTGTTACTAGATAATTACTACAGCTCACTATAAAGTATGACTCTGAAGGAGCAGCCTGTGCTCCTTACCCTAAAAACACTGAGTCCACTTGCATTTGTAAAGTTTCTTTTCCCTCAAAAATGATCATGGCTGATCAATGAAATCATTGTGCAGAGGAAAGTTTTATTTTTGCCATTTAAGTTACTTCAGCAGGTGACAATTACCCTAAGCTAAAAATCTGAAGTCTGTTAGCATTAGCTGAATGATTTGTTTTAGAGTTAAAACAAAGACAAAAAATGAGAAATAAAAGTTTCGGAGTGTCTATTTGCACCCCTGGTACAAATAGCCTCGGCCACACAGCTGAGCTATTTGCACCCTAGACGTATAACAACGTGAAAACATGGCCGACATTCATCTTCCACGCTAACAGAAAAGGGCGAATTTAGAAAGGTTTCATCTCTAATGTTTGTTCTAAAGACATTTCTGGCGGGAAAGTTGTATTATATTTTCAGAATCTTTCCTCAGTGAATGCATACAAGCGTCAGTTTGTCAGTTAGAAATAATTTGTCGCCGATATCTATCTTCCATATTAGCAAACATATTGGGCTGTCACATTGTTACTAGAACCAAAGCGGTGGCGTAACGGGCATCGTGTCCGTCATTAGTTCAGGAGACTCTGGTACGAGTCTTTGCAGCAGCAGTTATTTATTGATGTTTTCAACGGAAACACTCAGTTTGCTATATGATGGGAATCAAATTTTGACAGATCTATGGTTGCCATGGTTACCAAATACATTTCAGACCTCTGAAGTCTCAGGCCGTGAGACACGCATTTCAAGCTGCTCTCACGCTCACACGCCACACCTGACATTTCTCATGCCAGGAAGTGATAGATCTCACCGGACACAAATTATTATATGATATACAGAAGAGAACAGCAATGTATATTTATCCCGCTGTCTTGGTGGGATACGGGAGTCTTCCGCATCTCCAGACACTCCCCTCCGACAGCATGCACTCCTGTACTAGGTGCAAATAGCATACATTGATATTTGCAGCAGGGGTGCAAATAGCCTTTGCCTAAAAGTTTTGAGAAGGGATTCCTTGGCGTTGAATCTAAATTCAGTTATTATACTGAAAATGCTTTATTAACTTCAAAAGAATACTATTCAGTATTCAAAAGAAAACAAATAAATATTTGATGTAAAACAAAACAAGAAACAGCATTAAGTTTAGAAGTCAAAGCTCGTCCTGAATCACTTTTGCCGAGGTAGGTTTAAATCATGTGTGTGATTGGCATGAGTTGAAAATAGCAATAATACTAATACTAATAATAATAAGGATACTACTACTACTACTGATGATAATAATAATAATAATAAAAATTGTAATAATAATACTGAGACATTTTACAGGGCAGGGTCAATTCAAAACAATAAAACCATGCAGAATAAATGAAAACACAATCAATAAAAGCAATGCAGACAAGAAGAAACAAAATAGACAAACAAACAAATAAAAGAAAACATCAAATCAAACATTAAAAGCACATTTAAAAAGGTCAGTTCCGAGAAGTGATTTGAATGTGACGAGGTCAGTGCAGTCATGGAGGGATTTGGGGAGTGAGTTCCAGAAAGTGGGAGCAGCAACAGAGTAAGCTCTTCCCCCGAGGTCCGATGCTTGGTCCATATGAAAACGCATCGCCCTTACTGCTTCATTTTCAATACATGTAAGAACAAGGCTTTAACACAGAACTTCAAACTCAGCTGAGTATACTGAATCAACATGGTCATTTAGGGTAGATCAGTAGCTTTTAGCAGTGGAGCTTGTTGTGGAAAAAACCTCCAGCTAGGCCAGCAGAAACTTCAGGATTTCCACAACATATTCTTACAAATAATAAAGAAAATATCAGCAATCAGAGATTTACTGTGTATTCAGTATACATAGAGCAGGCACTGAATCACAAACTGAGAAACATTTATATCACATATGTCGTATATATCCAATCTGACTCCATTTGTGGTGGAGCATGTTTACCCCAAGTCCTCCTTTAATGACTTTTAAAGCTGCAATGTATTAGCAGTGCTCCAGATATACGTACTTAATTTCATTTTCCATTATTTCTGGCTCTGATTTACTGTAACAAAATAAAAATAAATGGCACGTGGCCTAAAATGATCTTTTAACCTTTCTGATTCAACCACATGATTTGTTACCTTAAGTTCATCAACCTTTATTGGTCAAATTTGAGATACAAACGTTTTTCCTCTCTTTTTATTGATCACAAAAATGACAGGCAGCTGTACAAAAAGACGTCATGATGCGCAAAATGTCAGATATCAGTGGAGTTATAAGATACACAGGAATTATAAATGAATCTATTAATTAGAATGAGCACATCCCCTGGGAAAAAAATACAAATCAAGTATTGTTAATGATCTCAAATAATTTGGCTAACGTAACCTCATAGGCCTTCTGCTCTAAATCACTTCTCATTTCAGAATATTGATATTATGATAATAAAGATTAAAGATTAGAAAAAGGTTGTTCGAATGAATAATATCTCTGCGTGTGGCTGAGCGTATTGTAGTACGTTGAATGGAACATATTTTGAAAATGTAACCAACAAATGTAATCCAAAAACAATTATGTTTCTATTGAAAATGCAGTTCAGTTGTGTGGGAATGTCATTTAAGAGACAGGGTTGCTATCCACATGGTGACTTTTAAATACAGTGGGACAGTAGTATAGGCCTCCATTGACTGTAATGCATTTATAACTCATAAAACCTCCTTAATTAAACTCATATCATCATAAAGAGAAATATACAGTTGAACAGTGTGCTATATTTATCATTTTTTTCTTTAAAAACTTCATAATAATAATAATGTCTGACTTATCAATACAATGAATGTCTGTGGGATTGTATTTTAAACTTAATGTCTGAAAACATCCATCAATAAGAAAAGCCTTAGCATGTGATAAGGAAGAATGACACAATTTAACAAATTCACCCTCTTTGTGGCCTGAAAGCTGTAGGAGGAGATAAAGAGCAAAATGTTTAGGAATAGCTCCTTAAATATGCAAATGTATGCATATTGGAATAAAATGAAAGAACATGAACATCAGTAAACATACAGTAAGTGTTTGTTTGACTAATGAGAAGAAGTATGTGATTGCTGTTTATAGCCACGTACTTGTATGCCAGCGCACTCTCTCTGTGCACAACACACTTTGACCTTTTAATGAACAAGCAACTGTACAGTATCAATATATATAGTTCTATGATTCTTTCTTAAAATGTTTTACATCATGAATCAATCAATCTTTATTTATATAGCCCCAAATCACAACAAAAGTCATCTTAAGACACTTTACACATAGAGCAGGTCTAGACTGTATTCTTAAATGATGACTTAATGCCCAAATTACCCTCATAAAAATAAAGTGCTGTATATAAAAATATACAATATCTTCAGTCTTGTTAAACTGTTTTTGGAGAGTACTTCTGCTTTCTGTTTCTGTAGTTTGGTAACCAGCTGGTGTTCGTCTATAGTTGTAAGGTCATGTTTCTCAAATGCAGCTTTATCCTTGAGGCTCATCAACATCCTCCCCTCACACCTGCTGATAGCTTCATCAGTCATCATAAGTCTGCAGACAGCTCCTCATCATCGCCTAGAATTAGGTCACTTATTCTCCACTGGCTGCTTCCATTGATTAACCTGCACTATTATTAGCTTTTAATTAAAGGGATATTTTCACTCAAAGTCAACACGGATGGCATTCTAAAATGGCTTGAGACTTTTATTTTCCACAGTTGGTTCATTTGTTTGATGAGCTTTTTATCAGTTTGAGTGATTAGGGACACTTTGAATTGTATTAGACATACTCTCAATGTGACTATAGAAACATGATTACTGTCTGGTGTTAGTTTACTAAGTTCTAGTAAAAGGACCATATGAAGGGAAAGGGAGAATGTGCAAGCTTCAGTATATTTTATGATTATTATTATTATTATAATGTAATTATGAAGTGGAAATGATGTCTTGTGTGACATCTCTCCCTGTGACTTTTGCTTGTGAGATTGGTTTGGCTTCCTGTCTGAGAGGCCAATAGGCAGAGTTGGAGAGGATGTCATGATAACTTCACCTGGGTACATTAGGCTTCATCCTGTTTGATTAGGTTCATTTTTAAACTCGTTCTTCTCTTCCTCCCAGACCTCCATAAGCCAGATAAGGATTTATGTTTTGATTACACGCATCACACACAATTCACTCATCCACACACTGCATTTATTAGCGTGCTAGCTGACTTACAATATAATTTTTTAAATTAAGTTTTATTTAATTTAAAATATTATTTTATTTTAGTTGACAATAAATGTTACTTTAGACACTTGATTCATGTGTGATTCCCTGTTGTTGTTGCTGACTCTTAGCCAGTTTGAATATTTTCAGGCTGAGTTGAGCAAGTGGACTTTACATTCATTGTGCATTCATGATAATCAAAATAAGTAGTTTCTCTTGACTCAGCTCTACTGGGTAAACTATGTCATGATTACAAGATCTTTATCTCATAATTATGAAATACAGATTAAACAAATTGTGAGATCTTTAGCTGTAGGAACTGATCTGCATGTTGTAATTGAGAAACATACATATGATGGTTTTTTTAAATCTCAATTACAGTATGAGATACAGATGTGGTAATGAGATTTGTAATCAGCCTGGCTGTTGGAACTGGTATTGTAGTTGTCGCCCATCTTTTAATTATGAAAAAGTATCACATGATTATGAAATCTTGATGTCATAATTATAAGATCTCATCTCATAATTATGATGACACAACTACCTTAACAACTTCTGGTCACAGTTTATAACATGATTAATCCATGTCTCATAATTACAAGTTACTATCATAAGATAGGCTATCCATTTTTTCTCTCATTGATGAATACAGTAGACTTGCATATAAAGGAAAGGTGGACATATCTAATTATCATAAAAGCTATTCCAAAACATCATTATTACTGATCAGTTAACTCTCCATCATCAGCTGCCTCCATTGATCAATTAGTACAGCTATAAGACCACCTGTCTGATATCTCAGTGAACAAAATAACATATCTGCAGTGTCAACAGTTATTAATTCAACTGTGATTTGCGGGTCAGATTTAAGTGTGTATGTCCCTCTTTTGCTCCTCTTTGTGTAAGACTTCATACAGTTACTCCAGACCCCAGCTGGCTCCAGGAGATTTATAGGCATGGGTGATGAAGATGCATGGTACACTTCCTAAAATCCTCAGGGAGCGTTAGTGAAATCCTTTTGTGCTTAATGGAGGAGTCCACCATTTTCCCCTGTCCTGCCTTGTTTCTGAAGCTGTGATTACTATTACTATTACTATTCTTCTTTGGAAACTGCTAATTTTTTTGTAGACACGAGCTCAGGCAGAAACTTTATTTAGGACAGATTGGAAAGAGAGAATCGCTGCTGTTTTAAGAACATACAGATCCAAGTGTTATGCCATCCCTACCTTCTGTGGTACTTCATTTTTCCTTAGTTGAACAACAATTTCTACAATTCCTGTCAGAATTTCTTGTTAATTTATGAGCAAGTCAGACATGTGTAGAGTGGAATTAAAGAAAATAAAGCAGAATGTCCTACACAATATAATGACAACATATTGCTTTTCTTTTCCTGCCAAAATGCAATTACAGCATTATTCATATTTTTTATGGTAATGTTTAGACACTAGCAGAATTTAGTTAAGGTCAGGGAAACATTAAGGTCGTGATTTATTACAGATGTTTACACTGATCTCAGTTTCACCTTCCTGTATTTTCCTGCCATCCATCCCAACCACTTCATTCATTTGAAAAATTGTTGTTTTTAACATAATCCAGGCAGCAATTGTGTGTATGTTTGTTTAGTAGTATATAACATAATTGGATAGTGGTTCGTTGGATAGTGTTTTATCATAGTAGGAAAAGTAGAGATAACTTTGTTGTGATTTGGCGCTATACAAATAATCATTGATTGATTGAGTTAGATGGATGGATAGAGAGAGAGAGGGAGGAGGAGAGAGGAGCTCAGTGCATTATGGAACAGCGGCGGTGGCGGCGAAGTGCAGCTGCCGCGAGTTTACATAGACATTGCATGGCAATTCGCCACAGGCCGCTTTTCAGTGTGTTCCTGGCGTAAGCCTATAGCAGCATAAACTAGGATCTGGTCCAGGACAAGCCTGGCCGGTCCTAACTATAACTATAAGCTTTATCAAAAAGGAAAGTTTGAAGCCTACTCTTAAACATAGAGAGAGTGTCTGCTGATTCTGGGAGATGGTTCCACAGGAGAGGAGCCTGATAACTGAAGGCTCTGCCTCCCATTCTACTTTTAGAGATACTACAAACCACAAGTAAGCCTGCATGCTGGGAGCGCAGTGTTCTAGTAGGCTCATAAGGTACTATGAGCTCTTTAAGATATGATGGAGCCTGATCATTAAGAGCTTTGAAAGTGATGAGAAGGATTTTAAATTTGATTCTAGATATTACGGGAATATTGATTGAGAATAAAGATTGATTGAGATACACACACACACACACACACACACACACACACACACACACACACACACACACACACACACACACACACACACACACACACACACACACACACACACACACAGCATAACTGGCTGCATTATGATATCTCTAAATTTCTATCTCTAAATTTTAAAGATGGTTATTTGTATATTATATTCTCAGTTATTTATGGAACAAACCTGTGAGACTGCTCGTATGCTGGGATGCTAATATGTTATTACTAAATCGTTCTTCAGTGCTGTATGTACAGCATTTGCCTGAAAACAGCCACGTGGTGAGTTAATTAGAGAGAAAAGTTGCCCTGTGGTTTTAGCTGCAGGAAGAGTGTTTTGATGTTGACATTCCTATTGATGTGGGTGATGATACTGCAGACAGTTTGAAGTCTGCTGGGAGACTGGCTGTCAGTTCACTGATATACGCACATATGATCAGACACACTCATATAAGCACACACGTGTACACACACACACACACACACACACACACACACACACACACACACACACCTCCCTAACCTTCACCACTGACCCAAAAAGCTGCTTTATCCCTAATTGGGAACACTGAACACTGCTTTTGTCCCCAGTTAGACAAGCCATCCCCAATTAACTTGTCCTAAGTCTGAAATGTGTCCCCAAAAGTAGTGTATGACAGACCAGACCAGACTCACACACAGACACACAGACACAGACACAGACACACACACACACACACACACACACACACACACACACACACACACACACACACACACACACACACACACACACACACACACACACACACAGTAAGCAGGATGTACACTGTGTTAAGTATCTGTAAAAACCAGTCGGGTTCCGATCCTCTGAAATGAGGCCAACGCGGAAGTAACTTAAAACTGCATTCTATCAAAAGGCCACCAGGGGGCGACCGTTTTGGTGTCAAAAGGACTTCCGTCTCTATACAAGTCAATGGAGAATTCACCAACTTCTCACTTGATTTCTAACCTCAGTAAACGTTTTCAAAATGTGTTTATGGTCTCAATCGCTAGTTTAAAGCCTTTTTCAATGCAGTATGATGTTCATTTGTGAAATTTTGGCCTCCCTGATTTTATATTTGACGATAAAGCAGGGTATGCATTAGGGCGTGGCTACGTGGTGATTGACAGGTTGATTGGTTCACAGGTTCAGGAGGGTGCCTCATGCCCCTCCTGATGCCCATATAAGTAGAATCTGTGTTTTTATTTTTCCCGGCATGCACCGGTAATTTTCAATATGGCGCTGCTCAGATCCGATACTATTGGCCTCCGAGCAGCAGTCCACAAACCAATGGGTGATGTCACGGATGTTACGTCCATTTCTTATATACAGTCTATGGTAAAAACAGGACAGTTTCTCAGTGTGTGTATAAGGAGTTTTAATAGACTCCTAATTAGCTCCCTCATTGAAGACTGTGTGTGTGTGTGTGTGTGTGTGTGTGTGTGTGTGTGTGTGTGTGTGTGTGTGTGTGTGTGTGTGTGTGTGTGTGTGTGTGTGTGTGATTCACAACAACAAGAAGGCAACAGTGTGGTATTGCTTTAGCTCGTTGCCTCCTATCTTGCTGATTTTCTTCCTCTTGTACAGTTTCCCCCCTGAATTATCCCTCCTCATCTGCTTCTACCTTTAGTCCATCCTTACTTACCTCCTTTACTTTGATCCTTCTGACCCTCACCCCATCACTTCCTATGTCCTCCATCCCTTCTTTGAATCTTTCCTCCAAGGTGCCTCACATTTACACCATACAATCCCAAACAAAATTAACAATCAACAGTTCATAAAAAAAAGTATATACATATATATACACATACATACACAAACACACACACACACACACACACACACACACACATACATATATACACATACATACGCACACATACATATACGTATACACACACATATACATACACACATACACAATAAGAATAGACCAACCCCTCCCCCCCAAAATAAACACACAAACGAGGTTCCTTTGAATTTATAGAATTTGTGATTTAGGTTTTAGGTTTCTGCAGCTCCACTTGTCCTACAAAGAATCATAAATGATGTAAGAAAAGTTTGTCTTTGTTGTTGTCCTCCATTACCGACCTTTCAATGTTCAAATAATATTTCATTAATGTTTTCCATTGTTGGATAGTGGGAGCTTCAGTATTTTTCCAATTTTGTAGTATTCATTTTTTTTAAACTAAAGATGAAAAAAAGGATTTGCCATGTCATTGGATAACTTTCTCCCCCGATACATTGAAATATGCAAATTACTGGTAAAATAAACTTTAATATTACAAAACTGTTGATAGCCATTTTTCAATGTCCTCCCATGTCTTCCTGATCTTTTTACAATACCAAAAGGCATGGATGAGGGAGTCACTCTGCATAGCGCATTTTAAACAGTGGTCTGAGGAACTGGTATCAAACTTATTGATTTTATGTCTACTATAATATATTCTAGTCATTAATTTATATTAGGAATGCTCGATATTTACTTTTCTGCTGATATGCGATATTCCGATATTCCCCTACTCTTAATTTCCAATACCGATATCACCCGATACCGATATTTGCAGACTTTTTACACCAAATCTATTAGGTAACAACATAACATATCTCCTATTGTTGAATTAACACATTATGCCTAATTTTATTTTGATGCCCCACTGGATGCATACATAAATGCAACATGGCTTTCCAAATGTAAACACTGTCTGTGCAAAATAAGAGAACAACTTCAACTTAAGTTATGGAAAAAAGCTCCAATATATCACTGCCATATTTATTATGCTGCTTTGCAGTAATTGCAAATTACAAATTTAGTATCCGTAGTGAACACTTGGAAATAGTTCCAAACCACAGACATAAGCCCCGTTTCTGGAGGCGGGACCTTTTATAGGAACGTCCTCTCACTCGCTCCTCTCAGCTGTTGTGTCTCTAGCAGAGTAGGACCCAGATAGGATCATTCATTTGAAAAATTGTTGTTTTTAACATAATCCAGGCAGCAATTGTGTGTATGTTTGTTTAGTAGTATATAACATAATTGGATAGTGGTTCGTTGGATAGTGTGTTGTTATAGTAGGAAAAGTAGAGATAACTTTGTTGTGATTTGGCGCTATACAAATAAAGATTGATTGATTGATTGATTGATTGATTGATTGAGTTAGATGGATGGATAGAGAGAGAGAGGGAGGAGGAGAGAGGAGCTCAGTGCATTATGGAACAGCGGCGGTGGCGGCGAAGTGCAGCTGCCGCGAGTTTACATAGACATTGCATGGCAATTCGCCACAGGCCGCTTTTCAGTGTGTTCCTGGCGTAAGCCTATATATATGCTGCTTTGCAGTAATCGCAAATTACAAATTTAGTATCCGTAGTGAACACTTGGAAATAGTTCCAAACCACAGACATAAGCCCCGTTTCTGGAGGCGGGACCTTTTATAGGAACGTCCTCTCACTCGCTCCTCTCAGCTGTTGTGTCTCCATAGCAGAGTAGGACCCAGATAGGACCCAGATAGGACCCACCGGACTCTGACGGTGACGTCATAGGGGCGACTCGCGGAAAGCATAACAGAGAAAATGACAACGAGGAAGTAAACCTTCTGTTTGTGTGTTTGTGTACATGGCGGTGGACACTATGAACTTGTTAGCCACGGTTAGCCATGGTTCGAGACCCACGAGTCTAGCGTGTTGTTGTTATACGTCATCAAGTGCGCGCTGGTAAACGTCCCATGCTGTAAATGGTAAATGGACTGTACTTATATAGCGCCTTTCTAGTCTTTTCGACCACTCATAGCGCTTTACACTACAACTCATTCACACACATTCATACACTGATGGCAGGGGCTACCACACAGGGTGCCAACATGCACATCAGGAGAAAGCTAACCATTTACACACATTCATACACCGTTGGCACAGCAACGGGAGCAAATTGGGGTTATCATGTCTAAACATCAATATGTGGACTTGAGGAGCCGGGAATCGAACCGTCAATCTTCCAATTGAAGGACGACCGCTCTACCTCCTGAGCCACAGCCGCTGCGTTCATGCAGGCTCAGAACAAATATCGGTTATAAAAACCTGATACCGATATTTCCCGATATTACATTTTTAAGTGAATATCGGCCGATAATATCGGACATGCCTAATTTATATTGTATTAAACGTACATTTTCATTGGTGGTGATTTGATAAGTTAATAATAAAAATTCCTTCCATTTTGTTTTTGCATCTGGTATGTCTAGGTCTTTATTCCAATTATTACATATTTTTTTCAGTAATTCATCATTATTTGTTGCTTTATAAGGATATCATATACATTACCTAATAAACGTTTCTTTTTACCCTCCTTATTTAAAATCTCACCTATTTCTGTTGAAGCTCTATTTCTAATGTCAAAGCTTTCCGTTAACCAGCTTCGCAGTTGAAGATATTTAAAAAATTCACTGTCTTTTAGTTTATAGTTGTCTTTTAGTTCTTGAAATGAAAATATTGAATTATTATTTATAATATCTGATAATTTTTGAATTCCGCATTTTATCCATGTGTTCCTTTGTAATTGTGAGTTTTGAATAGTTATTCCAAATGTGTTGTAGAAGTTTTATTTCTTTCATTTTTTCCAAGCATTTAGTGTACTTTTTATCAAAAAAATCACTCTTTTAGTGAGTATAGCAATAGTTTTCTCTTTAATCTGGGAGTTTTATTATGAATATGAAGAATGTTTTTGGTGGGGTGATAGAAACAGATTGAAATATATATAACATTTTTGGCAGCCACCTCATTTTAAGCTGGTTTATCCTGCCTGTTCAGACCATCTGTCAATGTCTAATTTAAGGTTTTTGATTAAAGGTAAGACATTTTCTTTATATAGCTGTAGCTTATCTGCACTAATAAAACATCCTACACAGTAAATTGACCCGAGTAAATTTTACTCAAATTGAATAAAATTGTACTCTGAAAAAGTCTGGAACCAAATCTTTGGTCTTTCCAGTTTAAATAGAGTGAAAAATGTACTCTGCAATGAGAGTAATTTCTACTCTATTCAGTGTTTTTATATAACTCTACATGATGAGAATTTACTCTGTGTAGTATAAAATGAAAACAACTCTACTGCCATTTCATTCAAGATAGAGTTGTATTTCAATTAAAATTACAAATCATAGCTCAACTCTGGAAGATTATCTAACCTCAAAAATAAATAAAAAGTCAGAAATTAGAATTTACAAATGCACTTTATTCTTTAAAATGCAAGAAATGTGCAAACATTTGAGACACTGATGACAGTGACACTGAGTTAACCGTTTTCATAAAAGTCAGTCATACAAGGTTGTATGAGGTGCTGTAGACAAAATGAGCTTTTAAAAGCTCATCAAAACAGACAAGAGAGTCTGATGACTTACAAGGTATTGCATGTTTTCACAATGAGATACTTGTGAATCACATTCGTCTGGGCCCCCAAAGCAAGCAGGTAGGGTTGAAGGCTTTCTGTCATGCTGTCCAGATGCCCCTGGATGCTAGTTCCTGTCTGTGACACGAGAACGTCATTAGTCTTCCTATTAAATGGAGTTGTGGTCGCAAAAAAATTAACTACGTTTTAAAATACGAATTAACTAGTCTCACCAAGATTTCACCATAATCTTTAAAAATGGATACTAGGATTAGGAATGGGGACAAAACTGTGATCTTTCTTTCTAATTTCATTGAACTGTAACCTCACCTTGACAAACTTCACAACATGGTCACTGGCATGTCTGGCTGAGAGCTTTCCTGGTCTCTTACGGCCCTGAGGTGATAGTGGCAGAAGATGGAAAAGGATCAAAATGAATGACATGTCACTGTCCAATCCTGAAAATACAAGTAAAAATGTGTAAATACATGTTCACTAAAAACTCACAATTATTCATAGAGCTTTCAAAAACAGCTCTCCCCTCCATTAGTATAATCATTTTATTCCAACATACCATTTTCCACTTCTGTTGTGGATTCAGCATTTTGAACCAGGTCTTGAGGGTCAGCTGTCAGCGTGAGGCCACAGCATTGTTCAAGGACTTTCTGCTTGTAGACAGCAGGCCACTTCTCCAGGAACTTTGCAGAGGTGGCATCACCAAACATCAGACTAAAATCCTGCTCAAATTGCAGACAAGAATAAGTAAAGACAGAACAGTAAACATTATGGAGTGGCACTATCATCATGAGAGATATTACAACCCTAACCAGGCTATTGTAGAACAAAAAAAAGTCCTGACTGTTTCAAGGCAAGGCAGTTGAGGATGCACATACCATTCCTGGTATGTCTAGGAATCTTGGAAATGCTGGACTTCACTGAACCATCTTTTGGCGATAGGTGAAGGTCTGCTTCATCTTCTCCTTGACAATTGCTTCATCAGCTGTATGCTTGATTCATAACTGTCCTTGCTAACTTAGCTGATGATTGAATTTACATGGATGTTGGTTGCAATGGTGTTCATAAACAATCTTTTAATTCTGCTTGCAAATGTGACCACTGTGTTGTGTATTCTGCTTAAAAAGGAGCTGTTCAGGGTCGTGGTAACAGCAGGTTTATTGTTCTGCCTGCATGGTGTGGATAAACACTCATTAAATGTTCAGAACGGTTACTTAACTGTCTATGAACTTTACTTGACATAATAAATAGCAAACTCTGCATAGTGTGGTGTCCTTACAACTAGGCCTAAATCTAGTTATCTAAAGTATTGGAAAACAATAACCATATTCATATACTATCCTGATTAAAGCTACCCTTACCTTTGTTACATTTTTACAATTTTTTTGTTTAGGTTAAAATGCTATTGATAAGGTAATGGCACTCTAAAATGTTAGAGAGATCCACCAGGCATAGAAAATAATCATTATTCCATTCTCATAATATTCTTTGAAAACTCCAACCAATCATATCATTCGGTCCGAATGATATGATTGGCCGAGCGACCTGCCTGTTTTCCCCCTCCGCATTACGTAATCGCACGCACCCCCACCCAGAAGAGAGTCTGTTGTGGATCGGCATTATAATACATCCATGATCCACGGAGATAGCCGTGAACAGACAGTAGTGAAATAAAATAAAAGTAAAGTAAAATTAATAAGTTAAATAAAATAAAATAATAATAAGAGTACTAATAATAATTTTTAAAAAGTTATAAAAGTGCCTCCACCTCAATTTAAATATAAACCAACTCCTCCTCACTCAAACTAATTTCTAAAATATGTATGCACTGCTCCATTTTAAATTTTAAGTAACAAACTTAAAATACAACCCCAGTAATTCAAATTTAACAAAAGTTTCTGTAAATAATGAACGTTTATGATCTTGAAAACCCACCTCAAGGGGACACTTAGAGCAATTAATTAATTCATTTGGTAAAATTAGAGAAAGTGCAAGATTACTAAAGGTATTGTCTCATTACATGAAATTAGTCATTTCCATTCATTTTTTCCCCTTTTTTTTTTTTTTTTTACATCTTTGACATCTCGATTTAAAAAAAAAGCAACTAAGTGATTTATAATCTCAGCAAAGGAAAAAATAGAAAATAAAAATCCGATAAGAAGTGAATAAAAAAAGAATAAATTAAAAGGAGAAAGAGAAGGGAAAAAGGAGTAAATTATAATTTCAATAGAGGTTAATGCTTCGGGTTTTAAACCTGTTTATTAAATGATTCAACACATTTTTATCAAACTCTAGTCAACTAACATTTATTTACATTCTCTATCCTACTAAAGAAGTTGTGAGGCAGAAAGAGGCTATAGAGGGAGGAATAGACAAAAAGAAATGGAAAAAAACAGAAAGAGAGAGACGGAGAAACGCAATGAAAACAACAGCACTGCTATTTGAATGTAATTAATCCAGCACTTAGTGTTTTACCTGTCTCTCATCTTTGTTGCTAGTGAATAATGAGGTGATGGTGTTTCTGTACAGATTTTTATGTGGCCCCACACAAATAACCTGATCCTGATTCCCAGACGCTCAGCAGTAGTTTGTAATAATAATACAGAAGATAATAATGATGAAAAGATGCAATCTGCCTTAAAAGCTAAAGTCAGGGAACAAATGTCTCCTGTGTGCAGACTTGCTCCTGCTCTGTAATATGTGTACAACTACATAGCTGTGGCTATGTTTAGGTAGGTATAGTTCCTAGAGGAGGTTATATGCTGTGTACCTATATAAGCACCACTACACCTTTGCATTTTGTGACAAGTTGGAATAGTTCCTGTTCTTAGTCAAACAAAACTATCCAAGAAACTTCAAATCCACCCAAGGCTGATGTGAATGCTTTATTTCATTTAGTGTGCGAGTGCAGCCATGCAACATGAAAGCAGACCTCAAGAGTTCCAATGAGAGGGGTTTTTTATTTTAAATTCAGCATATATTTCTCAGGAAATCTCTTTTGCATGGTGGAAGGGTTTTGGGGGGAATGTTGCTGCTGTGACTGAAAATCCTTTCAGCTGTTTGCAGTTTTTTCCTTTTTACCTTGACTGGAAACCTGCATAACATTTTACCCCTGTGTCCCTGAAAAACCTGTAAAAAATGTGTCTATATTTATTTTTATTATGAAAAGAAATGCTCATGCAAAAATGAAGCTTTACTTTCTGACAGTGTTGATGTGTCACTGACAGCTGCTGTATGAATTGCTTGCAAAATGATGGGAAAATGTCTGAGCTGAGCATGGTGTGATGATAGGGGCGGTTGGGGCGGCTATGGCTCAGGAGGTGGAGCAGGTCTCCTGTGTCCTTGGGCAAGATGCTTAACCCCAAATTGCTCCCGTTGCTGTGCCAACGGTGTGTGAATGTGTATGAATGGTTAGCTTCCATCTGATGAGCAGGTTGGTACCCTGTGTGGTAGCTCCTGTCATCAGTGTATGAATGTGTGTGAATGAGTGAATGTGACATGTAGTGTAACGGCGCTTTGAGTGGTTAAGAAGACCACGTATTTGATTAAAGAAGTATGGGATGGAATCATTTCAAGCGCTATTTAAATTTGGTTAGGGTTTAAAGTGAACATTTTGGGCCATTTCATACATGTAAAATTAAGATATAAAAACAGATCTAATTTAAATTTAAATGAATAATTGATCTTATTCTCATTATATTTAGCAGGACATCTCTACTGTTAACGTGTCTGTTAGTAATGCACCTGTTTGAAGAGGCTCTCATGACAAAGATTTTATGAAAGGTAACTAAAATGATTTGGAAAAGACCGGATAGGACTGATAGGCAGTAGAAGCCAGAGGATTAAAAAATTAAATTAAATTTGTATTATTTAAATGTTCTTTTAATACATTTATTATCCAACACACATGTTCTTTGTTTTACCCAGAACTGAAAAATAAAATGAAGACAAAATACCACCCACAAATCACTTTTTTTGCGGGTCAAGATCCGATGCAGGACTCTGAGCTACAGGATGAAAAAAGGAAACATAGAGGGAAGGAGATGGGGTGATGAGGGAGAATGTGGCATATTCAGTCCTCTGTCTGTCTGTTAGTGTGTCTGTGTGTTTTCAGTCCATCTTTCCTTTCAACATACTCTTTCCTTTCTTTTACTTTGAAAGAAAATCTTGCCATTCTTTGTCCAAAGCATCTGAATTCAGCTCCAACTTCCAAAGGGACAAGAGCTAACTGTCATTAAAATATCACACATTTCTGGTGATGGAATTGTGGAGGCAGCATCCTACAAGTTGTGATTGTTCCGAGACAATCAGACATGCATGCCCTCTTTACTGAATGATTGACACAGTGTAAGAATATATGAAAGGCATGTTAGGGTTTGTGGTCTCTAAAGCTCTCTTTTGTCATCCTTCTTACTACTTCTAAAACAATGAATGACTTTATTTGATTTGTTTCATTTATTTATTTTTCAATCCTTTTGGTGTACATTTCCAAAGCGTGTACTGATATCTCCATTTGTACAATTCATTGCTTTGAGACTCGAACAGCATGGAAAATACAAAAAGTTCTTGGAGAGAGATTGGAGGCAGTGGAATGCAGCCAGAGGGAGGCTAATGTTAGGCTAATGTTAAAGCTGTCCAGTATGACCATTCAAAACAGGTAGATGCACAGACTTTGCTGTCATGACTTCAGTGGGGAGTTTGTTCCACTGCTTTTGGGCCACATCAGAGGAAACTCAACTTAGGTAAGCCACCACAGCATAAGTGAAGGACTCTTGAACTGGATGCAAGCTGCGACAGAGAGCCTATTGCAGAGGTTAACACTTCCACTCTACGTTCCCCCAGTTGAGGCCGCCAATATGGACAATGACTCCAGTTAAAGAATCATATTTCAAATGATCCCAGTTCAGTCTGTGTCCAAAGGTAAATGTTGCTTTTGGGGTGCATTTATTGTATTTTGTGGGTATATCATCTGTATTTAGAACATATAGGAAAACATGAACTCAATTAAACAAAACCATAATGTCTAGCCAGAACATAATATCATAAAGTACCATGTTACAGATTGATAACACACATTATATCAGTGTAATTTAACACTCAAATATTTGTCAAGAACTAGCATCATCACATCACTGTCAATGAAGATGGACAGGTCTCTAGTGTGGACGTACCCTGAGGGAGTAGCTCACTCTTGTTCATACTGAGTTTTAGGTGGTGGATTGACCCCTACTCCTCCGTCCCTCTATGTTGTCAGTTTTTTCATCCCTTACTTTCATCTTCACATCTGTGGAATTGATTCTTTTTCTTTTGTTTTTTTTTCACTGCAGACCTTCTAATATATTTAGAAAAATACAACATATCAGATTTCTTCAGAGATAGAACAGTAAAGTCCAGGATCTATTTTCATCATTGTCCATCATCGTCAAGCTATACGTTCTTAAGCTTCTATCCTTCCATCATGTTTTATGTTTCTTTTTTTTGCCCTGATATTTTTGTCAAATTCTGTGTGTCAAAGCTGTCTGTCTCTCTCTCAGGTACCTCTGTCTTTCTGATCCCCTCCATGTCTCGATTCCATTGAATCAGGCTGAAATTTCGCTGCCCTTAATATATCAGCTGTGGTTATGATGAAGAAATGATCACAGGCTGTTTTCATCTGTCAGTCAAATGATGAAAATCTTTCGGCTTAAAAATTAAAGAGGCTGGGCGTGTGCTGAGAGATGCTGCATGGCCTGAAACTGCCATAGGTTTGATCCTGCAAGACACACTATCCTGTCAGAGTGTCCTTGAGCAAGAACACATCACCACATTTTTTATTTCCCAAACCTCATGTGAGTTTCTTTTTCTTTAAATTCTATCTTCACGGAGAGAACTTGGCCAGAGCTCCAAATGTATTTGATTGAAAAAGAAAAGGTATTTATTGAAAAAAGCTCCAAAGCTCTACGCACACTAGTCATGCTCTGTAGCATTGTGTCATTTAGCAAGCTTCAATTGATGCCAGTGGCACACAATGCATGTGTCATATGCAGATGAAGTACCGGATGTTGCTAATGTTGTTTTGCTGGAGAGCCGATGCATTTTCATGCTGGTACATAAGACTGTGGCACATCCTCATTGGTGGAAGAAGCGAGAGAAAGAGTGTGTGGGAGAGAGAGAGGGAGGGGAGAAGGAGACCATTGAGAATAATAGGAGTATGATTAATGATGATAACAATGTCCACCTGTGAAGCGAGAGAGCACAAACATTCTGGGGAAGAAGTTAAAATTACTAGCATGCATTAATAGTGAAAAGTCCCCTGGCAGTCTAAGCCTATAGCAGCATAAACTAGGATCTGGTCCAAGACAAGCCTGGCCCGCCCTAACTGTAAGCTTTATCAAAAAGGAAAGTTTGAAGCCTACTCTTAAACATAGAGAGGGTGTCTGCTGAATCTGGAAGATGGTTCCACAGGATAGGAGCCTGATAACTGAAGGCTCTGCCTCCCATTCTACTTTTAGAGATACTAAGAACCATGTAGAGACCACAGTGCTGTAGTTGATAGGGTACTATGAGCTCTTTAAGATATGATGGAGCCCAAGGGCTTTTTAGGTTAGGAGAAAGATGTTAAATTCTATTCTGGATTTTACAGGAAGCCAATGCAGCGAAGATAGAATGGGAGTAATATGTTCTTCTTTTTATTGTCAGTATGCATGCAGCTGCATTCTGGACCAGCTGGAGAGTCTTTATCGACTTGTAATAACAATAATAAACCTGATAATAATGAATTACGGTAATCCAGCCTCGAAGTAACAAATGCATGTAGTTTTTCAGTGTCATTTTGAGACAGGATCCTTGAAATTTGATATCCTAATCATAACTCTTAGGTTCCTTACAGTAGTACTGGAGGCCAAAGTAATGCCATCCAGAGTAGTTATATCTTTGGATAATGTGTTTCTAAGGTGTTTAGTAGCAGGTCATCCCTTTATGTCCTTAATGCATGCTTGGAGTTTAGTTAACTAATGGGATTCATCTGGCTTTATTGATAAAAATAACTGAGTATCGTCCGCGTAAGAAGGAAATTTATGGGTTGTTTCCAAATAATATTACCCTCAGGAAGCATATATAAAGTGAACAGTATTTGGCCAAAGCACTGAACCCTGAGGAAATACTGTGTCTAACTTTTGTTTGGATGAAGGATTTATCATTAACATGTACAAACTGAAATCTATCTGATAAACAGGACTCAAACCAGCTAAATGCAGTTCTTTTAATGTCAATTAAATGTTTCAGTCTCTGTAATAGATATGATGGTCAATGGTATCTAGCGCAACATTAAGATCTAACTGTCCAACAAGTACAGAGAGAAGTTCTCTGTTCGAAGCAATCATGCAAACAGGTTTTAATCACTGCTTACTCTAAAATGCTACTCTAAAAACATTTTTTTCAAATTGGTTGGTTTAGTAAACGTTTTTGCCTTGCGGTTACAGCTCCCTGCTAGTCGGGGATGCTGCAACCCAATCAGCATCTCTACTTCCAGCGGCCCTGATGCTAAGATACATTTTTATGCAAATTGTGTCCCTCAGGCTACAACCCATTCATGATCATTCCAGAAAGTCCAAGTCAGTTCTCCCCTCTGTGCAGCAATCTATTTCTGTTGTCAACATGCTGTTTGTCACACCAGCATGTAGCAGTGTGACTGACATAAAAACATAATCATTTAAGTGAAGATTGTTTTAAACTTTGATATGAGCAGCTTCTGTGCTGTATTTGGGACCACAATGTAGACAAGAAATTTAACAAAGTGTGTGTGTCATTCTATATGACAAATATAGACATTCATAGTTAGACACACAAATTCTGTCTCTTTCTGCCATACTGCATCTCTGTCTCTCTCTATCTGTCTCTCTCTTTCTCTATCTCTCTCTTCTCTCTCTCTCTCTCTCTCTCTCTCTCTCTCTCTCTCTCTCTCTCTCTCTCTCTCTCTCTCTCTCTCTCTCTCTCTCTCTCTCTCTCTTTCTCTCTCTCTCTCTTTCTCTCTCTCTTAGGGCTTATTGTATGTGTGTGCGTGCATTTCAGAGGCAAACTGCCATTTGACTGTCATGTCTGTGCAGATGACTCACACAAACAGAGACACAAACAAACAATATGTGTACTGGGTTGTCATGATGGAGCTGACAGGGTCAATGACAAGCGACAAGTCAAATCTCTCACTGTCTGCTTTTTCTGCCTCTTCCTCCTCTCTCTGTTTGATTTCCTCCTGTCTCATAAAATCGTACACTGCCATATGTGTGTGTATGCTCTTTTGTGTCTTGTGAGAGTCAGAAAAGAACAGTGAGGTATTTTGACCTTGAAGGAAATATGCTTTGTCAATCTGTGGCTAAATTGTTCTCATCTGACTAAAAAACAATCTGCAGTGTCCCAGCTATTAGACATGAGGAAGAAAATGTTTATCAGAGGATCCAAGCAGTGGCATTGTATTTGTGGACTCAGACAGGTGCATGAGCTATTTGTTTTTTGAGCAGGGAGGAGTGGGAGTACAGCCTTTGCTGATAGCGATGTAACAACGCTTTGCTTTCGATTTGCACAAAAACAAAACTTACATGAGGAAACTTGTTTAGATACATATACCAAGTCCAAGAATAAAAGGAGAACTACAGTTTACTGCAGCTTAGCATAATCAATAAAATTGATTATGCCATAATAAGATGTAACCTTTATCCACAGTAATTACACATTGTGTTGAAAACACATTCTTTAAACCAATCATGTGTGCCATCATGGTGAAGAGGGAGTAGAGACTGACAGCAAAGCTGTTATAGTCAACTTACATGTATACCCTCACTCATGGTTATCAGCTCACAGATAGCTAATGACCAGAAAAATAAAATCATGGATACGAGCCTCCTCTGCAGGACGGGTCTGAACTGAACATTAAGGAGAGCTCAGGTTAGAACTGCAGCGCCCTCCGTTCTTTTCTAACTTAAATGATAGGAATTGTGGACAAATGCTGGTGGAATACTTTTTGGCTGTTGAAGTAATTCCCAGCTTTCCACATTTTCATTCTAATACAGGCGTATTCAATTAATATTCACTAAGGTCCAATTTGTGAAAATTTCCTCAAGTGAAGGTCTGGAACATCTTAATGTCTGTGTTATTTTTCAGTATGTTTGTTCAAAAAGTGTTGTGCTTTGTCTCATAGTGGCGCTTAACATTGCTGCTTTTAATAATGGCCACTGTCTCAGAACATATGAGAAATACAGGTCTTGAACTGGCCTCTGGTTTACTCTTATCTGCCACCTCTCTGTCTCTCCTCTTTTCTCCGTGTGTATCTCACTGACAGTGGAGTCTCTCTGCATGTCCGAATGCACGGATTTGATGGCTGATTAGTGTCACATGAGAAGATTTGCTGCTCCATTTTTACCATAATGGCTGGAAAATCTGTGCCCGTTAAAATAGAAACGCTCTGACAAAGTTTAACAATCCTCAATATTTCCGGATAGGATGGTGTCTGGGTCCAGATCCAGACCACAGTATCTCTGTTCTACTAGGGCTCTTACACATAATTGGTTATGGTTGCAATAATGAATTATATTGTGTAAATGGGGATTCTATAAATAAATATAATTGTGACATAAAAAACAAATTATTAAGATCTCTTTCTCTTTGTTTCTCTCACTCCATGCTGTTTATATTCTGACAGGAGCTTCCCTAATGAACTGATTCATCCAATAGTCTGGACACTGTTGGCAGTGTATGTGAGCATTTTTATGTGTCATAAATGGAATGCGGACACTGTCTGGTTACTTGGCATCATACATATTGCAATTTTCCTCACAAAGAGAGATAGAATGGTGACAGAGGACAGAGTTTTTAGAGTCAGTGATATAGAAATTACATTTTCAATGTTATCCCTGTGTTAAAGGAATTATTAAACATTTTTGAGATGAGGAGATGGATAGGAATCTCATGTCTCTGTGTAAAGTAAAGAGTTGGAGTCAGAGTATGGTTAGCCTGGATTAGCGTAGCTAGACTGTAAGATACAGTTCTTTGATCTGAACACTAAAACGCTAATCAAAGTCCTTCCAGATACTTTTATTAATACCAGAGTCAAGTTCGGACAAATACAACAAACACTTGGTTGTACAGTTGAAAAGAAAGCTTTGGCATCTAAAGACAATTCACGTCCAAAGACCACATCATTTGGAAGATTTGGGATGATTTGGGATGAATTGGGTGAGGGTTGATTGCAATAGTGTGATTGGGGAAGAGGACGTGGACAAGGTGGGTGGACTGCTGGATGATCAACAGGAGCCAGATGTTGGTCTATATTGTGTACTGTGGGATGGTAGGTGTCCGAGGAAGTGATGAACGAGGTCAATTTGATGTGGATGAACAGGTTGTTATATCTTTAGTTCCTGGATACAGAAATTCATTTAGTTATTGATACAGTTAAAAACATACACATAGAGTTAAATATAAAGGTTAATAATTCATTTGTTTGTTTAGTAGTTTAAAAGATTAATTACTCATTCTGTCCACAGGATGGCAGTCATGTTTGTTTACACCAGGCGGGGAGTTCCGGTCCTCTGAGCGGAGGCAACCGCGGAAGTAACTTAAAACTGCATTCTATCAAAAGGCCACCAGGGGGCGACCGTTTTGGTGTCAAAAGGACTTCCGTCTCTATACAAGTCAATGGAGAATTCACCAACTTCTCACTTGATTTCTAACCTCAGTAAACGTTTTCAAAATGTGTTTATGGTCTCAATCGCTAGTTTAAAGCCTTCTTCAATGCAGTATGATGTTCATTTGTGAAATTTTGGCCTCCCTGATTTTATATTTGACGATAAAGCAGGGTATGCATTAGGGCGTGGCTACGTCGTGATTGACAGGTTGATTGATTCACAGGTTCAGGAGGGCGGACAGATAGACTGTATGGAAATAGCCGTGAACTTGTTTCACACCAACAGTTTTCTCCAGAGTTTTGTGGTTATAGTTAGTCGTAACAGCTAACTTGGTTAGCATCACCAGGTTGCCGGAGTAGACTGTGGTAGATCCAGCCCTCAAAACCTCCCCTGCTCCATCCTCTTGCTCCTCCTGATGCCCATATAAGTAGAATCCGTGTTTTTATTTTTCCCGGCATACACCTGAAATTGCTCAGATCCAAAACTATTGGCCTCCGACCAGCAGTCCACAAACCAATGGGTGACGTCACGGATGTTACGTCCATTTCTTATACACAGTCTATGGTTTACACTCTGAGTAGAAGCAGTGAAAAAAAAGAAAAAAGTAGTGATAGAGAGAAACAATGGAAATTCAGGCATAAGTTCAAAATGAAATATGTAAAACAATGCAATGCCATGTTTGTTTCATGTGCAGACATTCAGTAAATGATCAAACAAAAAAGTGATGCTTCCATTCATTTTTATAGAAATTACAGCTAAGTCCCCACATGGGTAATGTTTGGCATCATGACGTGGCTAGACCATTTAGAAACTACAAAAATACAAAAACTTTTATTCCAGTGTCACAAAATATCCACAGAATTGGCCTTTCTTTATAAAAACTATATAACGTGTGTCTCCACAGCTACTCTAGGGTCCACTGATTACCCAGCTCCCCAGCCTACTGTGAAACCCGTATGTGAGGCTGCTGTCTCTTAAAGCTACAGTACCCACATTTCAAAACTCACTGAAATAGCTTATTTTAGACAGAAAGGATTAACAAATAATCAAATTCAATAAAACATACTTATACATAAAATTTAGGCCATTACTAAACTTCCAAACTCAAAGCTTCAATATAAAAATGTATAAATTAGAATAATATAAGGAGAAATAAGAAAATCAGCAAACTTAACCTTGCCTCATACAGAGGATTTTGTGTTTAAATAGTCTTCTAAGTTCACAAATTTGTCCTTGAATGCTCTCAAATCCTGACCTGCAGATTAATTCGTTTTGTCATTAATAAAGCTCAAGTCTCCAACCTCCAACATGTTATCATGGATATCTGTTGCTATCACTGAGAAACACACTTGGTTGCAGACTCACATCAGGGTTCTGATCACTGTTGCTGTTGGTAAGGAACATTGCTTGTACCCAGCCTAATGGAAAGACACTATGACACAAAGAGAAAAGCATTTTTGTTCATGAGTGTGTGTGTGTGTGTGTGTGTGTGTGTGTGTGTGTGTGTGTGTGTGTGTGTGTGTGTGTGTGTGTGTGTGTGTGTGTGTGTGTGTGTGTGTGTGTGTGTAAGGAAAACATCTTTATTCCCCTGTGCTTTCTTTTTGAAAGCTTTGAAGCACGTCAAAAATCCACATCTTATACTGACAGGAACCATTTATTTTAGTACACGCACACATGCACACACACACACACACACACACACACACACACACACACACACACACACACACACACACACACACACACACACACACACACACACACAACAAACATCAAAGACACAAGATCACATAAACTGGCGCATACACACATTAAGCAATCATACATGGACACATGCCCACATATGGAGAACACATGCAGTCTTTCTCACACCCACACACATTTCATGCATATTATTGAAGCAGAACAAGGTACCATTTAAGCTGTCAAGTTGTCAGTCACAGTGGCCGTTCTCTTATTTCTGTCTACAGAACACATTTCCTTCCATGCTCCACACATCTTACCCATAGCTTTTTAATAT
The DNA here is from genome assembly GCF_963691925.1 of Scomber scombrus. Lineage (NCBI taxonomy): Eukaryota > Metazoa > Chordata > Actinopteri > Scombriformes > Scombridae > Scomber > Scomber scombrus. Next base: position 28,244,315 of record NC_084987.1, on the reverse strand, counting down.
AGCTGAAAAACAATTCCACAGATTTCACAGCCTCCAAAGGCCTGCATCTCATGGCAATCAATTATTACATACTCAGCCATGGAAACATCTTGTTCAAGGAAGTAAAAGAAAAAAACATACATTTTTAAAGATTTGATTTTTGCTTTGCTGCTTTTAAAATCGTTTGAAATGTGACATAGATACAGACATTAAAACCATAAAGAACATGAGAATGATGATCAAAAGATGAACAGATATGAGAGCAACTGGACCAACTAGCAAACTGGTCCAAAGCAAAGGGGACCCAACTCTGAAACTTGAGTGGGTTTTGGGGTAAACTGCATTGAGCATTTTACCCCAAAAACCTTTTAGTGCATTTGGTGAATCCTGAATTATTTCTTGGTCTACAATTTTTAATTGTATCTCTTGTTCCTGCGTATTTATTATAGTATGAGAACTATAGTCTCATTAAGAAACATAGGGCCTGATTTACTAAAGGTCTGTGTGTGTAGAAACGTGTGCAAACTTGACATCACCCGCAAAAAATGTGCAAGCTGATCTACTAACACAGCACACTGAGGTTTGCGTCTTTCAACTGTGCAAAAAGATAGTACACGCTGTTCATTTAGTAGTTTACCATAATGAATGTAATATTAGTAGTTTACCATAATGAATGTAATATTAGTAGTTTACCATAATGAATGTAATATGAGACGTTTTAACCCCAGTGTGTAAAATACAGGGAGGAGAAAATGTAAATATGTTATTTATCACACACATTGTGATTTACCAAACCTGAAGGTATTATTTCTGATGCTAACTGTGTCTATAAATAAAACCTTTGAAGGACAGGTATTAACCAGCTGTTACTGTAGAGAGGAGGAGACGGAGGCACAATGACAGAATACACACAGGAAGGAGTTTTTCCACCTGTGTTAATATTTTTGGTTTTACTAACAGCATTGACTTCGTCACAGATACTCTCCCATATGTGGGTTTTTCTGGTAATATTAGTTTTTGTTATAACTCAATATATTAGTTAACCTGTTCCACTAGAACCTGATCACATTTCATTTTGTTCTTGCAGCTTTCTGCTCGTCCAAACTCTCCATAAAGACACAAAACCCTCATTTAAATACTGCTGTCTCCACCCTGTTGCACCTGTTTTCATTTACACAGTTATTCTTAGTAGATCACCTGCAAAACGCACACAAATGAAACGCGCAATTGCACTGTGCACGCAATTTAGTACCCACTATTTGGGATCTTAGTAAATCAGGCCCATAGTGTTTTTGTGAAACTCAATGCAGTGAGCAGCTCAGGTTTAATGATAGTTGATTAATGGGTTAGGGTAACATTTTTTGCCATAATCAACAGAAATGAAAACTGTGGATGTTGCAGCTATGTAGTTCTTAAATTGATGACTATAAGCAGATGATTATTATAGCCAAAATGTTTCTTTATTCCCCCATTTATTTCTTGTGCAGACTACCATCTAATAGCATTGGGTTTTCTATCACATGAATATTAAGTCATGAAAATAATTGTATTGACTGTTTCAAGATACGATACTGGCCCCCAACTTGTGTTGCAAGGTTGTTTCTCACCAAACTCTAATTATAATTCTTGATATTTTTAAGGTGTCCTTGCTGAATGTAGGAAATGAACCCAGGTGGTTTTTAATGACTTTTTAGTCTTTTTAACTGTTCCACAGTTCAGCATTACTTGCTGGGTCAGTTTGAGCCACTGACAGCGGCCGTGTAGACGCCACGGTACAGATGGCAGAGCCAAAAGGTAGCAGAGCTGATAGGTAGCAGAGCTAGTGGCTACATTGAGTTAATGGTTTACCTTCTGTAATTGCTGGATTACGTCTGCTGGTTGTCAGAAGTTCAAGGTAATGTCTGAAATGCAGTCGGCAGTTGAGAGACTGTGTTTCTCTATCTAAAGTGAGTGAACAAGAGCGCGCACTAGAGAGTGCCTGCGCGTGTGTGTGTTTGTGTGACTATAAATGCAGCACGTGTGAGAGCAAAGCGTCCTTATAGCCCTGTGTTGCTGCTTATTAGCCAATATCGCCAATATCAATCTTCCATATTAGCAAACATATTGGGCTGTCACATCACTTTGTAGGACCAGAGCGGTGGTGTAATGGGCAGCGTGTCCGTCATTAGTTCAGGAGATTCTGGTTCGAGTCTGTGCAGCAGCAGTTATATATTGATAATGTTTTCAGTGGAAAAACTGCATTTTCATTACTTTGTTAAGTAAATTCATACAACCCGAAAATATCTGAATTTACAACCTTCAGTTTGTTATATGATGGAAATCAAATCTTGACAGATCTATGGTTGCCATGGATACCAAATACCTTTCAGACCTCTCAAGTCACAGGCATTGATCGTGAGACACATTTCAAGCTGCTCTCACGCTCACACGCCACACCTGACATTTTTTCACGCCGGGAAGTGATAGATCTCACCGGACAGAAATTAAGGCGGTAATTAGAGGGAAAATTATTTTTATATTCCTCCTACAAGAAAATACAAGGGGAAAAAATGCAAAATGACTTGGAAAATAAAATAAAAACCTTAACAGATGACTATGTAAGCAATCCTACAGAGCACATTTGGAATGAACTACAAACCCTCAAATTTCAACTTAATAATATACTGACAAAAAATTCTGAATTCCTAATCCAACAGCTTAGGTATAAAATTACGAGCAAAATAATAAAACAAGTAAATTTCTCAGAGGTCTACTTCAATGCAATAAATAAAAATCGCTCGTAACAACTGTAAGGAACTCAGCAGGAAATCATACACAATGCCCTCAAACCATAAATGATACTTTCCGAAATTTTTTTATAGCAACCTATATTCTCCTGAAAATAACTCTGACCCAACCACTATTCACTCGATTTTAGATAACCTATCATTATCCAAACTATCCACAGATCAAACCAGTTTCTTAGAAGCTCCATTAACACTAGTTGAATTACACAAGGCTCTTACACAAATGCCCAATAATAAAGCACCCGGACCAGATGGATTCCCTGCTGAATTCTTTAAACATTTCTGGCAAACACTGAGCCCACTATTCTTTAGAATGATAGCCGATAATAGAGAAAAAGGTCAATTCCCACCCCAGATGAACACTGCTGCAATAGAGGTCTTATTAAAACCAGACAAAGATCCTACCCTTCCCTCTCGTTACCGCCCCATATCATTAATCAACACAGATATTAAAATCATCTCTAAGGCACTGGCATCCCGATTAGAAACAATACTTCCATCCATAATCGATAATGATCAAACTGGCTTCATCAAGGGATGACATTCCACTAATAACATCAGAAGACTCTTAAATTTAATTACCTTTCACAACACAATAAAATACAAACAACTATAGTTTCATTAGATGCAGAAAAAGCCTTTGATAAAGTCAACTGGATTTTTCTTTTCACACTATTACAACAACTTCGTTTTGGAGAGTCATTCATTCACTGGATAAAAACTCTATATAATTCACCCACAGCCACAGTCACCACTATCAGGATTATATCCTGATAGTGGGGCCCACTCTCTCCCCTACTTTTTGCCATTTTCATTGAGCCACTTGCCTGTGCTATCCGTCAAAATCACAAAATTAAAGGAATTTACGCTGCAAACGAAGAACATAAAATTAACTTATATGCTGATGATGTCCAACTTACCTTCAAGACCCACACATTTCTCTACAGGAAGTAATTAACCTCATAAACAAATTTTCACAAATCTCAGATTACACTATAAACTGATCTGAATCAACCATTCTCCCTATTTCAATAGATTCATGGAACCCTGCAACTCAAGACACATATCACACTTTCACCACTGGTCAGGGGCGCAACTACCTACTTTCTGAGGGGTATGCAGATACATTGCAGACATTGAAAAATGTGACTGTAACTTTTACTATTTTAAATTCTGTAAAAAAAAAAAAAAAAAGCTCTGTAATTTGAACAGATACAGAAGCAAACTCTGAACCAGAGGATGTGTTTGGTAATGAATTAGGCATTTGTTTTACTGTTGCAGGGGAAAGGAGAACATTTTTACAACATAGTGTAACATAGTGACTTCTGTGTCAGAGGGCGTACTCACACTAGGCCAATTTTCCAGAGAATCCCGGGAAATCCGACCATTTTTAAAAGGCAACATTACCTAAGTCCTGGTCATTTCAAGCAACACTAAATGCAACGTGGAGACATAATATTAGTTTGCATCCAGCGTGCTGCGTGGACTTCATTACATCTGCTGCACCGCTGCTACCACAATTATGAAATGCTAAGTTTATTGTCTGTGACTGTGACCTTCATAAAAGTAATATTTTACAAATCTGCATTATATAAACTAACGAAATTCGTTAAAGTAAGTCATTTGGCGACTTCTAAGTCATTAAACTAAGTCTTACTTTTACTGGAGTAAAGAGTTGAATCAGTCTTTTTTACACTAGTATCTAGTACTGTATACTACACAGGCATGACTCAGAAGAACAAGCTTGTACTTTTTAATCATAGTGCGTTGTGTTAACTGATCGGCTGTGTTGTGTTTTATCGGCACACAGCACACCAACACACACCTGTGCATGATTTATGAGAGTAAACTGTCTATATGTTTTTGCGCAATGTGTCGGAGGTAACCATGCTTTAGTACACTTGGGTTTGAGGTAATGTGAGTGCGGGCTAGCGGGGGACAGGGGAGGGGGGACATCTGTGCTTCAGCACGGTACGGAACAACTGGCCCTAGTGTGAGGGCACCCATACACCACCCCAGGTACAACAGAGTAAGTGTTTTCTTGTCTTTCCCTTCTGCCTTTCACTTTGTCTCTACCCTTATTTCTTCACTGTCCTTCAGTTCATTATCAGTTCCCTCATTAACCTGTTCTCTTCCCATTATTCTCTCTCCCTTGTTCTCATTTCCTCTCTCTTCCATATGTACTTACCTTCAGAGTGTTTAAACACCAGAGAGGGAACATTCAAATGATAAAACTTTCCATGACATTTCAACGCCTCATGTATCCTACAGAGTCTGCTCCGTTTTTAATTAGGCAGGGATTCAAACTAACCTATGGAGGCGCAAAGCAAATTTACACCACACTGACAGCATGCTCAGGAGGCTACACAGTAGACTGCCACGAAGGGTAACTGTGTAAAATGGAGACTTGTTGAGTAAGGTGCTGGGAAGATATATTAAGTGTTACAATACTAACATGGGGCTGGAGTACATGAAAGAAAAAAGAGAAAAAATCAGGATTGTAACCTGGTTTGTAAAATGACTATCAATCCTGCAAACAAAGGTGGGATGAAAAAGTAATAATGTTACCTTTTTAACATGTACATGAACAGTCTGTTGCATTCTGACATAACAATATGTTCAGTATATACAGCTTCTTTCAAATGACATAAATCTGCTGTTGGTATCTTGCAAAAGGTTTCGAGGAGCATGACAGTGACAACTCCTGCTGACACATTCACCCTGTTGAACAAAGAACGACTAATGATGTTTAATTTTTCACTGCAGTATGTTAACATGCATGATTTCTTCTGTCCATTGTCCTGTATCAGGAATTTAAGGAATTTTACCACTAATCTTCCTTAACCATTCTCTACTGCTCTTTAGAATGGCTGGGTGTGTTATTAATGGAGTTTGTAGTAAATGGGTCAGTAATAAATAAGGGTTGGCAAGATGAACAATACAAAAATATGTTAAAAATAGTTTGAAAATGACATTTGCAGCATTTTTTTTTTACCTAAAGCAAGACTGAATGCTTCTGGAAATGTCAAATGGTGTAACCACAAAAGAATGATACATATTAAATATTTTATCATCCTACAGTGTATTTAAGTGCACTAATTACTTCATTTTAAAACATCAAATGAAAAGAAACATTTTTGGAGTGTTTCTTCATTTACATTTTAAAGCATTTTGTCACCATTTAACAGGACATATCCTAAAAACAACTATTGTATCTAAATAAGTTGGGGTCAATGATGTAATATTTGTTAAAAAAAACATTTTGTTGCATTGAAAAAGTGGTTTACATTTATTCCACATTTTAGTTCATGTTTATTTTCCTGTATAGAATCAGATTTTTATGAAAAAATACTGCTTACACCTGTTTGACACTGGGTTGCATCAATGGATATAACCAGTAAAACCAGTAATAATAAACATCTGATACACTCTGACCATGTTACTTCTACAGTCAAACATCATTATTGAAGAAATGCACACTGACAATCAAATATGACAGTCACAAGATTCAGTGAACTTGGTTTTTCATGTTATTTCAGTTTTAAAAAAGGAATATCTGACAACAAGACACTCTTGTATTATGTTTTAAATTCAGTCGAGAAATAATCATTATCATTTATTATAATAAGGCCTACAAGTCTTAGTAGTCAGGCGTCCTTTTATCATTCCATCTGTTCACAGTTTCATTATGTTTCAAATGTTCCATGTACTCTGCTTTACTCATCCTCCATTATCATAAAGAAGGCTTACTTGTGGTTCCTAGTATCTCTAAAAGTAGAATGGGAGGCAGAGCCTTCAGTTATCAGGCTCCTATCCTGTGGAACCATCTTCCAGAATCAGCAGACACTCTCTCTATGTTTAAGAGTAGGCTTCAAACTTTCCTTTTTAATAAAGCTTACAGTTATATATAAAGATTGATTGATTGATTGATTGATTGATTGATTGATTGATTGATTGATTGAAGTAATTAACACTGAAAAATTAAGATCATTCAAATAATTTTTATACCATATTGACACTAACCCTTACACACAGCTGGTAACGCTTGTGAAGAATACACTCTGGTGTTACTGCTGTCGTGATAAGAACTTTTTTCTTTCCATAAACTAAAAATATGCCTGGGAATGAGCCACAGTTATACAAATGTCAATGTTGTGAAGCATATCAAACTCTACAGAGCTCACTTATCTAACTCCCAGAGGCCACAGCTGGTGAAAGGTCAAAGTGTCTCATCTTTCCTGCCAAGAGCCCCTTACATGCCATAATGCCTGGTGGGGATTTACCCTGTTACTTAAAGCAACATAAAGGCTGTGTGTGCTTACATGATTGCACATGAGACATAACATAACCAAACTCAAGTACACTACAGTACACCAGCTGGTTGAGCTGCATCTGATGACAGCCCATAAAATACCTTGATATTCACTGACTCGCGATGAGATGCAAATAATAGCCTTTACAGACTGATAAAGACCAAGCGAGAATAAAAGCTGGGAGAGGGTGAGGTCACGTGTATATTCCACATGTTGACCCCTCTGCTGCACTCTCTTCTTCTGTTGTATAGTATGTGATATTAAGGTTACAGTCAATAATTGTCGACAATACCTGTGCAGATGTTTCACAAAAAAAGCCAAAATACTTTGGTGACACACTCCAGGATTCCAAACAGTTTATTTCAACTGACATTTCACCAGGCAAGGCTGAGATTAAGCCCAGCTGACAGAGCCAGCTTGTCTGGATGAAGTGATGGTGTAATCAACATAATCCTGGACTGTGTGACCTGTTTTTCATTAGCTTACATGTGTTATATCCTACAAGCAGGTATCATCAGCCTAATGGATGCAACTGACCAATCAGCTTGCACACTTGGCACTTATTAGCTCTGGTCTCCTGACTACTCTTTAACAGCTCAAAAACAGATTTAACATCACTTGCTACCTTGAGGACCGTCTCCAATGACATATTTCAGAATTCTTCTCCAGAAAATGTCATATTATATTGCAGACCACAGGTATATGGTGTGGTCTAGAGTCCGGTATAACTGTACTCAATATATTCTTTTTTGAGTTTTGTAACTGTGATGGTCCTTGTTGAGTTTGGATGGACAAATTAAATCAGGATCAGATCAGAGAATGAGAAGATGTCTTCAAATATGATGTGTGTATTATAGCATATTAACATAATTAAAATCATCTCCATTCGATTTGTATTTATTCTGTCAATTTTTATATGTGTCTCTCAGCCATCTATGTAAATGTGTTCACCCTTGACACATCAAGCAGTATTTCCCTTACTAGTAAAATAATCAATATTAAATTACATTTACTAGTAAAATAGGAGGGATGGAAGGAATGATACATGGGGGAAACTGTACCAGAGAAAAGGGTAAAAAAAAAGAAACTAAAGCAATGCCAATTGCCACACACACACACACACACACACACACACACACACACACACACATACATACACACCCACACACACACACACATCAGCATCAAACAGCTGGCAGACAAAAGTAGTGAACTAGGTAGTGAATATAGTGGAGCTTTAAGTGGTTAACAGCCTGATATTTCCCTCAGCAGTTGAAGACATGCAAATAGGCAGCTGTTTGCTAACAAGTTCACCTTCTGCCTGTCCCATGCTCCCAACTTCTCAAAAAAAAACATGAAACTTTAAAATGTCAAAAAAAAAAAAGGTCATGCTACAATGCTCCCTGTGATGTCAGATCTTGTAAAAAGATCTGACATCCTACCTCTGCTGTGGCCTTAACTAAATGTGATAGAAGTTAAAAAAAAAGAAAAAAAAGAAAGGAGAGTTACAACAGCCGCAGTAGCCCACCTGTGACCTGATACAGTGGCTTCAGATGGACTAATGTATCCCATGAAAACTCTGCTAGGAAAAGGAGCGTTAAACTGCCCTGGTAGGAGCTGAACTCCTGTCCTTTTTTCCTTTTTTCAGGTATTTTCTGTTCCTTGTCTGTTTTTCTCTATCCATATGTGAGCTGTTATTCTGGCTGTCATTTTTCAGTTTTCTGAGTTTACAACACTGTTCGAGCATCTGCCTGCCTGTGACTCAAAGTTCAATTTCAAGTTCAAATTTCTGAAGTATTTGTGGTTCACAAAATATTTGAATGAAGAAAATTAATAATTTTCTTAATGATGTCATCATATTGTATATCATAAGGCAATCAATAAAACACACCTACCAATATGGTAATTCATTAACAGCCACATTGATAAATCTGCACACTATATAGTCAATCAATCAATCAATCAATCTTTATTTGTATAGCGCCAAATCACAACAAAGTTATCTCAAGGCACTTTACACATAGAGCAGGTTCTAAACCGTACTCTTCAAGTTTTAATTTTAAAGAGACCCAACATTCCCACATGAGCAAGCATTTAGCGACAATGGCAAGAAAAAACTCCCTTTTAACAGGAAGAAACCTCAGACAGAACCAGGCTCAAAGTGGGCGGCCATCTGCCTCGACCGGTTGGGGTAGAGGGGAGAGAGAGGAAGAATAGGAGAGAGAGAGAGTAGCACATTGAAAATAAACATTGAAGCTAGAAGGTCCGGGACTGGAATCTGTCATCCGGACGTCTACAGGCCCAGATTGCCTGTGAGATGAGAAAGCACAGACAACTCCGGGGAAGAAGTGTAGGTTACTGAATGCATTAATAGTACATGAATGTTATTGGATATAGATGGATGGATAGAGAGAGAAAGAGAGGAGGAAAGAGGAGCTCAGTGCATCATGGAGGTAGGAGTCCCCCGGCAGTCTAAGCCTATAGCAGCATAAACTAGGAGCTTGCTAACTATAAGCTCTATCAAAAAGGAAAGTTTTAAGCCTACTCTTAAAAGTAGAGAGGGTGTCTGCCCTCCGGACCGAATCTGGAAGATGGTTCCACAGGAGAGGAGCCTGATAACTGAAGGCTCTGCCTCCCATTCTACTTTTAGAGATACTAGGTACCACAAGTAGGCCTGCGTTCTGGGAGCGCAGTGTTCTGGTAGGTACATAAGGTACTATGAGCTCTTTAAGGTATGATGGAGCCTGACCAGTAAGAGCTTTAAAAGTGAGGAGAAGGATTTTAAATTCTATTCTTGATTTTATGGGAAGCCAATGCAGTGAAGCTAAAATAGGAGTAATGTGATCTCTCTTTCTAGTTTTTGTCAGAACGCGTGCAGCTGCATTCTGGACCAGTTGGAGAGTCTTTAGAGACTTGTTAGGGCAGCCTGATAATAATGAATTACAATAATCCAGCCTGTGTGTATTAATCACACTCCAGTAATGATCATAGTCAGTTCTGTAGACTTTAACAAGGCAAACAGGTGACTGGAAGGTCACAAGTTTGATCCCTGTAAAAGCAAATGTATCAGCGACTGACGTCTTGGAGGATTTTTGAGAAGAAGTAATCCCTTAACATGCTTTGCAGAATATTGTAATTAAAGTCTTAATCCTCCACCAAAGGATTAACTTGCATTTTGTATGCCATCCTGTTTCCTGTGTTTCTCCACAGGTTAGAGGTCAGTGAAGGCAGTGGTATCAGTGGACGGAAATGATGTCCATGCAAAGTAAGTACTCTGTCACCACGTTAAGCATGTGTGATTTTACATCTGTGTGCAGTGAGACTTAAAGTCTATTCATTTATTTCAAGTAGAAAAATGGGGAACATAAGAAAGAATAAAATGCTGTTTTGAGCAAATACGACAACTTCTTGTTTTCCTGTCATGGAATTAACATGCTTCTCATTCATGCTTGTATTCCATTCATCAGGAACAATAGCATTTACAAGGCTTTTATGGACTATTATTATTTTCTCACAGCCATAAGCACTGATTATTTGTAACAGAGGAATTATGTGCATGCCCCTATCAAGGGATCTTTCCAACAATATAAGTGCAATCAAACCACAATGGTCTTAGTTCTAAAAGATGTACGCACAATCATAGAGACGGAGAAGAGGGAGAAAGGGAGAGAGAGACACAAGAGGGAGAGAGGAGAGAAAGAGGCTCTTTAAAAACAATATTGAAAATAACAGGAATATGAGTTGATGATAACAGCAGCACGCATGGCCATCTATCAGGACCTGGATGTCCATGGCCCGGGCTTCTGCATCCACCTGTGAGGCGAGAGAGCACAAACACTACGGGGAAGAAGTTAAGATAGTGAAATGCATAAATAGTAAATGGATATGAACAGAAATGGAGGAGAGAGAAGCTCAGTGCATCATGGGAAGTCTCCTGGCAGTCTAGGCCTATAGCAGCATGACTAGGAGCTGGTTCAAGACAAACCTGGCTGACACTAACTATAAGCTGTATCAAAAAGAAAATACATATCCTGATCCATATCCAAATATAACTCCTAGGTTCCTTACAGTGGTGCTGGAGGCCAGAGTAATGCCATCCAGAGTAGTTATATCATTAGATAATGTGTTTCTAAGGTGTTATGTACAGTGGCCCTGAAGTGCAAATCACAACAGCAAATCTACCTACCTGTAGGTACCTACCATGTACCTACCTTTTCTGGTTTGAGTCTCTCTAATGCCGTTGTGTTTTGCGATTTGCTGTTGTGATTTGCACTTCAGGGCCACCGTAGTTATGGGCCAATAAATACCAATGATTCATCTAATAATAACAATATTATAATGTGAATAACGTGATATATAAAAAGTATTTTGTTAAAACGAGAAACATCTTTTTGACATGGTGGCAGCAATACATTAGCACTGCCATAATTCTGAATAATTTCTCAGTCATCTATTTCACATCTACTTTATTAACTCTAAAATGTGTTATTTCACTTTTCAGCTTTAGTCCACAGTTAGAAGTATGTCTGCTTTGCAAGTGCTGACATCCCAGCTGCCAAGGATTCCATTGATTTCCCATTATGTGTTCTTGTTTGATGCCTCTTAGTCATACATAAACTAGTTACATTACAGGTCATTTTCTTTAAGGTCTAAACTCTTGCACTGTTGACTGAGACATCCATCAAATATCTATTTTATGATCTCTAAGTTGTCCAACTAAATAATCAGTAGAGGTTAATGACATTATTCTATGTGATCGAAGATGATTCACAGAGTCATCAGCTCCCATAAGTGTGCATTATGATGCCTCGTGAGTGTATATGAGAGGAAAGCTGGATCTCTGCTGTGAAAGAGAAGGCATAAGCTTTGGATAAAATGAAGTCACTTCTTAACCTTCCCCCAGACCTTCCCTACAGGGAACACTTACCATTTCCAAGACAAAAGACAGACAGAGTTTGTGATGGTGCTGATGCACACACAGTTTCTCCATGAATAAACAATGCTTAATATATTCCTGACTTCTGCACCAAATTTTTGGGATCACAGACCATGCACCAATGTAAGAAATGCAACAGCACAGTTAAACTAGTTCAACACAACCACAAACCATGACCACAGGGTGTTTTCCTGGACTTCACAATATCACTGTAACGACCAGAAACAACAGGACCCCAGAGCAGACCAGAGACGAGCAAAACAAACTGGAGGTAACTCAAAAAAGGGTTTTAATAACAGGCAGAGTGGGGGTAGTGAGGGAGCAGTGGCTGGGTCTGAGGTAGGGTTCCAGGGAAGGTTGGTGAGGGAATGTCCAGGAGGGGAAGGCAGTGCACAAGGAGAGGGATCCAGGGGACAGAGGCAGGGCACCAGCAGGTGGGGAAGGCGAAAACTGTGGAGGGGACAGGAGAGAGGGGTTACAACAATAATACTCTTCACTAAGCAAAACCACACAAGAAGTACGGCCCAGCGTTACCACATGCCTAGCAGAACTATCTGGCGATGAAGAACCGGTCTTAAATACTGCAGCAGCTTGTTGAGGTGATTGAGACCAGGTGTGGAGATCGATGATGATGAGATTGAGGCCAGGTGCGGAGAAGAACAGGCAAGGGAGGAACCAGGAGGCCACACACACACACACACACACACACACACACACACACACACACACACACACACACACACACACACACACACACACACGGAGACGGTGACAGAGACTCAGGTCACAGCTGTGACAATCACTGTCTTTTGTCTATTAAAAATATGGGTTCAAAGTTTTTAAGTCTGTCTGAAAATGACAGTCGGGTGCCCATAAAGAAGTTTTCCTTGCTGTAATCATTCCTTCTAAACAGGGTGACCCCTACTGACATTATCTTGTATCTTGTGTTTCTCCACAAGTGCTTTGTATCTGCAACACAGGTGCACCATTCTTGTGGCAAGGTGGGGCAGTTTCAAGTGCTACTACTGTAGTATAAGTAGCAGCAGCAGTAGGGTTGAAATTAGTGCTAGCCGCTGTAATAGTAGTGCTTCAAGAGTCTGCCCAAACCCTAGGATCTGCCATCCAACCTGGGACCTGTACAGGTTTAGATACATGTTTTATACAGTCAATCAGGTCCAGGATGGGTGCTGTCTAGGTCCCAGGTCCACACGTCCCAGTTCTGTTACATTAGGTAAGACAACATTAACGTTAACATGTTAATAGCATTCAGCTTTGAGATTGCTGCTGATCTGGTCTGTGTCTCCCGGTGGGGTTCGGATCTGACATTTCTCTGTTCTTTATTGGTCCAGGAAAGTCTTTCAAATAATAGAGGGGTCCGGTTCGGGTTCAAGTATGGTTCTTTTTATTACATTTTTGCCTTTTTGAATTCGGGCACAGGTTTTTGGATCTGTGAGGACCTCTAATTACTATAATTACTAGTACCTAATGTGTGCCATGTGTTTTTTCCCCTACAGTGAGTGAGGCGGATAGTGTGGTGAAAGTGGCGGAGTGGCAGCAGACCTACTATGCCTCAGACTCTGGAATCCAATCAGGAGCCACCACAGTGCAGGATGATGAGAGCAACACTGAGTACAGTGGTAGTAAGAAGTACACTGGCAGTACTACAGCTAATACTACCACTGTTCCTGCTACTGCCACTTCTGGGGGAGGAGGAGAAACAGCGGCTGGTGGACTAGAGAGCCCCACAGGTGAGACTTTCTATAATGCTGCCAGTGATTTATTTGTTTGCCCATCGATCTGTCCGACACATATGATTATCTAAGGCATGAGTGAATGAATTTTGATTCAACTTTGATTAACATTTGGTCAATTAACAATGTAAAAAATATGATAAGTGCATTTTAATAATGGTAACAGTAATTATAAAACATGTGATTGTTATCTAATACAGTGAACATGTGAAGTTTGTACTCCTTCAGAAGAAACCATTCCCTGCTATTCATTCATTTTAAATATGAAATCAACTTTCACAATGAGATAACTTTCTGCTTCCTGTTTATCACCTGACATGTCTCTTCCAGGAAATAATCCCTTAAAAACATGTCGCCTAACAAACTGTATTGGCACACACATGCTGTTCGTTCAGACAGAGTTTTTTCAAGCTTGGTTTGACACCATGACACTAATCAAATTCACAAACAAACAAAAAAACGTATGATATGTGTAGCAAAATGTCAACAAAATGGGTACTGTATATAGTAGGCTATAACTTGGGACTATGAGCCATAAATCACAACATTTTGCTGGCATTTTTCTTCCCTAAAAAGAGTTATAGTGTAGGTCTGTTTTATATCTTTTTCCTCTGAGGCTGTTTACTGTCGATTTTAAATAGCATTTTGGAGAGGTGTCCAGTTGACTACTTTTGTTCAGATTTCATTGCTGCCTACTTGGTCAAAGGTCAAAGGTCAAAGGTCCCTGTGCATGTAGCAGGGCAAGCACCAAATTTGTTTTGCACAGGCTGGCTAAGAATGTTTTTTTGTAAAACAGACCGGAGCTAAGGCTGCCTGTTAGAGACAGAGGCTAAACTGAGGGGCTGCATAAAAGGCCACTACAAGATAATATAATTCGAGCTGTGAATCATGCAAAGCTACTTTAGTGGAGTCCATGGAGCTGGAAATTAGTTATAACTAATTAGTTATAACAGGTCCACTTTAAGTAGCTAAAGCCAAAATGTAAGTGTAGTATTAATGTTTGACAAACAGTAGCTGTGTGTTGTAGTGGAATGATGAAGAGAACAATGAATTGATTTGAGCAAATTTTACTAAATGGAACTACTTTCAATTTTTTCATCACTGGTTTTACAGAACTACATCAAATACTCTCATCAGTATTCAGACTGATCTATAGCTTATTGAAACTAACCATCTCAGACAATGTGCAAAGCTTTAACAGGGCACTTACTCAACATTTACTTCCATCTAATTTACAAATAATAATAATGAATAATAAATGAAGGTCTACTTTTATGTACTGATTAAGATTTGTTGCTTTGTTAGCTTGTTTGTTAGCAACTTGCAGACTGCCTTAATCTCATTACAAATTTAGACATGCTTTCTGCATATTTGCATTTTAGAGTTTTAGGTGTACCAAAGTGTATTCTGTTGCTGCTGCTAATGTATGGTTCAATAATTTGAAGGAGAAAAAATGGTGGAAAGTTAGCTCATTGGCCAGGGCAGAGGTGATTTTTTTCCTTTTCTTTTGCCATAACATTGTTTGCTTTTGATTAAGGTGGACAAGATCACAGCTCAGTTTCTACACGAATATTCTAAAAACTGTGGTCAAGAAAAGTTAAGCTTGTAATATTGTTTGTGCATTCACATGCATGCACAGGCAGTGTGGCTACAAAAAGAAAGAACAGAGAAGCTTAGATAACAATACACAATGAGGTACTGTGGCTTACTTCACTATGTATTTACCTAGAAAATAGTTGTTTGCTGACAACTAACTCTAGTGAGTTAATTATAACTTCTTTAGTTATTGCACATACTTCTGTGCCTGTCAGATAATCACAAAGCTTCAAACTCTGTATTTTTAATTGAATTTATTTCTGGGGTGCTTTAAAATCTACATTGTTAATTTGAAGTACCTCATGAAACAGTTACATAAAATAACAAATCACAGTTCAGATAACTACACAATGGAAAGACAATGATTCAAACAACATTCAACTACATGGTTTCAGCAATAGCAGCATCTGGAGGCCAAAGTAATGCCATCCAGAGTAGTTATATGATCAGATAATGTGTTTCTAAGGTGTTTGGGGCCAAGCACAATAACAATAACTTCTGAGTTTAGTTGTAAGTCATCCAGGCCTTTATGTCCTTAAGGCATGTTTGTAGTTTAGTTAACTGGTTGATTGCATTAGGATTTATTGAATGATATAATTGAATATTGTCCGCATAACAATGAAAATGTATTGAGTGTATCCGAATAATATTACCTAATGGAAGCATATATAAGGTGAATAGTATTGGTCCAAGCACTTGTTATTTGTTGGCTTTGTCAGTTTGGAATAATATAAACACAAATAAGCATGTAATAAATATGTTTTCATACCTGCAGATAGCTCCTACATTACTTAGTTAGTTAGTAAATCTTTGCCATGAAGGTTTTGCTAAACATTGACTGTATTAAGTTCTTCATTGATGTGTATGGTACAAATAAAAAGATGAGATGAAATAAAAGGTGTGGACATACTTTAAATGATGAAATAATTAATTGAACCAAATGTTCAGACTCAAAAGCATCACTCTTACTTGGCGACTGTCAGGCATAATTAATGGTAAATGGACTGCATTTGTATAGTGCCTCTCTAGTCTTCAAACCACTCAAGGTGCTTTTACACTACAAGCCACATTCACCAATGGCACAGCCTTCAGAAGATTAGATAGGATAAGATAAGAAGTACTTTATTAATCCCTTGGAGGGGAAATTGAATGTCACTTTCTCACAAAAACAGCCAACATACAGCAAGGAAACATACAGACTCAGGCAGTACAAGATAAGAGCAAAGCACCACATCAACATCAATCAAACAATCCACAACGCAGTTGAGCCAAAGGGTAAGTTGAGCCAACCCTTGTTGCTAGGAAACGGTAAAAAACATTGATCATGTGACCAAATATTTAGGAGGAAGGCATCATTTCATGGAGTTTGTGAAGGTAAGAACCACCTGGGTAAAGTGGTTAGATCTTTATTTCAAAAAAAAAAAGTTTCACTCTTGAAAGTGAATTTAGTCTATCATAAGTTTCATGAGAATTGTGTTTAGACCAAAATAGATAATTTTAAATGTGTTTTATAAATCAATTGTGGTATCTATGAGCTACAACATGAGGTCATAAACCTAGCATAAAAGTGCATCATTTTAGCTGTGGGGACTAATAAAGTCAAAATGCTAGCTCTGGGGTAAGTTGAGCCATTTGGCCAGGGGTAAGTTGAGCCGGTGGGTTGGGGATAGATGTAACGAGAGGAAGATGGAGGGAGAAATTTAACGAAGATGGATAGAAGAGAAGATAGATAGAGCAAGAAAGGAAGGATGATGAGAGGATGAGAGTTTCAGTTCAGATTGTTCAAATGTGTTACTAGTCCATAACTGACCACAGCTGTTAATGTTCTCTTCCCAAGCGCACTTTAAGGCATTCTCATGTTAAAATGTTTTTTTTTACAAAACAGCTGTTAAGCAGTAATATGCAATAATACATTTTAAAAAGGGTATAGTACCTGTTGAATTGTGTAAAATAAATACAAATACACATGAATGTGAAGAAGTGACTGTTATTTAGGGAGGGAGAAGGTGGGGAGGAGTAGGGATACGGCTCAACTTACCCCGCTCCTAGGCTCAATTTACCCCATACACGGGGTAAGTTGTGCCACGAGACCACTTTTTTGGACATGCTACTGTATATTATCGAAACAGTTATGTTTACACTCATTCTGTTTGTTTGAAGGGATGCACAACATCCTGAAATATATGCAGATATATTAGTTAGCGACAAAACTGTGATTGCCTTGATGTAGTGATCCCAAATATAAAAAATGGCTCATCTTACCCCAGTCTGCCCTACATTATGTTTCATATTGTATTTCAATGGACTATGGACATCAGTGAATGGTTTGGCAAACGGTATACTGGAACATGGGACTGAAAATTCATTCAATCTAGAATTGGTTTTGAATTGAGAATTGATTATGAATCGGACACCAAGAATTGGAATTGAATTGAATTTTAAAATTCCCAAAGATTCCCACCCCTAATTCAAACAAAGGGGCTATATATTCTCTCTATTAAATTCCATTATTGTTAATTTCAGGAGTCACATTCTCCAAACCTTCATGTAATATTTCAAATATGAAAAATATTACATATGTATCCATCCCATGTGCAACCCAGTTGTTTGGCGTAGTAAATTTCTTCAAATCACAGACACGTGGAATGTTTGTTTCATACGTTGTATTTCTATGTTTCAGTGTTGGTCAGTTTAATTATTATGTTTTATGATGTGAAAATGCTGTGGTTAAGGTCTGATTCGATTTAGGCACAGGAACCATTTGGCAAGGGTGAGGAAAAGGTTAAAATGCAAAATTAATTTAAAAAAAAAAAAGTTGCAAATGTCCCTACGTCTCACTAAACACACTAGGTTTTGTTGGATGGACACTCTGCTTTGATACTTTCCATCTAAGATTCTAGCCAAACACCCAACCCTTTCTCCTCCTAATAAGACAACTCATATAGATGTCAACTGAACCATGTCATTTTAAATGTTTATATGATACCTATTGTGGAAATGTTGATATGACAGGTATTGCTTAAATATTGATATGCTATGTATTAAACGTAAACGTACAGAAACATACACAGATTTGGTGTGTAATTAGACATTACACACCAAATCTGCAATTTCCCATTTTTAACCCATTTGCTGCAAATAATGCAGAACTGTCCCTGACCTTTTCCAAAGTGTGGTGTTGTTTAGATGATTTCCTACCTTGCAGGCAACCTTTGGTTTAGTGCACATGCAGATGCATATCTGCGCAAATTTGCATCAACTTGCCACTTTACGTTGACTTTATATGTAATGATGTCTAAAATTTGCTTCACTTTCTGTCTGAACAAACAGTAACACCCTTTCCCATAAGCCCTGAACTTAGGTTAAACATCAGCGGCTCAACTGACAGCACCAATCAAGTGGATACAGCCACACATGGGGGTAAAATGTAAAGATGTCTTGAGCCTATCCTAAGAATGTGTGTGGGGCAGATCTGGTATATTTTCAGTATTGGCTTAACCCGGTCAAATGCAGATACTTTCATTAACGTGCCCTACTGTGTTTTGTCCACCTCAGTTTAAAAATTTGAGAATGTCAGGGCTAGTTGATACAGCAGGTGAGTTGTTACACACTCCTTAGTGGATTCTGAATTCCATGGCCACCGTTCTGCTGTCTATCACATGACCAACACCTTTTCTGGGGCCTGACATTGGGCGCCTTAACCCTGCTTTCAACACTCATTTTTTCAAAGTAAACACTTCGGACCCCGCGGGACACTAGAGCATTGAGGGGGCGCTGATAGGCAGGGGCTGGGATAGATGGTAGCTCGCCTCACAGCGGACCGTTACCCTGATCCCGAGATCCAATTACGAGCTTTTTAACTGCAGCAACTTTAACATATGTGATTGGAGCTGGAATTTCCATGGCTGCTGGCACCAGACTTGGCCTCCAACTGATCCTCGTTAAAGGATTTAAAGTGTAATCATTCCGATTACAGGGCCTCAAAAGAGTCCTGTATTGTTATTTTTTGTCACTACCTCCCCAAGTTGGGAGTGGGTAATTTGCACAGCTGCTGCCTTCCTTAGATGTGGTAGCCATTTCTCAGGCTCCCTGTCCGTAATCGAACCCTGATTCTTTTACCCGTGGTCACGGAATCTACCATTGAAAGTTGATAGGGCAGACATTTGAATGAAATGTTGCAGCCACGAGGGCCAGAGATTGGCTTCAGGTTATCTAGAGCTACCAAAACGAACGTATTTAAGTCTTAGTTTTCGGTTCAGTAGGAGCCTTTGTCAAGTCCATCTGCTTAGCCTACGTTTTGGATTTTACATGCCTGTTCCAGAAAGAAAGACCTTTTTCTGCAGCGCTGCTTTCACTTTGGTCTCTTCATTTGTGTCCACCTGCTCTACTCTTCATGATGTCTCCATTTATTAACCGCTCCTGAGGCAGACACTGTGACTCTGCATTGTTTGGTCCAGATTCAGCCATATTTAGTCACCTTAGATCACATTTAGTGAAATGCATTCTAACTCAATGTTTGTCCTTTGAGTAATTAATGCAAAAGAGTCGATTAAAATCGGATACAAAAATGTATTCAGATAATACTCATTATCATGTTAATGTTGAATTTTGATTCACAGAATCAAACTTAATCTCCAAACCTTAATTACTAGGGGTGGAACATACGTAAAATGTATACTGAATAGATTTCCTTTTAATTTGTAATGGAAGCCTAAAGTGTCAGGTAGGAATAGAGTGATCTTACTCTTCTTCAGCTGATTCTGTTCAAAAGATATGGGTCGTCAAATATGTAAAATGTAGACAGTCATAAAATATTTAAAATGCTTAGTTCATTGAAATGCAAAAACCTAAAACATCTCCTGCACCAAGAGAACATATGTAAAACAGGGTGGTTGTAATTATATGATTATAACTATTCAATTACTACAAACCTTTTCAGGTTATTTCATATGAGGGTGAGCAGTACTTAATAAACACAAGCGCAAGAGTTGTAACAGTAGATATTTATTTTGCAAGGATGTGAGACAAGATAAAACTATTGGTAACAAAAAGTATTTTTCTAAAAGGGGGAGGTCCTTAAAAGTAAGAGTAAAGCCCACAGTCTTAAAATCAGTCAGTCCTAGAGGGCTCACTGTTGTGCTCAGTCTTCCTTGTTTTCCACCTTTATCCAGCCCTCACCACCAGGTGTCCCTCTTCACCTCCGCCAGCTGAGTTCAGAGGTCTCCAATGCGCTGATGCCTTGGTAGGTTGGCCTGTTCTCACCCCTCACTGAGGCCTTCTGAGCCAGCTCAATGCCTCCAGGTGACTTTGGAACAAAGAAAAGACAGCCAACAATCGTCCCAACAACCATAGGGTGCTCTTTGGCTACTGCAATGTACTTCAGCTTTCAGTAACAGTGTATTGGGAACGGGAACTCGCGGCTTTGGGCAAATGTCCAACTTCTGCCATATGCGTCAAAAGGCCTCCAATACACTGCTGCGCCTCGGCTGGGGCTACTGGGAATCCTCCCTGGTCTGGATGCTGTGTGGCCTCCGTTGATAAGGACAAACATTAAAAAAACCCTCTCCAGTGTTAGTGAAAAGTTAAAGAAAAGGCTGTACTTAAAACAATAACTATAAATAAAGACCGCAACCAAACACATGCAGATAAATTGAACTTATACATGCAGTTAAGTAAAATACACGGTAATCAATGAACTAAAGACAGCTTGAAACGCAGCACTCAGCTTGACATATAAACAGGAAAAAACCTTCCTATAAGTGCATTTTTTGTACGACAATATTGTGCATTTTCACCCCTCTGAGCATCACATCTGGAGGAGACTGGATTGACTTGTTTGTCTTCCTGGTCATTTTGCTATCTGAAAAGACAGAAAAAACTAGATATGTACATATTGAAGCATTATTTAACCAATTAATTCAACCTGGTTGTGGTCTCTCTTGTTCTCATATGCTTTCTGACACGCGTACATGCGCACACACACACGTACACACACACACATTGGTACACACACGCTGTGTGACCCAGGCTTCATGTCTCTTTGTTTATACACCTTTGACATACACACACTAACTGTCTCACATTGTCTTATTTCTTTCTCCATCTGACAGATTTAGATTCTCAGTACTCACTGACCCGGGCTCAGCGTGTCAGGGCCGCCATGTTCCCAGAGACCCTGGTGGAGGGCGAGGCGGCCATGCCCATTCAATCAGATCCCTCGCAGCAGAGCAACGTTCAACGACTGGCTGAGCCTTCCCAGTTGCTAAAGACAGCCATCGTCCACCTGATAAACTATCAGGACGATGCTGAGCTGGCCACCAGAGCGTTGCCAGAGCTCACCAAGCTTCTTGCTGATGAGGATCCGGTATACCGCTTTCACACTGAATTACTCAGGATTTGAGCTTTTATACACATACACATTATATTGTACACAGTCATTTCCTTTCAATTTCTAGGTTGTGGTGAACAAAGCAGCCATGATAGTCAACCAGCTGACCCGAAAAGAGGCCAGTCGCCGGGTGCTGGTGCAGTCTCCAGCCATGGTGGGCGCTGTGGTGCGTGCCATGACGACAGCAGTTGACATAGAGACAGCTCGCTGTGCAGCCAGTGTGCTCCACAGCCTGTCGCACCAGAGGGAGGGTCTGCTGGCCATATTCAAGTCTGGAGGGATACCAGCGCTGGTCCGCATGCTGAGGTACAAATATTTAGATTACATAATTATAAATGACATCAATGCAACAAACAATATATCCACTAGTGGAGCTAAAAATATGGTAATTAAATTTAAAATAGTTAAGATGTTCCTTTATTAATCCCACGATGGGGAAATTTACAATACAGTAAAAAGCCTCAATAAAAAAAAGAAAGAACAATAAATTAAAGTACAACACAATAAAAATATCAACACTAGTAAGTGTTGTTTACAAAAGTAAATAAGTAGAGAGTTTAGATTGTTATTACACAGCTTTAAAGTGAGAATGAATATATATATATATATATATATCACAGTTGAACTGAAAGGAGAAGTAGACCTTAAATACTGATATTATACAGTAGTGAAGATTAAAGTGCAGTTTGTCACATTGTCCAGGTTGGGGGAGTCTCCTGGAAGCAGTACTGGTTGTACAGTCTGACAGCTGCAGGGAGGAAGGACCTGCAATATCTCTCCTTCACACACTTTGGGTGGGTCAGTAGCTAAGGGGGCTCTCCAGTGTGGTCGAAGTGACATGCTCCTGCTAAATGTGAAAAAAGGGGGGAAAAAATGTGAGGAGCACAACATTGAGTAAGCTCTTAAAATTATAGCAAAAATGTTCATATTCATGGAAATTTGGTCAGAGTACTGGTTTGTGTAGAAAAAGTAAATTGTAATAAAGATATTTAGAAAAACAGATGGCCTCTCTAAGCTTACACTGAAAATGGACTATTCGAAACTGGCAACTGCAATTTGACAGTTGTATGATGAAAGGTCAGGTATGTATAGGATCAGACTGCAAATTGTGCCATAAGAAAAGTCCACAGATGGTGGAATAATACTTTTTGAATGGGCTACCAAATTATACAGGACTATTAGTATAGTGGAAGTAATAGTACAAGAAATATTTTCTAATTGATAATTTTCTCTGTGTTCAGGGTATTTTAACATACACAGACAGGTTCGTGATGCACACCAGTTGCAGTGGCTTGGATGAAATAGTCCATGATCTGCAGTGCACAGGGGGTGGTACATTGACAATTATAAAAACTTCAAGGACATTTTGTAAGTCGATCTGAACCCACTTTAAGTTTTAAATTTCTAATTTATCCGTCAATAAAATCTATTACCTTGGATGAATAAGAAATTCCTTTATAAAGACAGATTTAGCCTTAAAGCTGGAATGTGGGACTTTTCCATATAAATGAACATCCATTACAGTCAAGCCCTTGCCAAACGACCTCACGCAATGCTGACTAAGCCAATCACTGCCAGCTAATTGTCAAAAAAGGTCTGTATACTTACTCACAGTACTTGAGAAGACACTCCCACTTCACTACATGACACACCCGCTTGATTAGGTTTAGGCATGAGTGAGATGGTTGGTATCATTTATTAGAAGGTGTTGAGTTGTGTAGCATGCTGTTAGGGTAAGAAATATGGAGGAGGTTGTGTATTGAAGTGGGTGTGTTGTGTAAGTCTGCAAGACTACAACTCAAAAAAATTAGAGCAAAGGAAATGACCTGGATGAATGCATACTGTGCATGCTCTGTGGGTGTTGGGGCACATACAGCATCTGCACTAGAGACTTACTTCTAGTTTGCCATCAGCTAATTTGAATGGGGATGAAATGATTCTCCTAGACTTTCCAAATGTTTTTGGACTAAATGGAACAAACTGATAGTGAAACAAGGTCTTTCACTGGGATTGGTGCCCATTGATCCACTGTTTTTACAGTGATGACAGTGCGCTACAGGAGCTAGGAGGTGTATGTCGACAGTGTTTTTGTTTTGCTTTGACTGACCAGAAGGGAGAGACAAAAGTTCCACAATGTAGGTTTAATCTTAAACAAAGTAACTGCACCCAGTCTAATAATCCTTCTTTTACTGCCAGCTAATGGTTGCTGCATGCCTAACTACACCACTTCACTTAGTACTATAGCACAACACTACATCACAACTTTCAACACACAGAGATCAGTGCTACATGCTTTTCCTCCACAAGATCCAGTGTGGAGATACTCTTTGAGTTGCATTTTGAAAGAAACAATATTTCCAATCAAATCAAATTCACTCCATGTATACTCTGTACACTGCCAAAACTTTATGTGGTCATCAACATAATAGCCCAATATATTATAAGTATAACTCTGGAGTTCTGGGTTTTTATTGCCAAAATAAAACTGATGTGTGCTAAAACAACAGTGATGTTGATAAATGTTTCAGTTTTACAACCACCACACCATTCATAAATGTATAAGTGCACTGTGTTGCATGTAACTTCATCAGCATACTTTATCGTCATAGTCTTGACTGGAATTGCATGGCTTAACTTCATATGCCAAGTGTTTTACATGGACTGAAGGAAACCAAAAACTTGCTCTCCAAGTTGAGTCCAAAATGTCAGAGACTAATAGTGCCATCACAGATTTGGACAAAACCATAAATGGACCAGTTTCAAGAGTCACAGAGACAGAAAATGTGATCAGCATAGTGGAAGACATGCTACTAGAACTGGACAAACAATGACTACCTGCTTGAAAAAGTCAATTAACTGAAACTAGAGCTGGCACAATAACATCTGAATCATACATCTACCAGAGGGATGTGAAGGCACGAACCCAGTGAAATTTTTCACTGACTGGCTTCCACCTGCCCTGGACCCTGACAATTTCTCCAATCCCATCATCATAGAGCGGGCATACTGGACATTATTCCCCAGACCCCCGCCTGACAGGAAACCAAGACCTGTCATAATCGGATTCTTGAAGTATTAAGACTAGCAAAGGGTCCTGTGTGTGCTTCAAAGGAGAAAAAAAAACATTCAACACAACAGCATACCTGTCATACTATTCCCCGATGTGAGTCCTGCTCTCACCATATGTAGAGAGTTACAGTCAGAAAGATGCTCTTTGCACTACTCCTCCACAAAATGCTGAGGATTTTCCATGACAACCAGCAATGATTATTCAAAACATTCAAAGAAGCCATGGCATTCCTTCATAAGCCACGTCCTGAGTGACTGCTTAGACTGCCAGTGGTACTTCCAGTGGCACAAAGGATAAATATCTCTTGTTAGGCATTTTTGAACAGTTGGTGTAAGCGTCCATTAGAGTTCAACATCCACTTACATTGTTGTACTACTACAATGGTAGAGTGTGTGTTGGACACAACAGCTAGCAGCTCAAATAGTTTAACCTCAGTCACCCGTTTTTAATTGGTCATTAGTTGATTTGATCACTATTTTTATATCTTTTGATTTTGTCAATATTTCAACCTTAGCCTTACATAATATATACTATTCTAACTTCCCCTAACGTGATATAAAATGGAGGGTGATAATGTTAATGTTAACCCTATGATAGGTGTTTGTTGACACAGCTGTGTGAGAATGCTAGCACTTTAAAGGTTGCTAGGTTGACAACCTGAGCAAAGAGGCTGTGTTTTTTCGATGAGTGTCATACCATGCAGATGTGTGTTGGCTTTAAGATTGAGGCATGATTAAATGTTTTTGATACTGCCAGGTTTTAAACTCTGACAGTATCAAACTGTCAGTAGCAGATAAGGCTAACAGGCTAGCCTTCTATTTCAGCACCAAACTTGGGGCCTTTCCAACCCACAGGCAGGGCTGCAGAGTTAATCCCTTACATTGAGGCTTAACAGGGGAAGGATAATTCACACTTATAATTGATTCAGGGGCTTAATTTGCACAGAAAATGAAAGGAAATTGAATAAAAAAATAAAAAATAAAAGAGCATCAGCGTGAGTGGCAGGGTTGGTGTGTGTGACTTCCATTAATGTTATCTACATGCAGCTTTTCTCTCTCTGTCCTTTTTTTTACCTCTGCCTGCTAATATGCACTCCCCCACCTTTGATCTCCCTTTCTCTTTCATTTTTCATTCAGTAAGCTTGGTTTTGTTCTTTTCCATCGTCACTCTCTGCAACCTCCTACATCCCTTTTTACTTTCCGTGTGTGTGTGTGACATGTGGATAAAAAAACTGAACATCAAATTCAAAGTCATTGTTGGCAAAATAATGCATTTCTGTATCTGCTCTGTACTTTGATGAAGCTATTTTATGTCACTCTTCCTCCATCTGTCCTTCTTTTCCTCGTTCTGTTAACAGTCTTTGTCTTCACCTATTTTAGCAGGTCAAATACATTTATTTTTCTAATCCACCACTCCTACAGTTAAGGTTTTATTAAGTTCAGACAACTGTGAAAGTTAACTCCTTGATGTTTGGTCGTCCACTGACTCCTGCATGATGACCTTTGACATCTTCTCAGTGAAGTAGGGGACACCTTATATCCAGCCTTATTTCAACCTTGAAAATGAAAAATGTTTGCATATTCATTGGTAGATTCTACAGATGTCAAACACTGCTGAAATCAGGATGGCTTACCCTTTCCAGATTGCATTGTCATTTAAAAGTAATCTAGTATTGTTGTCTGCTGAACTGCATGTACTGTAGCTATTGGAGCATGTATGTATTAATTGCCAGCTTACAATGTACCTAAAATGTTAATATTTGGCATTGTAGTGATAAATGCCAAAAGCCTGTAGGTAAAAGCAGTGAATGTCGAGCTAAAAGTGGTGACATTTCAACATTGTTGAACTGAAATGCTTTAGCTACTCATACACACACTGACACAAGCAGTTACATGCTGCACACAGACACACACACACAGCTTCCATTTTCATCTGCTCAGTGATGGAGGATTGGGCTGTGAGCAAGCAACTCCAACTACAAAAGCATCATCACCCATGTCCTACAAACTTGTGTAAAATGAGACATTAGCAGGTGATAGGGACCAATAAAAGTCATAGATGTCTTTATGCTCATTGAAATTTGTTTATTTGATGAAATCTCTATCGTTTTCCTCCTCCCTGTCTATCCCATTCATGCAGTTCGCCAGTGGAATCAGTTTTATTTTATGCTATCACCACCCTCCACAACCTGTTGCTGCACCAAGAGGGAGCCAAGATGGCGGTGCGTCTCGCTGATGGCCTACAGAGGATGGTTCCCCTACTGAAAAAGAGCAACCCCAAGTTCCTAGCCATCACTACTGACTGTCTCCAGCTCCTGTCCTATGGCAACCAGGAGAGCAAGGTAAGGGTGGGTTTGTGTGACCCTTCAATGTCAGACAGGAGATCTTAGTTATGTCCACTTACAGAATAACACCTACTTTCTGTCTCTTATCAGCTAATCATACTAGCCAATGGGGGCCCAGAGGGTCTGGTGTTCATCACGAGAAACTACAACTATGAGAAGCTGCTGTGGACCACCAGCCGTGTGCTCAAAGTGCTGTCTGTGTGTCCCAGCAACAAGCCAGCCATAGTAGAGGCTGGTATGTCCACATTACTGAACATGAATGTAGACCATTGAATGGAGATGGGTGTATAGTATGTTAATGTACTTGTACACCTCTGTTCAGGTGGTATGCAGGCTTTGGGTCAGCACCTCACGGGTTCCAGTCAGCGTTTGATCCAAAACTGTCTGTGGACACTCCGTAACCTGTCAGATGCTGCAACCAAACAGGTATGTATTGATTCATTAACTAAATGAAATAAAATTAAAACCTTAAAAAAACAAATAGCCACAGCCAAAAACATGCAGACGTCACTATTAGGCGGACCGCGGTCTGGATCCGGACCAGACACCATCCTACCCAGACCTGGACCTGTAACTGATGAAATATTGAGGATTACAACTTCAAGCTACTGAAAAATAACACAGACATTATGATGTTCTGCACCTTCATTTGAGGAAATTTTCACAAATTGTACCTCAGTGATTTTTAATTGAATACCCCTGCTCATAAATAATAAGTAAAATAAATAAATAAATACAACACAATTTTGCCCTAGTATAGGTGTACTTATTGCACTAAAATAACTGTAATTATTGCTCTTGTGTGAATGTAATTATGCACTAGAATGTAATTTCGCTGTTTCTCTTTGTTAATACTACACAGTAAAAAAAACCTGTCCCTGCGGGATGGAAGAAGACACAAAATCACAAACTATGTTCTATTGTGGTCAGAATGTTTGTGGGTGTAGGTGGGAGTGGACACACAAATTAAGGAGCATGCAAGTGTGTAACACACATTGCAGGAGCAGACAGTAACCATCAGGAATCCAGTGGGAGTGGCAGTAAGAAAACATTTCTGTACAGGGCTCTAGTTTCCACCACCAGTACTATTGTCATTGCACTACTGTCAATGCTTCAACTGCTACTATTACTGTCAGTGATACCACCACTACTACATCTAGAGGTTGTCCACTAATCAGGATCAGCGGTTCAATTCCCGGCTTGTCCTTGGGCAAGATACTTAACCCCAACTCTTTGTGTTTGTTTTTCTCGGTTTCCGGGTGATATACTTATGTTGTTTAGCCCTTTTGGTTATTTTGTTTTGCTTATTTATATTTGGGTTGTTGTTTGAAAGACTGCATTACATTACTTAGTTTATTCTTGGATGGTTTAATGTATACTGGGTTGTGCAAGTGTGTTTTATGGGTTTTTGATCTTCAGTTTGCTCTGTTTCCCTTCTGTGTTCCTGCACTCCTCCCCGGCCCATTCTTCCCTCCACATCTGTCCTGCATCATCTTCGTTAGCCCAGCCCTGCCCTAAGTGTTTTTCCCCAGCCTTCAACCCAGTCCTGTATCAGCCTCGTCACCCTTGCCCTGTCTCCAGTGTTCTGTCAGCCTGTCCCTGTCTAGTCACCTGTTCCCCATCAATGTATTAGTTTTGTCTGTATTTAAGTCTTGTCTGTATTTAAGTCCAAAGCTTTTTGGTGTTTTGCCTACGATTCCAAGTATGATGACATTTTTCTTCAGCCCTTCGGTCTCTGCATTTGGGTCCACCTGCTCCACTATCTATAACATACTTGGTCACCCCTTGGACTCCCGTTTTTAAGCATTGCGTTTGCATTTTAACTGTGGCGATCTTGGATTTTTGGAGCTACAATGACCATATTTGGACTGAGATGTCAACTGCTAGCTGTTAGCTTGTTTAGTGTGGTGCATTTACAGTCTGTGGTTAACTGTGATAATGCGAACGCTAATTTTTGAAAGCAGAAAGCAAGCATGAAACCATTAAAAAAAAAATGTACTTACAAGGAAAAAACTGAACACCTGACTCCTTGGTCTTTTAGTACAACCAAACGCTGAACAAGATTTCTTTTAAGACCAAAATGTTAAAAATGAATGTATTGAAAATACACTGACATAGCGACGGCTATGGCTAAGCCTATATATGGTTACATTACCTAACCAACATTGTCACTGTGTTAGTGACTTCTCAGTCACAACATAGCCATGCCATATTTTACTCTAAATGGGATAATTTATAAAATGAACATCCTGCTGTTATAGTTTGAAACTAACAATTGAGACCATAAAGTCATTAGAAAGCTGTTTACCGAGGTAATAAATCTAGTGAGAAGTAGGGTCATTTTCTCATAGAGTTCCCCATACAGTTTTATTTTTGGAGCCAGTGGAGCTTCCCTCTGCTGGCCAATAGAGGCTCATTCTAAGGTAATGACAACACAACACTTCTTATTTCAAGGTGATTATATAATACTAATTAAAACATAATTATGAATATTATTTTCCATTTTTGCCAAGTCTGTTCCACTAGATGGCACTAAATTCTCCACAGTGCACCATTGCTGTTACTGCCAGTGCGACTACCACTAATACTACTGCCATTGCGCCTACTGTCACTACTACTACTACTACTACTACTACTATAAGCAGAAACCATAGGCCTACTATGATTTGTTCATTTGTTCTCTCTCTGTCTCTTTGTCTCCATTGGTCACTCTGTCCAGGAGGGGTTAGATGGTCTTCTGCAGATACTGGTAACTCAGTTGGGCTCAGATGATGTCAACATGTTGACCTGCGCCACTGGCATCCTGTCCAACCTAACCTGTAACAACTCACGAAACAAGGTAGCCATGTTAATTATGAAATGGTAAACTGTATGGGTATGTGGATATCTGATAATTTTGGTCACATTGTGACTCTTTTCTATGTCATTCCATCACTTCCATCACTAAGGGTTTTAATCTTCTAAACCAGACTCCACCCTTCTCTTTCCATGCTTTGAACAAGATGTTGCCCCCACAAGTCTATTAGTGATGTAGCAATTATGGATATTAAAAGTTATAATTTCTCGTTATCAGGGGCACCACCTCATGTTTATGAGGAAATAAGGATTGTACTTATTTAATTGGTTGTTTGACTTACTAATTAATAAATCAATACATTTCTGAATCAGTCAAATATCTGAAGTTCATGGCTCTACAGTTCAATAGATCCCCTGTATCACTTCAAAGAATAGACATACACAATTGATTGAGTTTTATGGATTTTATTAACTAATGTAATGATGAGTTTGCAATACCATATGAATTCAACAGATTGTAACTCAATATAGTGACATGAATGAAAGATGATGGTGAATGATGAATTTTATGAAGTGAGGATTATCCGGGTCGGCTGGCCTGTCAGACTGCCTGGTCCGGTGATAGTCTGCTAGCAGACTTTGTCCCTCTCAATTATGACAAGTCGTAGGGTTGACAGATGTTTATCTGCCCAAAAGCTCTCGCAGGTTGATGAAAGATGGAGGAAAAGTCCAATATAACTAGTGCACTGTTTAATAACTTTCTGGAGAGATGTCAGCCTTGGCCACACGTCAAAATCCTCAAAAATGTCAAAAACAGGCTGAATGCAAAACTTAATGACGAGTTTACTTTAAAGGCCTTTTCTCAGTATGTTTGCTGACAAAAATTACAAGATTACAAAAACTTAAGAAAACTAAGATAAAGAATAACTAAAGATTAAAAGAATTAGATAAGGTGACAAAAGTAAGAATGTGTGTGGTGAAGAAAAGAAAAGAAGATTAGCAGAGCAAAACCTGACGCAAAGCCGGTTTTGGAGGGGTGCAGCTAGTTTTTTATCCTGGGGAGGGCTTTTGTGTCAGCCAATCAGATTCATCAAAGCTACTTTGAGGATCTAATTTCCAACTTTTTACCGCAAAACTTTTCATCATGATCATTCATTCAGTATTTTATGATTATAAAATGCATACTATAACATAGTAGTTCTATAACACAGAACACAGGATGTATCATTCTGGCATTGATATGACATCAGCTTGATGAATCAATTCATTAAAACCTGAAAAAGATTAATATGATCAAGCATAACTAATCTACTTATTCCATGATAGATAATTGATTATCACCATAATGGTCCTGGTCCAATTGACTCATCTCAGGGTCAAAGGTGATTCTGACCAGATGATGTTCTGAGCTGTACTGATGCTGTGTTGGCTACAGTGACATGAAAAACTGCCCCAGACAAAATGTACAAGTTTATAGATGTGCATGTTCACAGTATTATTATGACTTCAACAGACAATTTTAATAAAATGGTCATTTTGATGTACAGTATTCAGTATGAGACACAATGTTAAGATTTGGTACCCTTAAGCTTGATTTATACTTCTGCGTCACATCGACGGCGTAGCTACGTGTAGCCCTCTGCGTCGACGCGGACCCCTACGCCGTAGCCTGACGTGCACCTCCAAAAAATCCTAACTACGTGTCACGGCAACGCAGACCGCAAGGGCTGTGATTGGTCCGCTCAAAACGTCAGTTCCTCTGGCAGTTTCGTTTATTTTCTACAGACCACCTCCGCAAACGTCTTTTCTGTCGCCTGCGCCTCAACATTTGCAATAAAATCATTTGATCTTCAATATTGATGAGCTCCAACTCCAAACACACCCGCTCTACCTTGGTCATCATTGTCTATTGTGACCGGAAGATAAACAAGGATACGGATACCACACACACACACACACACACAGTCACACCCCCCGGTGAATTGCAGAGCAACGCGTTCCCCTCGACGCAGAACTTCGAAAGGTCAACAACGGTGTCGGAACAACGGCGTAGCTACGGCATCGTTCCGACGCAGAAGCATAAATCAGGCTTTAGTCGTAACGTTGATTTACTATAAAACATATCCCAATTGGTGTCACGTGACCTGTATGAAAGATGGCTGCGTCTACCTAGAGGCTCTTGCCCTTTTTCCCCAAACTTTTTAAATAACTGCGGTAATAAATTTTTTCTCTTTGTGCGATGCATTGAAACTTAATAGTTAAGCACCCAGGAGTTAATAACAACAAGAACTTTTGACTAACAAGTGCTAATCCGACCACACACCGACCGGCCGTCAACTCAGCACACCTGTTTGGCATCATGGATCAGGAGGTTATTGCCAAAGCAGTTGAATTAGCTATGGCCAAAAACAGAGACTATTTGGATGAGAAATTTAAAGAACTGAGCGATACACTCACTAAACTACATGTGGACGTTGATGTTGTTACTCAAGATGTGGCTAAACTGCAGAAGGTTACTTCAACTCTCACCAAACGTACAGATACCACGGAAAAAGTAACAAGTGCCACCCGACGGAGGATATCCGAACTGGAGCAAAAGCTGGCTGACCTTGAAGACAGAAGCCGCTGAGATAACGTACGGATACGGGGTGTCCCAGAGGGAGTGGAGGGTGGAAATGTTTGTCAATATGTCACTAAAGCCCTCCCCAAATGGCATCTCAAACTGAAAGGTCCAAAGACGGAGGGCATGAGGGCACACCGAGTCGGACCGGAGAAACCCGATCGCCCGACACCCAGAACGATTATTTGTTATTTGCTCAAATCTACCGACAGGGATCGCATTTTTCAGGCGGCGCGAGAGGCTGCACGCGGGGAGGAAGGCCCACCGAGGCATGAAAGCGGCAGAGAAATTACCCTCAGCTCTGATTACAGCAACTTCACTATTTCGCCGCGGCGGGAGTTTTCTACAACCATGGATGAAGCAAGGAAACTGAGCTACCAGGCTTTTCTTTTGTTTCCTGCAAAGCTGAAGCTGGTCAAGGGATCCGCCTATCATATTTTCAACACCCGCAGGGAAGCCGATGTCTTTTTAGGCTTGGAGAAGGAGGACACTGCGGAAACTAACGTTGTGATGTCCAGCGACAACGGTCCGGATTGAATGCGCTGATGAGTGGCGTATTGCCGGGTAACCTACCGGTAGGCGAATGTACTTAGATTTATCCCTTTCTCTGTCTGTTAAGTTCAATCTCCCTCCATGTGATCAGCAAATGACTATTATATGACTGAATTAATAAGAGTAACTAAGTTTGTTGTTATTGTTGTTTTCTAAGTACATAGGCCTACTAAAGTTGAAATGCAACTGAATTTTTTGGTTACGATGGGGACTGGCATTATCCACTGGGCTTTGTCAACTTTCTCAGTGTGAAGTGTCCAATAGTTAGGGTTTTGTTTATTGTTTTTCCCCACTCAACAGTTGAGTGGTTATGTTTGTGTCTGTTTTTGTTTGTTTTTTTCGTTTTTTTGTTGTTGTTGGGGTCGAGCGGCAAGGGTATGAAAGGGATAATTGTCGGGTTTGTAATTTATTGGACAGGTGTGTACATAGACAGATGTGGCATTTACTTTTTATTATGTTGTGGAACCTGTATTTGAGAACTTTCTTAAGGCTAGAGTTAGGCTCACTTAACATTTCCTTGTATCCTAAAATGTTAACTTCGATATGACTACATTACAATTTGCTAGTTTCAATACCAATGGGCAAAATAATCCTGTAAAGTATACTGCTTGCCTAGACCTTCTATGTAGGCAGCAAGTACATGTGGCATTTATTCAGGAATCACATTTG
This sequence comes from Scomber scombrus, assembly GCF_963691925.1. NCBI lineage: Eukaryota > Metazoa > Chordata > Actinopteri > Scombriformes > Scombridae > Scomber > Scomber scombrus. The sequence continues at coordinate 28,210,515 of NC_084987.1, read as the reverse complement.
GGAAGTAACGATGTTAACCGTTTTAGCAATAAAAATTATTATGCAGTGGCTTCCAGCTCTGTCTCATCTAAATCTAGAGGCTCTTTAGTGGTGCTATAACGTAATTTGTCACTTACTATTCTGGAAAATTATGGGAGTGTTGATGGCCGTATATCATATATAAAAACAATTCTAGAAGGCATTAAATGGCTTTTGTATCCATTTATGCTCCAAATGAATATAACCCAGACTTTTTTACTTATTTAATAGACCTGCTATCCAATATGCAGGAATTTTCCTTAATTCTCGGCGCTGACATGAATGCCACTTATCTTACGATTGATCGCTCAAATTACTCAAATCATCACTCCCAAAATGCTTCCTCAAATAGTCTCACTAAACTTATAGATGACTTTAGCCTTATTGACACTTTTCGTGTAATTAATCCAACATTGACTCTATATAGATTTTATTCTAATAGGCACAGATCTTATTCCCGTATTGATTACATTTTTATTTCTGCTTCATTGATAGCTAAAATTCACAGTGCAATGATTCTACCTACTCCCCTTTCTGATCATAATATTGTGATGTCTAAGATCACCCTTAAGAATACACCCAAAAAAGCAATAAGATGGCGCTTTAACTCATCTTTGCTTAATAATGCTAGTTTTTGTCAATTCTTTAAAGATGAGTTACAAAAATATATAACTATAAATGAGGGTTCTGTTGATGACCCACGGTTTTTCTGGGGTGCTTTAAAGGGATTTATACGCAATTCTGCAATATCATTTTCAGCCTATCAGAATAAAACTAGGTTAGAGAAAATAAATCAATTATACGCTAAATTATCTGATCTCGAAAATATCCATCAAGCTTCTCCTTCTGATGATGTTAAAGTGATCCTTGATGTCACACGCTCTGAGCTAAACTCATTGCTGAGGCAAAGGGCAGAATTCTTAATGTTGAGAACTAGGAGAAACTACTATTTCAATGGATCCAGGCCCAGTCATCTGCTCTCGTTGAGGATCAAACAAAATGAAAGTTATTTTTAATATTTAGTTAATATTCAGACGGAATATTAACAGATCCGCAACATATAAACACAGAATTTTGCAACTTTTAGTCTAATCTCTACAATTCAGAGTTAACACCAGACATCTCGAAATGCAATGATTTCATGAAAACTCTTAATCTATCCTCTTTAACTCAGGAGGAAGCAACACAGTTGGAGGCCCCTTTTACTCTAAATGAGCTTAAAAATGCTATTCTTAGCATGAAAAGAGGAAAATCTCCTGGATGGGATGGTATTCCTCCAGAATTTTACCCTACATTTTGGGAAGAACTTGGTCAATATATGTTAGATATGATATTGGCTTCAGTTCATTTCTTAGAGATGTCAATATGGCTCTTCTTGCTGTCCTTCCTAAACCTAAGAAAGACCCTTTATTTTGCAATAAGTATAGGCCCTTGAGTATTTTGTGTGCCGAATTGAAGGTATATGCTAAAGTCTTAGCGTCAAGAATTGAGCCTAATTTAAACAAGTTAGTACATCAGGATCAGACTGGTTTTGTGAAATCCCGCCTAGCAGGAGATATTATACGTAGGTTACTACATGTGATACATTTTTCCAAAGATATCGGGGACCCCTGCGCAGTGCTGTCCCTCGACTCCGAAAAAGCTTTTGATCGGCTCAAGTGGCAGTACTTGTGGGAGGTCTTTGGTAGACTTGGTTTTGGGCAGGCTTTCATTGAAATGGTTAAGGTTCTCTGCTCCAAACCCTACAACTGTAGTTACAGTTAACAATATTTTGTCGACTCCATTCCCTATTTGTACAGGTTCACGCCAAGGTTGCCCTCTCTCTCCACTCCTGTTTGCTCTTTCACTTGAACCTCTGGAGTATTAGACAACATCCAAATATTGAACCTATATAAATTACCCATTTCAATGTCAGCTAGAATATCCATAATCAAAATGGATATTCTCCCAAGAATACATTTTTTTTCAAATATGATTCCTCTTCCACTTCCTAAAAACTATTGGGACAACTTGAGTATGATCATTTCTAAACTTGTTTGGGGTGGAAAATGACCACGTCTTAAATTGTCTACATTACAAAGGAGCAAAAAGGATGGTGGTTTAAATGTTCCAAATTTCAAACTGTATTTCTGGTCTTCTATAATACGCCCTGTATCTGTTTCATCCATCTGTATGGGTCTCTTGGAGACCAATTGAAGAAAATCTAGCCCATCCACATAGGTTACAAGATCAAATTTTTTCTGCTCTTCCCGTCAAAAATGCTAAATGCCAACTTGGGCCAGTTATGTCTTTTTTACTGTCAACATGGCAGGCGGTAGAGAAACATTGTCAGATTTTTCAAAAATGGTACACCCAGAACCCCCTTTTTAATAATTTTGACCTTACCATGGGGGGAGCTCCCTTTCAGTTTCCTCAATGGGCTAATAAGGACATTAATATTCTAGCGGATGTTTGGGAAGAAAGTGGGATGATCTTTGACAATTTATGTTTTCTGTATAATGTTCCTAAGACCTCTTGTTTGTTTTACCTCAGACTCAGACTAGCTATTCGTACCTATGGTGTTCCATGGGGTGAAAATTTGGCAACCTATGCGCTCCATTCTTTACTAGATGCCAGAGGTCAGACTAAAGGGTTAACATCTAAAATGTATGCGTTTTTAAACTCTGTAAACCTCTAAATATCGATCAGACTTGGAGCAGAGATCTTGACATTTCTGTTGAGGATATGTGTTGAACAACTGTCTGGAAAAACTTAGATCATACTTCTAAAAACCCAAATCATAAATGGATACATTTTAAATTCATACCTAGGATGTATCTTACTCCTATTTAATTCTATTAAATTTATATCCTCCCCGAACTGCGAGCTCTGCCTAAATCATGATATTGGAACTTTTATGCATATGTATTGGCATTGTCCAAGAGTTGACATTTTTTGGAAAATGGTATCGTCTACATTGTCTTCATTTCTAAATGTTGAAATTCCTTACAGTCCTAAACAGTTTTTACTGAATGATACCTCTGTCTTAACTTTATCTTAATGTCATTATTCTGTTTTATTATTTGCTGGTCTGACAGCTGCTAAAAAGATGCTAGCACTTCGCTGGCAACCGCCTCACTCTCTCTCTCGGACTCATTGGTTAAATTCTTTATTAGATATTGTATACATGGAACTGTCAGTAGCAAGAATGCACAATGCCAAGCAAGCCACTATAATCTCCTTTCTTTTTTGTCTTTTTTTCTATATATGTGTGTTGTGTAAGTGTGTGGCTGCACCCGTTGATTGATGGATCTTTAGACCTGGCAACTATTATGTAGCTGATTGCAACCTCAAAATGTCTTAAACCTGTCTATGTGTTACATCCTTGGCTGCCTGGGGATGTGGGGGGAGGGTTGTTTGTTGGGGTTTTTTTTGTGTGTGTTTTGTTTCATTTTTTTTTTTTTTATGTTTCTGATGAAAAACCTCAATTAAAAAATAAATAAATAAATGTAACATATCCCAATTATAATATAATATGTATATATATGACATAGTGTGTCTTAATTAGGAGACATGAAGACTTTATTTGAATTATTACAATATTTTCAGCATTCCTAATTTTGCCCCTCAATTTAATTTTTAACAAAAGAAGATCCACCAAACTCCACTCTCTGTTACTTTCATAACATCAGTATTTCTTCGCTTTCACAACTGTTCAATTGGTTCTAACCAAGAAAGTAAAATTAATTGGTTGTGTTTTAGTTCTTGTTTGGTTTCATATTTACACTGACTGAGGTGATGTTGTCCTGCATTACCCCCACTACATGCACCCACAGGAATCCATTTCCTGTCAATCAATCAATCAATCAATCTTTATTTGTATAGCGCCAAATCACAACAAAGTTATCTCAAGGCACTTTACACATAGAGCAGGTTCTAAACCGTACTCTTCAAGTTTTAATTTATAAAGAGACCCAACATTCCCACATGAGCAAGTGTGTGAAGCAGTTCATGCTATAGTTCACTGAACCTGATGTGTTTATTTGATTAGTGTGGTGTCAAAATGAGTTAGTCCCGGCTGTCATAAATGTCATAAGTAATGGCTGTTTTGGGCTAAATAAGAGGTATCTTGAACCACATTATTACGGGGCACAGTTACTGTGTGGTTCATTATATCCATTTTTAATATTAATATAACTACTAAAATACATTCAATCTCTGTCCCTTTTTCACTTCCTTAATAGTAGTAGTCATTTTTTGATTGGGACCACGTACAGTGTTAAACATAAATGTATTGAATGTACTATAACAGAGACCGTATACTGTGTTTTCATCAACATGGGTGAACTACCATAAGTGCTCAGAGTCCATTACACAGAGACTGTAGTTATTTGTGTAAAATGAAAAAAAAAAACTTCCATGGGCAGTTCAAAACCAGTTTGTCTCATATGTTCTGACACCATGGCGATTGTGAAGTTCCACTAGAGACAGAGCACAAATCTTCTGAGCAGACATACCCATTCAAATCTAAACTGAAGGCACAGAAAATAGGAATGAGCCCAATATGATTGATCCACTTTATTATAGGATGCACATTTTGACTTTTAAATGCAGCTCTTATTTTAGGCTTGTTGAGAAAGGCTTGTTACAGCAGTAACGGGTCATCAATAGCCTATTTTCATTAGCTGCCAACACAGCTGAAGCGTGCAGTGCGTACCTGACACAGCTGTTTACAGGACATCAAAATTCATAAGTGTGGATGCTTACATTGTTATCTTTATATTTATAGTTATAATTATCGCTTCTAGTGTGGACGGCCCTTTACATACCTATAATCAAATCCTGATCCAATCTCGGTCTGCATTTTACCGGCATATAAGACGCACCGGTGCATCTTATTTACAGGTTTTCACGGTACACTTACTTGAATCTCTAAACTTTGGTCACTATGTGTAAAAAAAATTGGCTGTAACTCCCACACAGCTCTTTCTGTCTTGTTGTAAACATACTCAAATTACAGCTGAGACATGGAAGTTCAATGTACTACCCATTATTACATTTACAATTGAAAGTGCTGAAGCACAGAATCTGAAGAACAAAACAAAAAAAACTGGCTGGACTGTAAATGGGCTACTTGACAGTTCAGACAGATCTGAAGATGGATTTAACTGTAGTTTAGCTTGCTAATCATGTTAAAATCACATATCTCCTGTCACAAAATCCTTCCTGCTTTGATTGCATTTTCCTTGTACATACATATATTACTTATAGTATGAAAATGTATAAATATGAGTGAAAATATATGTGTGTGAGAATGAAAATATATGTATGTGAAAGGAGAATGTATGTGTGTGAGAGTGAAAATATATGTATGTGTAAGGAGAATGTATGTATGTGTGTGAGAGTGAAAATATATGTATGTGTAAGGAGAATGTATGTGTGTGAGAGAGCCAGAATGAATTATGGCTTGTACGGCCCCTCATATATAAAAGCTGGTCACGTTCTATTTTCCTGTGTATATGAATTCAATAAGAAAACAACAAAAATACATTTTGTGTGTGTGTGTGTGTGTACACCCAGGCTGGAAACCAAAGACAGAAAAGGTAAATATCAATATAATACATTGCTTTTTTAAAATAGATTTTCCTCCAGAGTGCAGGTTGTCTAAGGTATGGGGTGTACACAGCAGCTGAGATCTTAACAAAACACTGTACCACACACACACACACACACACACACACACACACACACACACACACACACACACACACACACACACACACACACACACACACACACACACACACACATGGACCTGCATGTGGCATTACAGATCAATTCTTTTTTTCCCTACCTGTTATCCCTCAGACTCTGGTGACTCAGTATGGTGGTGTGGAGGCATTGATCCATGCTGTGCTTCGTGCTGGGGAAAAGGAGGATGTTGCTGAGCCAGCGGTCTGTGCCTTGCGTCACCTCACATCCCGCCATCAGGACGCTGAGCTGGCCCAGAATGCTGTGCGGCTGCACTATGGTATCCCTGCGGTTGTTAAACTGCTGGGACAGCCACACTACTGGCCTGTAGTAAAGGTGAGGGGAGGCAGTACTCTGTATTAGTAGAATGTGGGCTAGATAAAAAGAAAGGAAAAGAAGGAAACAAAAGGAAAGTTGGAAAAAGAACGAGAGGAATGGAGGTTAAAAATCGGATTAGAGAAGGAATCAGTTTGAATCAGATTTGCCTGTAGTCTGAACGCAGCCTAAGATCTAAGCTAATTACGGTTGATTCTGTCTGGGCAACAATCCTTTAGGAGTTTGTTGTGGATTAGGTTGTTTTATAGTTGAGGTACTATACTGTTGAGGTCTTTGATGTCTCTGTTCCCCCTGACCTCTCTGTCATCTCTTCAGGCTACAGTTGGCCTGATCCGGAACCTTGCACTGTGCCCGGCCAATCAGGCACCACTGAGGGAGGCAGGTGCTATTCCACGTTTGGTCAACCTGCTGCTGAAGGCTCACCAGGACACGCAAAGACACGCCTCCTCTGCTCAGCAGACATACCAGGTGGGAGCACACACACAAACAGAGATGTTTGTTTCCCTGAACACATATTTTACCAATTGGAGATGTTCTGTACAAACAGATCTTACACACCAAAGCTCAACTGAATAAACCTTGTCACTGACTAAGTAGCTTTTAGCACTGGCCAATGTACCAACATTCACTTTTCAGCTCAGCTGTGATAAACAGCATGTTACTTCCTTGTTAGCCACAGAAATAATCCTTTACATCTCATGATGTGATTTATAGGCCTAGTTCTCTACTGAACTTAAAGTAACATTGTGAACATGCAACAGACTGGACAACAGCATGGAAATGAATGCATGCATGATGTGTGAACAGTGTGAACAGTGATGGGATTGTTTTGTTAAAAAAAAACCAAATGAACTCCATGGAACTGTTGGAATCAGCAAAGTGATCCATTATCAGCCCCTCTGGTGCCAGCTGTGTAACAGGGAAACTCTCACATCATTATTGAGGATGTTTTGATACACAATCACCTCTATCTATAAGAGCAAACTCAACATTGGCTAAGAAAATGTTTTTTTTTTTCTTTCTGCTTCAGTATGATGTAGTCAATGAAACCACTGAACCTTGGGCAAGGACATACAGAATACTTACATTTTCATGTGCAGTCTCATAAATGATGCCAATCTTAAAGTGATTTTATATACTTATTCTAAATCTTTTTATCATCCACAGGGTTTGCAAGTACGAGTGTTACAAGTCGGATTCAGCAAACTCTTTTAACTCCACTAACTTCTTAAATCACTTGTTTGAACTTGACGTATGCCACTGGAATAATTTATAATAATAATTATTAACATGATGGACAACCCCCGTGTAGCTCAAATGTCCAGTAAGGTGGTGTGTAGGCAGACTTAGCAGACATCTTGAGTTCTCAGAGGTGAAGATTTATTTACAATGCTCTCTATTACACATGTAGCTCAGCCAAAAAAAACAAAAAAAAGAAAGAAAATGTGTTCATATTAATAAATCAAACAAAAGCATGTGTTTGTGACAGCATGGATTTCATTCTCCCTCCCTTGCCAAAATCCCAACTGACTTTATAGGCAAGGCAAATTTATTTGTATAGCACATTTCAACAACAAGGCAATTCAGAGTGCTTCACATAAAACATAAAATGCATCAAGACAGGATATAAAAGAAACACATGGCAAAAAAAGACATTTAAATATAATTAAAAGTAATAAATTGGAGACAAAATTGGGCTAAAATTAAATTATTATTGCTAATTATTATATGTTCAGTTCACACCTTAACTGCTCCAGCCAGCACCATATCAATTAAAGGGGACCCAGACTTGTAACCGTAATACAAGGAAATCAAATTACATTTCATCTCCCTTACAGCCACATTTACATAACTAAATGACTCAATAAAAGGCAAGTTATCTTTAATATATTACTCCAGAATGCATTAAAGAAACAAAAGACACCTCCAATTGGTTTGGCCCAGTTATGTCAGCATGACATCACCAATACAATAAAAATCAGGAAATGCTGGGCAGGCCCCTCCAAAAAAATAGTCCTGATTGGCTAATTTGAACAAAGGAACAAACAATTGCACAATATTAAAACATACAACATAATGAAGATAACTAAAAATAACTAATATACTTTGATGTAAACTGTAACATAATGCTAACACAGACAAACCTGTAATGTTGCAATACTAATGGTAAATTATAGCAAAATGAACAAATGAAGAAAATAATATGGTATAATGTATAAGATGAACATGTGAGGGACAAGTGGTTTGTAAAGGAGAGTTCTCACCCACTTTGTCACAACCCCAAACAGTTCTGTCTGTTCTGATCCGTTTGCAAACACATTTTATTCACAAAAGAAGTGCTTTACTGCTGAGCTTCATGTACTGCTGTCTGAACCCAACAGATGAAGCAGCGTTAGGTTATCTGGTCTATTTCTGTCTTTGATGTCTCTCTTTGTTTCTGTCTTTCTATCTGTATCTGTTATCAGGATGGTGTTCGTATGGAGGAAATAGTTGAAGGCTGCACAGGGGCACTTCACATTCTGGCCAGAGACCCCATAAACAGAGGAGAGATTGCCAGCATGCAGACCATACCACTGTTTGTGCAGGTACACTCACTGCATGAAAACCAGAATTGTCAGGCCCTTGAATGCTCACCGTGAAACACACCAAGGCAGCATAGCTGTTACAGTGTGTGAAGTCCACAGTTTGTTCCCCCTTTGCCTTCCTTCAAATTGTGGTCCAGTTCCTACGGCTACATATGGCACAATCTGCCCCATCGGTGAGATTCAAACTCTGGTCACTTCAAGTTATCCCTCTTAGATGTTAGTGAGGGCTGTGCTCCCATAAAGATACATGTGTGGGTAATATGTATTTGATGGCATTTTGTCGGAATGACTGTGCAGACATCTGTGATGAGTTGTGGTGTTCCTCGATTTTGCCTCCAGTCTTGCCTGAAGTGTGGCACACAGGTCAGTGAGCTCCTGGATACAAAACAATCCACCCAGAATCACTGTCAAAGATCAAATCAGTTGTGATGCCCCTCCAGAAGTCCATGTCATCTGCAGCTAGTATATCTTGCCTCACTTCCAGCAGCTGTAAAAACAAACAGTACAGATCAGCACTGTCAAATGCCTGTTGACACAATACATACTACTACTAATATAACTGTAAAATAATGTGACATCAACAAACAATATTCATTCATTCAATATTTATACCACTACTACAATGCACTGCACTTTACTGCCTCTTTGGAGATCTGGTCTTCATGGCTGCCACCTGAACTGCAAGGGCTGTCCCAGAAGTTCCTGTGTACTGTGTCATAGTATGTCTTACAGGCAGCTGCAAAAGAATTAAATGAGGCCGTCCATACACTTCTGGTCAATGACCTTTGACCTATCTCCAGTGTACTGTACGTCTCAATGGGCAGGTTTACATTCGATTCAATTCAGTTTTTTTTACATTAGGCCAAATCACAACAAAAGTTATCTCAAGACACTTTACATTGAGCAAGTCTAGACCGTACACTTGAATTTAATGACCCAAACATTCCACCTTAACCAACATAACAGCAGCAAGGACAAACTCCCTTTTAACGGGAAAAAACCTCAAGCAGAGCCGGACTCTAGGTGGGCGCCCATCTGCCTCGAACAGTTGAGAGAGGGAAGAAAGGAGAGAGGAGCAAGAGTCTGAGTGAGAGGGAAGAGAGGGAGACACAGAGAAGCACAACAACCACAAAGATAATAATTAAAGAAGTATGAGTAATGATAATAATAATAGTAGCGTGCAGGATATGGTTGACGTCCCTGGCTTCCACAGGAACGTGTCAGACAAGAGAGCTCCAAAACTCAGTTGAATAAATTAAGTTAGTAACATGGATTAAATTGCACATAAATATGAACAGATAAAGAGAGGAAGGAGCAGAAAGGAGCTCAGTGCATCATGGGAAGTCCCCTGGCAGTCTAGGCCTATAGCAGCATAACTAGGGTACAGTCCACAGGAAGCCTGGCCGGCCCTAACTATAAGCTTTATCAAAAAGGAAAGCCTATTCATAAATGTAGAGAGGAGGTCTGTTTCCCCCTGACTGAATCTAGAAGATGGTTCCACAGGAGAGGAGTATGATAACTGAAGGCTCTGGATATGATTAAAGGTATGTAAAAGGCCGTCCACACTAAGAACAATAACTATAACTATAACGCTGAACATATCAATGTGAGCATCCACGCGTATGATCTATAAACAGCTGTGTCAAGCATGCACTGTGCACTCCAGCTGTGTTAACAGCTAATGAAGATAGATGATCCATTAATGCTGTATGTTGTACGGAAAAATAAAAAAATAAAACCAGGATGGTTCAGCGGCCGTTGCTGATTCAGTGTGTTGATCAGAAGTATTTCAGACATTAGTTCGGGACAGCAGCTGATGTTGAAGCGTGATGCGCAAAAGGGCACAGATGAGCAGCTTTTATTGAGCTGTGGCAACGACACACAGTATGAGCACAGATCTGAAGCCTAAAAGATTCACAAACTTTGTTGTTTTTCCACTGGATGGAACAGAGGATGATGCTTTGTTTGACTCTGGGACTGACACAGAGTCTGGGGACAATGACAATACAGTGACTCGGGCGCAATATTTGCGCACAGCGACAGCGACAGCTCTGATGATGAGCCTAATCTGGACCTGGTCTGAGTTAATATACTGGTCCAGTTCAGTTAAGCAAATCATTACCGGACCATTAACCATTAACCCGACACACTGTTTCAGGTGTAATATTTGTGTTTTGATTGTGTTTTTAAAAAAAAGTTGAAAAAGTTTTGGACTATAAACACGTGTTTATAAATGAATAACTAATGGTGCATTCAAATAAAAGAGTGTTTTTCCCTGCATGACACCCCCCGAAATAGACTGTCTTATACACAGTTTTTTTTTTTTTTTTTACAATACAATAGTCCAGCCTAGAAGTAACAAATGCATGGACTAGTTTTTTCTGCATGATTTTGAGACAGGATGTGAAATGTGTTTTATGTGGGAGTTGAAGGACAAATCCTGATTAAATATATCTTCTATAGGTTCCTTACAGTGGTGCTGGAGGCCAGAGTAATGCCATCCAGAGTAGTTATATCATTAGATAATGTATCTCTGAGGTGTTTGGGGCCAGGCACAATTACTTCTGAGTTTAGTTGCAGAAAATTGTCAGTCATCCAGGCTCCTTTTGATGCAGAGGAGCAGCGGCTCTACTCCTAGCCTCCCCCTGGTGTCCAAGCTCCTAACCCTATCTCTAAGGCTGAGCCCAGACACTCTCCGGAGGAAACTCATTTCAGCCGCTTGTATCTGCAATCTTATTCTTTCGGTCACTATCCAAAGCTCGTGACCATAGGTGAGGGTTGGAACTTAGACAGACCGGTAAACCTTCTTCACCAGGACAGTCCGGTGCAACACCCACATTACTGCTGATGCCGCACCGATTCGCCTGTCATTCTCACCCTCCATCTTACCCTCACTCATGAACAGTGGCGGCTGGTGACAAAAATGTTTGGGGGGGGGCGCAATTTGATGGTTGTGGTCCTAGGGTTAGTGTCAAACAAACCGTAGAACCACTTCATACTGCAGCAAAAAAATAAAAATAAGAAAGGAAAACCAATCTAAAAACAACACTATAATGTTCCCTGTTTTGTCCCAGTATGGTATCTCAGACCCACAGAGAGAGGAATAAAAAAATATAATTAGACATGATAAAATGCCCATTTCACTCACATAACCTAAAGTTACCAGCAGTTAAATTACAGTTACCAATAAGGTAATATGCTTAAAAAGAGACACCACCTATATTTTAGTTATTGTGTCTTCAGTCCTGATTTCACTGTAATCTGTTAGTTGTTGCAGTACCTAAACATTACAATAGATGGCGCATTAAGCACTATACACTGCTGTGATTAAGCATAACTTATTTAACTTCTTATTATAATAATGAAATGTACCCAAATAAACTGTAATAGTCAAAATTACTTCCATCATTTCTTATCCTGCATTTATGCATTTTAATCTTTTACACTTATCATAGTTATGTCTTTTATAAAGTCTTTTTAACCTTTTACAATATTAATAACAGGAATGCAGCTACCAACTGATCTTTAGTATGTCCTGTTGGAGCTGCTGGATGCACCCACTGACTGAATCTACATTCCTCTTGTGAAGCTTGGCATAGAGGAAGGCCACATGTGGCTAGATGTGCTGAAAGAGCTGCAGAAAGAGCTCAGGAATGCTAAGCCTGCTAAAAAACTTAACTCCATGCTATTGTCTTGATGGCTGCAGCTTTCTGTTTGCATTCTTCAGAGAGATGTTTTAGGTCTCGTTCCCCCGTCATTGTCCACAACGTTTCGGTGCCAACACTTTGGAACAGCAAACAGATAAAGCAATAAAAATAATAACTCACACAACATCCAGCTAGCCAGCTCCGTTTATCATAACAGCAGTGGGAGAAGTTCCGGGTCTGATACCTCCATCACCTGCTGCTGCTGAAGCCGGTCCGGTCCAAACTGCTTTATCCAATTTTTCTCTTCTAGTTGAAGTCTTGTGAAATTATGTTTTTGTAGAGAAATTACCAAATAATCTTCTTTAATTTCCGCGGCTCCAGTTTAACGTCATCTCCTGAAACTACCGTCAGTAGGAGTTTGAGTGACAGCAGCTGACGGGAGGGCGTGAATAACAGCCAGAATTGTCCAATCACAGTAGATAGAAAAAACATAAAACAACAACAATTCGCTGCCAATCAAAGTGGGGTGTTCAGGGAAAACTGAAGGAGGCCAATCAGAGAGCAGCTTCAGGTCATGTGCTTGTCAAAAGTTTGAGGGCTTTCATTGACTCCCATTAGGCCGGCGCCCGACACACAGGAAGTACATATAGAAATTAATAAAATACCATTTGGAATCGATTTATAATGAATGCTGACTATTGCTGATAGACTAACAGGCGCATTTTTTTTCGATTTGGAGGGGCTGACTCACACTCGTCTCAGTGCCTGTTGGAGGTCCTGGTGTGTTGAGGCCAACAGAACCACATCATCCACAACAGTTCAGCAATTCTGAGGTCCCCAAACTGGACACTCCTCCCCACGGCTGCGCCTTGAGATCTTGTCCATGAAAATCACGAACAGGATCGGAGACAAGGGGCAGCCCTTGCGGAGCCCAACACCCACTGAGAACAGGTCTGACTTACTGCTAAGAATGCTGACACAGCTCTCACAGCGGTCGTATAGAGACCAAATGGCTCACAGCAGCTACCCTGGTAACCCATACTCCCACATCACCTCCCACAGGGTCCCCCCGAGGGACACGGTCTTAAGCCTTCTCCAAGTCCACAAAGCACATGTAGACTGGATGAGCAAATTCCCATGCCCCCTCCAGTAACCCTGCAAGGGTGAAGAGCTGGTCCACTGTTCCACGGCCAGGACAGAATCCGCATTGTTCCTCCTGAATCAAAGGTTCGACAATCAGCCGGAACTTCCTTTCCAGCACCCTAGCATAAGCTTTTCCCGGGAGGCTGAGAAGTGTTATCCCCCGATAGTTGGAACACACTCTCTGGTCCCCCTTTTTAAAAATGGAGACCACCATCCCGGTCTGCCAGTCCATGGGCACTGTCCCTGACCTCCATGCGAACATTGAAGAGGCGTACTAACCATGACAGCCCCACAATGTCCAGAGCCTTCAGCATCTCAGGGCGAATCTCATCCACCCCCGGGCACCTTGCCACTGAGGAGCTGTCTAACTACCTCAGTGACCTCTGCCAGGGATATGATTGAAGATCCCCCCGGATCTTCCAGCTCTGCCTCCTCTACAGAGGACATGTTGGCCGGGTTTAGGAGTTCCTCGAAGTGCTCCTTCCACCGCCCGACAATATCCCCAGTCAAGGTCAGCAGTTCTCCGCCTCTGCTGAAAACAATCTGAGCTAAGCCTTGCTTCCCCCTCCTGAGTCGCCTGACGGTTTGCCAGAACTTCCTCGAGGCCGTTCAATAGTCCTTCTCCATAGTCTCACCAAACTCCTCCCACACCCAGGTTTTTTTTGCCTCAGGTCAGATGATACAACTACAAAGTCGATCATCAACCTTTGGCCTCAGGTGCTCTGGTACCACGTACACTTATGAACACTCTTATGTTCGAACATGGTGTTTGTTATGGCCAATCCGTGGCTAGCACAGAAGTCCAACAACAACTCGCCACTCGGGTTCAGATCGGGCAGGCTGTTCCTCCCAGTCACCCCCTTCCAGGTTTCTCCATTATTGCCCACGTGGGCGTTGATGTCTCCCAGCCCAACTATGTCCAGCTGGTATCCCTCCACCTCCCGCACTAGCTCCGGCTCCTTCCTCGCCAGCGAGGTGACATTCCACGTTCCCAGAATCAACTTGCAACGCTGAGGATCTGCACGCCTAGGCCCACGCCTCTGCCCAATGCCCGCTTGGCATTGCACCCAACCCCAGACTTCATCCCTGCAGGTGGTGGGTCCACAGGGCGGCAGATCCACGTTATTTCTTTGGGCTGTGCCCGGCCGGGCCCCATGGAAGGCCCGGCCACCAGGCGCTCACCGGTGAGCTCCCCTCCCAGGCCTGGATCCAGGAGGGTGCCCCGGTTTACCTATTCTGGGCGAGGTTCCTGTAACCCTGTGTTGCCGTTTCATCTGGGGTTCTCTTTAATTGTTCTTAGTCTGGACCCTCACCTGGGACCAATTTGCCTTGGGAGACCCTACCAGGGGCTAATGCCCCCGACAACACAGCTCCCAGGGTCACTGGGATGCGCAAATCTTGGATAAGATACTGAACCCAAACTGCTCCTGAAGGCTGTGCCATTGTTGTGCCCTTAAACAGGGAAAATAGTGAGGGAAGAGGGATGAATAAACACACACTCTGCTCTTGCCTTCACTCGTCTGTATTGAATCTTAATTATATACAGTACAACCAAATTCACACATTTTCCCAGTATGAATACACTCAGTCTCAGGACCACAGTTTCCATGACTAAGTTATCCTCTATGGTTTTCTAAATAATGTAAATTATATTTTTAACCAGCATAGACTGCAACTTACATGAAATACATTTACCTTTTTAACTTATGTATTTTAGTTAACACATAAACTGACTTGTTACAGTAATAAAATACCATTTTTAAGCATCTTACAGAAAATACCTCTGTGACAAACTCAAATATAGAAAATGGCGGAACAACAGTCAGGCGCTAAAGCGAGGCAGTAACAGTAGCTAGCTTACACGGTGACGAAGTTAGCCAGAAACTCTTTGACAACATAAAAGTACAAAATTCACCTCTTTCTCTCACAATGAACAACCATGACAAAATAACAATTATTAACAACGTGTGTCACTAAATTTATAGTGCTTTGTGTACGGTAATTACCTTAAACAGGGAAAATAGTGAGGGAAGAGGGATGAATAAACACACACTCTGCTCTTGCCTTCACTCGTCTGTATTGAATGAGGAAGAGTAGCGCGATTCCCCCTACTGAAGCCCTGAGGCATTACCAATAGATCGACGCATAATCAACCCAGACAAAGAACACACACAATGAAATAACAATGAAATAATGTGTTAAGAAAGTCGAACACAATGCATAACGCTGAAAAGGAATCAAATTATGTTTCTGGAAAATCAAATTATTTTAAAATTCTTAACTACCACACCATCAGTGTGTAAATGTGTGTGTGAATGCTTAGCTGCTCCTGATGAGAATGCACCTTGCATGGCAGCCTGCCATCAGCGTATGAACATGTGTATGAATGGGTGAATGTGTCTTCTAGTGTACAAGGGCTATGAGTGGTCAGAGGACTAGAGAGGCGCTATATAAATGCTATCCATTTGCCTTTAGTTTTCCTGTTAACCTCTCCTTCTTATCCTACTTACAAACATGAACAACTTAACTTGTTGGATGAGCAACCAAACTATCACCGTGAAAAAGTGTGCTGCTAACTTCAGGCTATAGATAATTAGCTGCTTAGCTGCACCATGATAAACAGCATATAAACATACCTGCAAAATTCAAAGCATGAACTTTTTGCTGTACATTGCTAACCTACTGCACTAATTAAATGGAAAAAACAGTGGTGCAGACTGAAAATTCTTACAATCAAGATATGGTTCTTTATTGAAAGACAAAGATGTCGGCTGTATATTCTGTACTGTTTGGTCTAAACCAATCTCTAAGATCTCTGGGTTGTGTGTGTGTTTGTGTATGTGTGTCCAGCTGCTGTACTCATATGTGGAGAATGTGAAGCGAGTGTCAGCGGGCGTCCTGTGTGAGCTGGCCCTGGACAAACAGTCTGCCGAACTCATCGATGCAGAGGGAGCATCAGCACCACTCATGGAACTACTCCACTCCAACAACGAGGGAATTGGTATGTCTGTTTCCCTCTCTTCTCTCTTTCCTATACTCACAAGCACACATGCACGCACACACACAGAATAAGAGCTATTCCTGCTCAAGAGGTACTTGTCAACTAACACCAATATATGCTGTTTAATGCAGGGTGGTCTTCCATTTCATCGATTTGATTGATTTTATTTGATTCTCATGCAATTATTTTGATAGATTTGAATTCAGTTTCACTTTGAAAAAATGTACCACAGACCTAAAAAGCTTCAAAATAAAATAAATTAATTAAATGTAGGTTTTAAAATATCTTTATAACTGTGGTTCAAAGTTGTTCATAACAAAGACTTGTTCTTTACTTGGTGACAGCAAAGATGTGGTAAATTGCATCATAATCTGAAGTTTTCTCACAATAAAGATGATATTGTATGAAATAATAAAGACTAATTTTATCAGCAAGCCTTTGGGGTGGATTATTTCACTACGAATTCATGATCTCTGATTATTTGTTCAATGTAAAATCAGAAAATAAAAGGACATCTATCTATCTATAAATGACAGCAACGTCTGTCTTTCTGTCTGTCTGTCATTCGCATATCTCTTGAGTCGTTCATCTGATTGATTTCAAACGTGACAGGTGTCTTGCTACGGGCACGAGTAAGTGCAGTGCCAAGTTTGACGTTGTTTGTATAAGAAATGTCAAAGATATAGATAAATATATCGTTAAAAGAAGCACACATTTGCTGTTGTCGCTCTAGCCGCTGGCCACTCCCCCTCTCGCACAGCACACTGAGCACAGCGCAGGATCAGAGTTAGAGAGGGTATAAGGCAGTGGAGCTTTGGCAGCTACACGTCAGACCCTCAAAAAAATGGATGAAACTGAAAACACTTCAAATAGCCCAGGCTACTTTGTAGTAAAAACACACGCAGACATCCCAACTCTCCTGGAAGTTCAAGGAGTCTCCCGCATATTGATAGCGGCTCCTTGACGCCCGCAAATGAGACATCTCCCAGAATCTGGATCAAGCAAGTGTGACTGCGCGTGTGTGTGTTTGTGTGACTATCAATGCAGCGCGTGTGAGAGCACAGCGTCCTGATAGCTGTGTTGCTGCTTATTAGACCCTCCTGGAACAGACCTCCCGGAAATGACTTTTTGCAGGTTGGGATGTCTGCACACGCAAAAACAGATTTTGCACTGGTACTGCACTAGTTCACAAAAATGTAAACTAGGTCAGGAATGTCAGCCTTATCATATTTAACTTTTAAAAATGTGGCCCAACATGTCAGACCGCCACACATTCTTTCTGTAGTAGCTTTGCAATACTCATTGTGGAAAAAAATATAACTGGGGTCAACTGTTAACTTTGAGAAACAAACCATTACAAGTCCCTTTGGCAGCTGATGAAACTGAAAAGGCATGTGTATTGCTGGCTGGCAAATCGTGACTGCCATCTGCTGGAATTCGTTATAAGTGAGACTGGAGTTTCCCTGAGGACACATAGGCAAATTTTGCAAAGTGCAAAGAAATTAATTGCCATTTATATTGTAAAAAGGCTGCCACAATTGTACAACATTACATCCTTAAATTTTACAGATTACCCACAACTTTTGAGCTTTTACTTTTTGTGGCCTGTTCAAATCCTTTACTGTAATTTAGCCAATTATTGATCAATACATCAGTGTCGAAGTTTAACAAATAAACATAATCAATCAAACATTCAATCAACTTTGCTTTTCATTCATAAAAATGTAAAAACGTTGACATCAAGCCACAAAAGTAGCTTCCTGAACTGAACGTTAACCCAGCAAAGCACTTTGAAGTAATAATTAAGTATTTGAATATTATATGGAAAATCATACAGTATGTTCACAGCCCTGATCACACCTGAGGCTAAGTTTTTATGGTTTGGGTCCCTTGCTTCCAATGAATGCTACAACATACAGTATTTAGTATGCTTCCAGCTTTGTGTTCTTACTTTTTCTGCTTCAACATGACAAGAAGGTTGTTACAGCTGCACACTGATGCCCATTTTTTTTGTATTTTCTGTATTTCAAAAGTCATTAACACACACAGTCAATGATATAATGTCTATGCTGTAACTCTGCTTCATGTAAGCATTATGGCATTTTATTCATCTCATACTCTCTCACTTCATCTATTTTCTTCCTAAGAGTTCAGCCTTCAGAATTGTGCATTTTAATCTGACCCACATTTTGTGTACATTAACAGTTTTTATTTTAATTCAAGTGTATTTCCATTTGATATGTATGTTTGATATTATGTCAAACTGATACGTGTTTCTGTATAACATTTGTTTTTCTCAACCCAGTTCAGTTCATTTTTGAAAGGGGCTTTATTGGAATCAATGTTCCAAGAACAATGTTGCCAAAGCGTCAAATTACAATTTATCCAAATAATTGGACAGTACATAATAACTGTAATATGAGCATGAACACAATATTAATTATATACAGTATATCTAATGCATGCATTTGTGTGTATGCTGATGAAGGGTTTATATTAAGGGAAGGATGAAAAGGTACAATAGCCGTATTGAATCCCCAGTTAAAACAGTAAAATAAATGTAAATAGAGTTGAACTTACCGGTAAATTGCAATCCCAATGAACATCTCTTTTCTGGATGAAGAATTCAGTTTCTTTGTCTGCAATTTTAACAACATACCCATTTTCTATATTCTAATGGATTTAATCAGATCATACATTTTGTCCCTCATACCACATACAGTACATACCACCATGGGCAATAGAGTCCATCATGCCAAATAGAGTTAAAAGCAATAAAATAAGTGAAAATTGTACCATTTTTTGTTAGGTGTACATGTTTGTTACTTGTAAGGATGTGTGTTCGTCAAGGAAATCTAGTATTCTTTTATTTTTTATTTTGAATATTACAGAATAATTTAACAAGACCACTGCTGACATAAATACCACGGTAGTTATCTCTGTGCGACACACATGAACACATCTTCACATATTTTTGACGTAAACACAGACACTATTGTGTCAGGGTAAATGGATGTACCACAAGCCATAATTCATTCTGGCCCTCTCACACACATACATTCTCCTTACACATACATATATTTTCACTCTCACACACATAAGTTCTCCTTACACATACATATATTTTCACTCTCACACACATACGTTCTCCTTACACATGCATATATTTTCACCCTCACACACATACATTCTCCTTACACATACATATATTTTCTCTCACACACATACGTTCTCCTAACACATACATATATTTTCACTCTCACACACATACGTTCTCCTTACACATGCATATATTTTCACCCTCACACACATACATTCTCCTTACACATACATATATATTTTCTCTCACACACATACGTTCTCCTTACACATGCATATATTTTCACCCTCACACACATACATTCTCCTTACACATACATATATTTTCTCTCACACACATACATTCTCCTTTCACACACATATATTTTCACTCTCACACACATACATTCTCCTTTCACATACACATATATACTTCTCACATAAATTTTACACCTAACCGTGTCCATGAACTCCCGAAGTTCATGGATGCGCATTGTCATGGCAACGGACATAACAACTGCGCAAGCTGACCAACATGGTGGAGTCTGAAGCGTCTGCTGCAGGACGGTAAGTTAGCTTCAGTTTGGGAAGCAGCATTTATTGCTCTGATAGTACAGTAGCATGTGTTTTATTAACAAGTGTGATAATAAGCCTGGCAGTATTTAACAAGGTGTTAACAAGCTTTGACTTCGGCTTTAACAAGCCGAAGCTTATTAAAGCCGATAGACGGGAAGAGTAACGTCACACAGTGGAGTTATTTAGAGGGAAATAACGTGATATGTCTCCTGTAGTAAATAACATATTTATACCAAGTTTACAGGTAATATGCCTGATGTTATTTATGTGTTATTGCTATCATGGTGCAGCTCTGTTCATGGGGGGGGGGGGGGCAGAGGTCAGAGTTCAACCAGTTCAATGAGTCTGAAACCAGGTGAGCTACAAGTGAGCAGACGCTGCAGGCTCACAGACTTACAGCTGAGTAAGTTGCTTTACTTGCTTGTATTATTACATAAATACCCTCCATAAATACCCCTGTCCTGTGAAATAAGTGTAACAGCATTACATCTGGATTGACACTGGCTCTACATATAATGTGAAAACTGCATCGGGTCATAATAAAATCTGACTTATGAACCCTAATAAATGTTAACAATTTTCTCATTTCAGGAGATAATTCAGGACCTGGAACTTGAGCAGTCTCAGCTGCAGCGCTGTCTGATGAGGGACCCAAGCATGATGTTCAACCTACTGTCTTCATCACCTGGAGACCCCCTGAAGCCACACCCCACGCTGTCCAGGGTCAGCCAGCCTGGTGTTTCTGCCAGAGATGCAGATTCCTTCCAACATGAAGCACTCAGAGACAGAAGAGTAGTTATACCAAGCAGTGTGTGTGGAGATCTGTCACCCAGACTATTTTACTGTATTTCCTTAATTTTATAAGTTTTTCTTATTTATTTGTAGGTTTCTTTTTTTTTTTTTCATTGTTTGGTGAAAATTTAAAATAAATATGGAAAATAACACATGGGTGTTTGTAATAACATTTTCAATTCATCATTGCAAAGTAAAATTACTTAATCTATGTATTATTATCAGTATAAAACAGAACAATCACGATATCAGTAGAAATAAGAAAAATGTACACAAACATTTGTAAATTGTATAAATTCTTAGATGATTTCGATACTCAGTTGTTAGATGAAGCTAGTTACTCTAAGTATGTGACACAGAGGCGAGGAGGCACGACTGGAGGAAAAGACATTTATGGGGAATAGAAATGGGATATTGAACTGGGGAAAAGGCTGAAGACGAGCTTGGGCTGGGGAAATGCTGTGGGGAGCAGAGCTGGAGCCGCGCAGGTCTAGAGAAGAATCCAGAAGAGTGCAGAGCAGGGTCCAGGTCTGAGGAGCAGGGTCCAGGTCTGAGGAGCAGGCTACAGGATGAGAGGCTTGGAGGTTTCTGGAGAAAAGAATAAATACAGACCCATTATTAGTCTTATGCCATTGTTACTGAATAACTGTGAATATACAGTAATGTGCAATGTAAAACATTCATATAAAGTTAGATTGTAACAACTGTGTGGAGCAAATATATATTTTATTTTTGTTTTGGAAATCGCCAGGCCTTGATTTGTTCAGCTGAATTAAAAAAAACATCATATTAAACATCATCTAACTAACAACATGCAGTTTTGAAAAAAAATATATTTTTGTTTGTGCTATTGTTTTATACAGACATACATTTCTATTGTCTAGTGTTGATTTGTGTGTTTTCTTTTCCTCTGCAATGCCTGGATAACCTGCTGCTCTAAATCAAGATTGTCCAAATATTGTAAACGGTAACAGCCTGTAAACAGTTTGAAAGCAGTGAACAAACACCAGATACACAGCGAGCAATTACACAACAGCTAACGTTAGCGCACTGCCAACGTTAGCTGCAAAGCTTCAAACAGCTGTAGTAACAACTCTGCTACTTTAAGCTACGTTCAGACCAAACGTGATGAAGCCAGCTGGGCTATACGTCATGACGTAAGTGACGTCGGGAAAATCTCAATGCCGCTTCAAAAGTTCAAAATGTTCAACTCGCGTTATTTTCGCGGCATCGCGTCGCGTGTATCGCATCGTCCGGCGCGAATTCGCATCTAATCGCATGTTTGCATCGACTTAACATGTAATCTTGTCGAGTGACATTGCGTCATCGCACTTGGTCTGAACGCACCTTTACAGATAACATCACAACAACAACCACATATCCTGACTAACTAGACAGTGAGCTGAAGGTCAGCAGGTAACGTCACAGTTTATGTGAAGCAGCACCGATGTTACTCACCTGTCTTGTACAGCAGCGTCCGCCTTCACTCTCCGGTCCTCCCCCGGGTCTCCGTCTGCCCCTCTGCCGACTCTCCGTCTGTTTCACCGCCGTTATAAAACCACACCGATGTGTCCGCGGGTCCTTGTCTGGTCAAAGTCCTTCTTTTATATGTTTTATTCTTCTAACCCTCTCTGGGTGTTTCTCGGTCACTTCTCCGTCTCCACTATGTTTGTACCAGACTCAGAGTTTCTCGCTCCGACTGCATACACTACGTGACCCAGGGGCGGGTTGCAACCATTGCTTATTAAGTGTATACCGCCACCTACTGTACCGGAGTATGTAGATGATAAATGCTGCCTTCCGTTTCAACTATACTCTCACTCACACATACATACATTCTCCTTTCACATACATTTATTTTCACTCTCACATACATATATTACTTATAGTATGAAAATGTATAAATATGACAGTGAAAATATATGTGTGAATGAAAATATATGTATGTGGAAGGAGAATGTATGTGTGTGAGAGTGAAAATATATGTATGGGAAAGGAGAATGTATGTATGTGTGTGAGAATGAAAATATATGTATGTGAAAGGAGAATGTATGTGTGTGAGAGTGAAATTATATGTATGTGTAAGGAGAATGTATGTGTGTGAGAGGGCCAGAATGAATTATGGCTTGTACGGCCCCTCATACCACCATGTCAACACCTCACAAAAGCAGCCTTTTTTCAGATTTGCTCTCTCACTTGTGTCCTCACTTGTCTCATGTGTATATATATACACATATATATATGTATATGTATATGTGTGTGTGTATATATATTGTTTTCTTCTTTTGCAAAAAATGGGTGATCTCTTCTTTTAATCTTTCAGATGTCTGTTCCACTTGAATCTGTTGAAAAAATTAAAAATGACTCTTATGTCTTCCTACAGCCACCTACGCTGCAGCAGTACTATTCCGAATTTCAGAAGATAAGAGTTCAGACTACAGGAAGAGAGTGTCAGTGGAGCTTACACATTCACTCTTCAAACACGACCCTGCTGCCTGGGAAATGGTAAGAACCCTGTGTGTATGTTTGCCATGACACAAAAGCTTGACTTTAACATCACCCAAAGTAGACACTGCAAAATGGTAAAATAAAATGCATAAAAATACAACTACTCATATGATAAAAGTCTGTCAAAGCAGTGGGCTCTATAAACAGAAACTAATAATTTGAGGAGTTTAAGTCCAGGTTTCAGAACAAGGCATCACCCTGAAACTGCTCCAGCCAACACATTTATAAAAAAATACACATTCGAATAGTAATTTCAGCATTCAATTGTTGCTATTTTTTTCCAGTTTGAATTATATTCGAATACCGTAATTCTTTCCAACAGTCCTACTTGTTACCTGTTAAAAAATGTAGTCATTAACATAATCCAAGTTTTAAAATATTAAAGTCATGTAACTTGATTACTTTGTTATTTTTGGGTGATGTCAATACCAAATATGCAATAATAAAGACATAGGGCAGTGGAAATGAGACAAGTAATAGCATCTAATCCATAAGGCACCCACAAAGAGTGAAATGCAGCTGCTGTATGTAAATGAGGTAATATTGATACATTTGGCGCAAAATTGGCCCCTTTTTATGAAAATATGCATAATTGCAAAAATTGTCTAATTCACAAATGGGAGGTGTGTGTTCAGAATTGGTGTTAACAGCACAGTGCTGATGGAATATATGGTAAATCCATCAGGGCTGCTTTATTACAAACACTCCCACGTAGTTGTGTTCACCACGCTGAGCTGATTTGTGTTGTCCCACTCAGGACTGCTCACCAAGGCAGTAGGTTGTTTTTTTTGGGCAACAGTCCAGATAACGTGTGGCACTTTTCTGTGTGACAAAGCAACTACTGCTCTCTCCCCACAGACATGGGATTCTTCTGTGAGCTGGCATTTCTTTCTCTTTATTTCTTTTGCTACTAACCCTGTAACACACACACACACACACACACACACACACACACACACACACACACACACACACACACACACACACACACACATATATACACACATATATACCTTATTTTGTAACTTCTTTTTTTTTTTAAACATAAAGCTTCATGATTTACAAAGAAAACATAAAATAGATGTATTTGTTTAACTTCAGTTTCAAAAATTTTTTTTTAAAAAGAGCAATGGAAAAATAGTCAAAAATGATTTAAGTATCATTTTCATTCGTTGAATTTGGGGTTTGATGAGCAATAGAAGAGTCTAAGTAAAAATCTAAGATTTGCATACTTTAATACTTTTTACATTTATTTTTTGGTTGTGGGACAGTTTGCACCAATTCAGTACAATGGCCCAGTCATGATTCAAAATGTTAAAGTTAGCTACTACCTCCACATTCACTTTTTCATACAATAGTGTATTCCTAATTGATTCCAGTTGGTCACTGGACTGCTGCTAACTTTGTATAAGAAAGGCTCTTTGTTCAGTGGAAGTGATTAGAAAGATTTGTGTGTGTCTCCTGAAACAATGTTTCCTTTGCATTGTACAAAATCATTGATCATACTGTTTGTCTCTGTCTCTCCAGGCTCATACTGCAGTTCCATTGGAGCCCACATATCTTGCTGATGGTGAGTACTGATTTATAGGAAAATACTCCCAGAACTCCTAATTTAATTGAAACTATAACACAGCTCGTTTTGAAACCTTTAAATGGGATATATTCAGATCATTTCCAGGTCTTTATGTATATTCTAGGCCTCTACTGTAATATCTGTGCATGATTTACAGTTAAAAAACCCCTCCTTATTTATCTTATACTGGCCGCATGCAGCCTTTCAGTTCAGCCTGTGTCTAAAATACGCAGTTTCAGCTCATGTCTTAAAGGCTCAGCAACACTTCTGCTGGCTCTAGTGGCTACATATTGTACATTCCAGCAGGTTTTATAACTTTGACAACATCTGACATCATAACAGTGTAAAAAATAACATAAAATCCCCAAAAGCATGTTCCTTGTAAGTGATGATCATGTTTGTCTAAAACTAATTGTTTTACATCTCAGTTGAGTTTCATCATGTGGCCACAATTACAGCTACTGTTACTTCTGTTTATGTTAGAGAGTCTTCTAGTCAAAGCTGCGTTTTATTCAGTATTTCTAGTGTCTACCTCATTTTTAGTCAGCACTGACTGTCACTTTGGAAAATATTTCTTATAGATTGTCCAACCACTACAACAGAATTATACATCTGCTCTTTAAGGGATGGCTTCTTGTTCATTTCAGGCATCACACTACACAATTATACCTTTCCTATCATATCAGTAATTTAAGATTATCAGTTTAATAGTTTTGAATCAGGACCTTAAGTAATTTGATCATGTAGTAAATGTAAAATTGGGTCTGCCAAATTAGTAGCTACAGCTGTTAATTAAATTTGTCAGATACATATTTCATCAGCATTTGGATAAATATGAGTTGCTGGATCAACAGATACACATTATTAGAGGACCCTGGTCAGGATTGAGGCCAAATCAACTTAATCAGTACATTCCAAGTTAATACTATTACTCTAAACATTGCATAGAAGAACTGGAGTTGATCACAGTGGCACAAAAAGGACATAACAATAATATCCCACCAAGCCCTAACACCAAGACAGCACTGGACATCCTGCTAACAGCCATCAGTAAACTATAGACTGCTCACCCTGATGGGATTTTTATTGTAGTTTGGGATTTAAACCAAGCCAGTCTGAAAATTGTCCTCCCTAAATGTTACCTGCACATGGAATTTCCTACTGAAGTCCTACAATGGATTATGTTTATAGTAACATTAGGGAAGGATACAAGGTCTCTACACTCCCACGATAGCGTCCATGTTTAGGGTAGAGGTGGTGACTTTGATTGACAGGTGACACTCGGTAGGGGGCGGGGCTTCAGCAAACTCGGCAGGAACGCCCACAGCGTTTGGGAGCAGAGAAAGGGGCTGAATTTTACACAACTTTGAAGCCTAATTTCACATAATTAGGAATTTTTTTAATCATTCACATTTGGCAGGGTGGTTAACAACACACTTTTCTGTGGTATGTCAAACTCAGAACACATATTTATTCTTACTTTACAGGGACTTTAATTAGTTTAAATAAATATTATTTATGCTTAAATATGATTAACATTTACTTAATATTTTCAGGTATGTTAAGTTGAGAATAAAGTACATTACACTGGATACTGATTAGTAAGATGTACTTAATACTCGAAACCAGAATATGATCAGGGTGACTTTTGAACCGGGATGAGTACATGATTTATTTCCAGTCAATTTCCAAGCAGATTTCCAGTCATAAAAAAGTATAATAAAATCTACTCTCTTAATGATAAGATTTACTTAATAATTTCATAACAGTGAGGTTCCTGTCTGTGAAAAAATGAAGTAGACTTTAATTAATTAGTTTAAATAAATATTATTTATGCTTAAATATGATGAACATTTACTTAATATTTCAGGGATGTTAAGTAGAGAATAAAGTACATTACACTTGATACTGACTAGTAAGATGTACTCAATACTCGAAACCAGAATATGATCAGGGTGACTTTTGAACACTGGAAATAAATCGTGTACTCGTTCCGGCAGCAGCCCCGTAGCACTCAAAATTTCCCTGGAACTTTCTAGTTATAAGGTTATTGTTACATGGTTTGTTTATAGGTGTGTAACTTGTTTACATTGAAATATTGCACCTTTGTTACCTATTCTAGTGTTCAAAACACTCTGCTCAGGCTGAAATATTGCACCTTTGTTACCTATTCTAGTCTTCAAAACACTATGCTCAGGCTGAAATGTTGCACTTTGTTGTTACTATTCTGTGCTACTTTTACCTCTGGAGTTCCCATCCAACGATTCAGCCAGACTTTTTTTTTTACATGTGATTTTGTTGTTCTGTTTTGGTTTTTTTGCCAGTGCCATAAAGCCACAATGCTGGGGGATATGTGGTATTTTACATATTTGAAAAGAAAATATTGTACTGTCACTTTCATAGAATTGGCTTCTTTATTTTATAAAATATCTACAACAAATATTAACCGTAGAATCAAATCGTATTGTTCTTACTCTGTATCGAATCGATTCGTATCGAATCGGTCTGTATTAAAAGGCTATTATTTTTTAATCGAATTGTAACCTGTGTTTCTAGATGCATATTGAATATTCAACCCTAACACACACACACACACACACACACACACACACACACACACACACACACACACACACACATACACACACAGACTTACTTACATAATATCCTGGTCACTTACCTTAATCCTAACCATAATCATTACTTGCCTAAACATATTACTTACCCTAACCTTAACCACTGCCCCACAAACCAGCATTTTACCAATTGGCGACATGGGTCTGTGTTGGCGTACTTCCACTGCCAAATTTTCAGACCTATAGTTCGATTCTTTGGTCCGCAGCAGGCAATACATTGTTCCAATGTAGCATACTGATTTCTGATCACAGAAAAAAAAATCACTGAACACAGTCTAGTTCTGCTGCAAGCCAAATTTCAGACAATGTATATACATATAAAATATAAATATAAGGGTTGTCAGCATTAACGTGTTAATCGCGATGTAAGGGTCGAGCATAACCGACGGTCTCAGTTTCCATTGTTACGCAGATGACATACAGCTCTACATACACTCTCATTCGCCCATCGACTCCCCCTCCAGAAGCTTAGGTAATTGTCTGTCAGATTTACAAACTTGGATGCACAATAACTTTCTCAAACTTAACTCCTCCAAAACTGAAGTACTGGTCATTGGTTCCAAATCCTCCCTTCCTAAACCATCCACTCTGCACATCGGCAACCTATCTCTCACCCCCGCATCAGCAGTCAGAAATCTCGGAATCCTGTTTGACTCCACTCTGTCCTTTGATCATCATATTAAATCCATTACAAAGACATCCTTCTTCCACCTCCGCAAAATTGCACGCCTATTCATCTCAAACTCAGACGCTCAGACCCTGATTCATTCATTCATCATGTCACGCATTGATTACTGTAAGTCCCTTTTTTCTGGACCCAGCAAAATCGACCCAAAAAACTACAGTACATCCAGAACTCAGCAGCCAGAATCCTCACTCATACTTCGCGCACGGCCCATATCACCCCCATCCTCTCCCAACTGCACTGGTTACCGGTACCGTCATGCATAAAATACAAAATCCTACTTCTCACCTTCAAAGCCCTCCATAACCTGGCTCCAACATATCTCTGCAAACTCCTGTCACCCTACTCTCCCCCTCGGTCCCTCAGATCCTCCACTTCAATAATCCGATGATGTACTGGAGCCGCCGAACTCGAAGAAACATTGCACGTCACTTCAGGAAGAAATATAAATGAAATAATAAATTATATGACATGAAATATACCCATAATTCAACTAGATTGTTTTTACCTATTTGTTTCAACCACACCAGAGTTCAGTATCGAGTGGTCGGATCGAGACCACTTTATTTTGTGGTTTTGGACCGCTTAATTTGTTGCGGACCTTAGTGCAAGTTTTGCATTCTGACCAACGCAAACAAACCGAAACAAGGAGTCAAACAAACTACGGTTCGATTTAAACGTTCTAAATGCTGTTGATGTGAAAACGCCCTAAGTCTGTACTTAGTCAGTGTTGTCCTCAGATCTGTATCTAACACTGTGTTGAGGTAGGTTGCCGCAATGTACTGTCTGTTTAGAGTTACATATGTTTCCATTTTCGTCGTCCGGGTCGTGGAACTGTGGACCAGCTCTACACCCTCTACAGGATCCTTGAGGGTGCAAGGGAGTTTGCCCAACCAGTCCACATGTGTTTTGTGGACTTGGAGATGGCATTCGACCGTGTCCCTTGGGGAGTCCTGTGGGGGGTTATCCGGCAGTATGGGGTATCGGACCCCCTGATATGGGCTGTCCGTTCCCTGTACGACCGGTGTCAGAGCCTGGTACGCATTGCCGGCAGTTGCGGTTTGACGGTTGGCGGTTTGACTCCGCCAGGGCTGCCCTTTGTCACTGATTCTGTTCATAATTTTTATGGACAGGATTTCTAGGCGCAGCCAGGGCGTTGAGGGGGTCCGGTTTGGTGACCTCAGGATTGGTTCACTGCTTTTTGCAGATGATGTGGTCCTGTTGGCTTCATCGAACCGTGACCTCAAACTCTCACTTAATCGGTTTGCCGCCGAGTGTGAAGCGGCCAGGATGAGAATCAGCACCTCCAAATCCGAGTCCATGGTCCTCAGCCGGAAAAGGGTGGAGTGCACTCTCCAGGTCGGGGATGAGATCCTGCCCCAAGTGGAGGAGTTTAAGTACCTCGGGATCTTGTTCACGAGTGAGGGAAGGATGGAGCGGGAGATCAAAAAGCGGATCGGTGCGGCCTCTGCAGTAATGCGGGCTCTGCACAGATCCGTCGTGGTGAAGAGGGAGCTGAGTCGAAAGGCAAAGCTCTCGATTTACCAGTCGATCTTCGTTCCTACCCTCACATATGGTCATGAGCTTTGGGTAGTGACCGAAAGAACGAGATCGCGGGTACAAGCGGCCGAAATGAGCTTCCTCCGTAGGGTGACCCGCTGCTCCTCTGCGTTGAGAAGAGCCAGATGAAGTGGCTCGGGCATCTAGTAAGGATGCCTCCCGGACGCCTCCCTGGTGAGGTGTTCAGGGCACGTCCCACCGGTAGGAGACCCCGGGGAAGACCCAGGACACGCTGGAGAGACTATGTCTCTCGTCTGGCCTGGGAACGCCTCGGGATCCCCCGGGAAGAGCTGGACGAAGTGGCTGGGGAGAGGGAAGTCTGGGTTTCCCTGCTTAGGCTGCTGCCCCCGCGACCCGACCCCGGATAAGCGGAAAGAAGATGGATGGATGGATGGATGTTTCCATTTTGTTATGGGATTTTTGTTAGTTCTGTCCAGTAATCTTTGTGTTTTTCTTTTTCTTTCATCACACTTTGATTTGGTAGAATGTTCTGCATAAGAGTGCATCTGTCCTGAAGCTGAGGGGTCCTGGTATGAGGAGTATATAAAGAGCCCCAGGACAAGATGGCAGAGGGGACTCCTTTGTGGGTAAAATTCCTGGCAGCATAGGGCTTTGTGGGAAAAGGAGATTGGGTCATTTGCTTTAATATAATTCCAGAAGTTATGAGCTTGTTTTTTAATGTTTACCTAATTGAGCTCTGCATGCAGAGTTGGAAGCTCTTCTCTGGAGCTGGAGAATACATTTTCAGAACTCTGTATGTAGAATTCAAATTGGATATTTTTCCCATTTTGTCCAGTCTTTGAGTTTGTGTACCCCACACCTTGCTACCATGTAATGCAATGGGTTAAGTGGGTTGATGAACATTTTGAGTCAGGTTGTAATTGGAGGATAGAAAGCCTCTTTTGCTTTGTCTTTTGGTTTGGTCACAGCCAAGCTAAAATGTCCTGGGTTTTGAAAGTTTTTGTTCTAAATATGTCTAATGATCTGCTCAACAGTTTCTGGTTGTGACATTGGTATAGTTTCTCTGCAGCTCGGACCTTTTCTGAAATATGAGCGCATACTGGGTTTTGGTTGGTTGACTGCCAGGGCTCGGGGTACAAATCTGTTATTGCATAATGTACTGTGCTACTGTCAAAAAAAGAGCTGCTGGTGTAACAGCAAAGGGAGTCCCCTCTTAACCAATCATTGACTATGTTCAGACTGAAAGCCTGGCAGCGCTGCACTTTTTCTTTCCCAGTTTTGTTATTCATTTTATCATAATTATTCCTCAGGGGAAGAGTTAGACAGATAAAAACAGACATCCCACAATTATTCAAAAGACTATAAAGGTCATTAAAGGCCTTTTTAGTCAGCTCAGACTGCTGATGAGCTGTGTCATTAGGCCCCACTTGGACTAACACCTGGATTATAGAGGATGGGAGTGAGTCAGGGGAGCTAACCCAGGATAACCTGTGCTGTGGCTCCTGGGAAATGGTGAGTGGTAGAATAGAAGAAGCAGATGTGTCTAATTATGGAATCACCTACTATCAGTGTGGTTGAAGAGAAGAGGGGACATGGAGGATTCTCATGCCCGAAGAAGTGCATAGTCCACATTGTGTGTTCTGGTGGGTAAATGCTGTGCTGAGGCAACAGACCTGAGAGAAAGATTCTCCGCTGGCTCAGGGTGAGGGAGAGCACCAAAGCATTGGAGCACAGCCTCCTTCAAGATCCCACACTGGGAAGATGAGGTTGAAGACCAATGAGATGAAGGCTGTTTATTTGAATTCACAGTGAAGTGGTTGGCCACCAGGACATGCAGTGCATCAGAGAGCTGTTGGATATCCTCCTTAAGGTCAGCGATCTGTTCTCAGCAGTTCACTGTCGTCATAGGGTATGGCTGGTTTGTTTTGGCTAGGAGTTTCAGCTTCAGCAGTCAGGTGGTATAGTTAAAAATCCAAACATCCAATGATTAAGCACTTTATACCATATTAAAACAAGAGCATAAAACAGTGAGCTTATAATAGTGTGTCATAAAACACTGACTTAAAACTAAATAAAAATGTCAATTTGTGATACAGCTTCAATCTGGCCATTTAAGCAGGAAGTAATGGTTGCTCTATAAAGTGTTGCTGTTTACAGGGTTCTGCAGTGGTCTCTGAGGCTGTTGTCACCTCTTTCTCTCTCAGCTTCTGCGCCAGTAAAGAGATCTCTTACTTGGTTTCTCTTTGTTGGTCAATTCCCTCTCTTTGCCACTCTGTTCCTTATCTGCCAGGCTACTGTGTGTTGGTGGTGGTAGGGCAGCTGAAGTTGTGTCTGTGGGACCCAGAGGGCAAGTGACAGCTGGGGCCAGTTCTCTCTGTGTTCCTGATAGTGTTTTGAGGGTTTGAAATTCAGATTGAAAGTTCTTTAAGTTGCCTTGTACCATACTTTTCATAATTTTGGAGATGGTGATAGTGTCATCACTGTATATTGGCCCTCGTTGTCTTTTTGCTATAGTTTCCATTCATTACAAATGCCTTTTCTTTTTTTCAGACAGGTGGTGAGAATGATGGCACTGTGCCATAGACTGGGGTGTCCAGTGTAACATATTAGGTTGCTGACCTCTCCATTTTTATAAAGATAAGGGAACAGAGTCTTAGGTTATTCTTTCAGCAGCTTCTGTTTAAATTATCTTCTTCGAGATAAATTTTTTTTTTTTTTTTTTTTTTTACCTCAGAAGGGTACTGGATTGGGTGGTAGTTAGAAATTCTGTCTTATTAGATCGTACTGGTGGGGCTGTTTGTGTACAGTACTCTGAATGGTAAGATTACTTCTAGTTTTGATTGGCTCTCATTGAATCTTATTTGAATGAAGTAGCTGACAAGGAATGGTTTTCCAACTGTCAGTGCCAATATTAGCTTAATTTACTTCACTGTTGAAACATAACATAATCAGACAGATTGATCGAAGTTGTTTAAATGATTCATTTTGGGGATTTTCTAGTTCCTTTTCATATTTTTATTGTATGTAAATCCCCTTCATTTCTTAGTTGATTAATGTTCTTCAATACTAAGTTTGGAGTGCCCTGTTATTGACCTTGCCTCTGCTCATTTGCTTACTATTATCCACTGTATTCCTTTGTCTTTTCTTACAAATAATTGCTCTTTTAAGGTTGTATTTGTCTTCTTTTGTCATAACATATACGTGTAAAACTTAGTCATTTCACTCAGTTTTAAACAAAAGAAAGATCAAGTTATCGAGGACAGGCATGTCCAAAAGATTCCATAAAGGGCTGTATGCCTCTAGGTTTTTGTTCCAACCAATTAAGAGCACACCGGATTCGACCAATCAGCTGTCTGAAGACTGAGATCATTTGATTAAATGAGTTGAGCCTACTGTGCTCCTGCTTGGTTGGAATGAAAACCTGCAGCCACATGAACATTTATGGAATAGTTTGGACATTTCTGATTTAGGAACTCTTGCAAAGTATAACTTCTCTCTCTCAGGTCTCTGTCTGTCTCTCTATGTCTCTCCTTCAGAGTTAGATGGTTCTTACCCCCCCTATGGCTATGCTGACTTGCCTCTGGACACCCTGCCACTAGACCCTGACCTCCATGAGCCCTACATCCCCAACATGACCTATGACCCAAGACAGGCTTACCCTGAACCACTCTAACAGGTAAATATGCAGACAACACAGTCTTGACATTGTTTTCTGTACAAAAAATGACAATTAATTTTTATTTTAAGTGGAAAAGATTTAGCCTGAAATGTGGCACTTTTGACATTATGAGGAATATTGTTTTCTGCTAAACACTCAGGGATATAATGTTTGGTTAGATACACATTATTTCCGTTCAGTATACAAATATTAATAGTCATATTACACTAATTAGATCTACGTCTTAGCATAAATTCTGAATCAATTCTAAAGTTCAACCTTGTACAGAGGTAACAGTGCCCTGATACTCAAGAATGGTTAACAGAGTAAAGTTCTTTGTTTAAAGTGAGTAATAAAACACATTTATCAAGCAACCTACCTATATGTGAAGTGTGGCAATAATCTTCATTATATTTTGTAGTGAACCAACATGTATTTATTGATTTATTGTATTGTTGACATTTTTTTAATGTGTAAGTTTTTACACATTATATATTTTATGCTGTCAAGCTAATCTCTTATCTAAGGCAACCTGTCCCACTCTGTTGGTGAGCAATTTTATGGTGTGCTAAATGAGGTCAGAACAATTAGAATACTGATGTTACAGATTTCAATGACTTCACCACCTGTAGTGGAGCCTAATTTATTCAAATAATTATTTGACATACTTTTACTCCCAAAATTATTTTTTATTAATTAAAGATTTGTGCTGATATTAATGTTTTTCATGAAATAAAACTGATTTCGCAGCAAAGCTGTTGTTGTGCTGTTGAATGTAATCACTGTGAAACAATTACAAAATGTTTTATTGATCTGGTTAAATGGCTTTCTCGGTGCCGGTGCTCCCTCTCTTCATTTACTCTCAAGCTCGCTCAGCCACAGCTGCTAACATAAGTGTCAGCTCCCTGTCCCACTGTGCCAGCGTTGATCAGGCTCTGTGACTATACCTCTGTAGCTGTTTCTGTACCTTTTATACAGAACAGGGAAATGGAATACAGGTGCAGTATTCCTACCTTGAATAGCCCACAATCTATGATTTACTGCAATGTTTTTTTTTTTTCTTTCACACACCGTATGTTGGCTATTTCAGCACCAGGTGCTGTCTACCTTTTTTTCTTCATATCACATACAGCATGGCTATTTCAGGAAGGCGCATTTCACTACCTGCGGCCCGTTGTAAAAAAAGAAAGAAAGAAAAAAAAACAGTGGGTGGGCCTGTTATTATTGCTAGGGGGCCAATTTTTTTGCCCGCAGGCTGCCAGTCACCAACCACTGCTCTAGAACAGTGGTCTCCAACCCTGCTCCTGGAGAGCTACTGCCCTGCATGTTTTAGGTATCTCCTCACTCTAACACACCTGATTCTAATAATCAACTCGTTATCAAGCCCTTTGACGAGCCTCAGCTGCTTGATAACGAGTTAGAGTGAGGAGATACCTAAAACATGCAGGGCAGTAGCTCTCCAGGAGCAGGGTTGGAGACCACTGCTCTAGAATCTGGCAGCAGCATAGTGCATTTCCTCTTGTGTCACTATGTTGAGTTTTATCTGAAGCAATGGCAACTAGATTTGCAGTTATGATGTTGTACCAGCTCTGATTGACTAATGGGCATTTAACCTCCATATGACTCTGATGGGATTTTAACAGTTTTCACATAACAGCCACGTGGCCTGATGACCCACATGTGACCTCAGCCATTCTCAGTGCTACCATACAGAGGTAACCTGACACCTGGATTACTGGGAATCTACACAGACATGTGCCTCTGTCGCCAGAAGTAGAAATCCCATTTCCCATACTTTTTCCATAGACAATTACAGCTGGGAATATTGGGTCTATTTAAATTAAAGAATATAGTCTATACCTGTTCTATGTAAAAAGTGCCTTGAGTTAACTTTTAATGCAATTTGGCGCTGTATAAATAAAATAAAATTGAATTGAATAAAGGGTCTTGGTATGGTTGTTTTGGCCCACACCTGAATTCAAGTTCACGAGTTCAATTCAACCAAAATAAAAAGCAGAGATCTGAAAACAAACTCTGTACAACCTCTGTTTAATATTTTTCAAATTTGTTTTGTATTCCAATCAAGTCCAGTTAATTATCATGTTTAAGGATAATTGATATTTGGTGTTTTTTTTTGTTTTTTTCCTAGGAGCATAAACCAGAAATGATGGAAGAGAAACAGCTAGCGAGCAAATCACAGAAAGAATATCTTGGAAGAATGGATGGAGGAAGAAATAGATTGAAGTTTTCAATCACAAGTTGAATCAGCCCTTTCCAACAGATCGAAAATGTTCTATTTGGCAATCAAGAACCATCAGAAGAGGTTGCTTATTAAAAAGAGGTTCATTGTTGGTGTAAATGAAAAAAAATGTTACTTTGTTATAAAGTTTTACTTTGGGGTTGGAAGTGGTGGGGGTGTCTGAAATCTTGAGGCATTGTTACACGGGTAACTTTTTGAAGCAATCAAATTAGGCAAGAATGCCTTTCTTTCATTGACTGTTGGGGAGATGTGGGTAAAGCAGTGAGTGTAACTGTTCAACAAATCCTGAGAAAATGTTTAAACTATTGATCTGTAAAGGATTTACAAAGTAAGACTTTGAATTTGCTGAAATGTTATGACATCATTTTTTAAGAAGTGTCATGTCAGATGGTGCCATGTTTTATTTTCTTAAATGTGGATATCACACAGAAAACAACCATACTAGTCAGTAAGAAGTTTCATTAATTTACAGTTAAATATAACCCCAAGTTTAACGAAGATGTGTGAGATCTTTGCTTGCAAAACACCCAACATTTCAGAGGAATGGCCTTACTGAGCTCTGAATATTATGTAACAGAAAAATAATTTCTTCCTTGTTGGCATTACAGGCCAATCTCTGTTGCTACCAAATGCTACCCGTGTATCCCAGCCTTTAGCTGCTGTCTTTTAGATGTCTCCTTTATGTATTTGAACAGTGCACATGTCCCAGGGTGCCCATGTGTGGTCTTTGCATGGTAGTATATTGTGTACTCATTGAAATATTCTTCACCTTTACTTACTGAGAAAAAATGACATCTGGGTTTTACAAGCCATTTTGGATTAGGCTGGCCATTTGGAACACTTGGACTACAAATCCCACCATGTCCCAGCTTCACTCTCACCAGGTGGATATTCTATTCTTATGTCCATAGGACATTGACCACAAATCCTTCTGGGGATCTTTTACATCGGCCTACAAATCCACCATTTTCCAATCACACACAGTCAGACTCACACATCTCTGGTGGAAATGGACCATAACTCTGTAAACAGAGTACACACCTCAGTGGAGTACACTGCATAATGACAAGAATACTAACATTAACGATTTTTTTTTTTTACCGGGTGTGTGCAGCTGATAGAGTTCCACCTGTTGTGGATAATTATGTCAGTGTCGGTAGAAGAGGGGTGTGATTCACATTTCCCACCCTAACCATCACATAATAATATTGCCATAGTCTGCATTTAAGTGCAGCTGCTGCTGGAATTTGGACATGATGGACAGTTGGGGCAAAAAGTGTTCTGTACACAAGGGTGTACAACAACAACTGTGCTTACAAGGCTGTTGTTCTTAGTTGCAAAACTCAACCAACAACAGCAGCCTCAGCCTGCACTGTTAAGAAAGCACAACTACGGTGACAATTGCTGAGGAAACAACAGCTATAATGTTCCTGAATCTAAACTTCATTAAATTATGTTTTTT
The DNA here is from genome assembly GCF_963691925.1 of Scomber scombrus. Taxonomy (NCBI): domain Eukaryota; kingdom Metazoa; phylum Chordata; class Actinopteri; order Scombriformes; family Scombridae; genus Scomber; species Scomber scombrus. The sequence goes on along the minus strand of NC_084987.1, from coordinate 28,173,306 downwards.
AACTGTTTTGGTATACATTTATTCTGCTTGTGTGGAAAAATGTTTAGTATCCTACACATTCTGCCTGAAAGGAAAACTACAGTTTTTTACAACTTGGGTTCTATTTTCATAGTTCCTGACATTGGGTCTTTCAGCTCTAAAGTAAGTGTGAGTTCTTGGAATGCAGCAACTTTGCCAACCATAGATGTTGGGGGGCAACAAGCACAAGCAGTCCGATGATTAGACAGGTTGGAAACAATACACCATATTAGTCAAACTTATTTTATTTACAAAATGAACAAACACTATAAATGGTTACCAGAACTGTGTGCTATAAACATCCCTCACAGTTTACAGACCCACTTGCTGTGTCTCAATTCAGGGGCTGCATCCTTGTGAGGACGCATTTTAAGGCCGATTATGTCACAACGCCGCGCGAAGGCCTGTCCCAATTCAAAGACTCCTCAAACGCATGCTCAAACGCAGCCTTCAAATGCATCCTTCTTTTCCCTCTTTTTGGAGGATGCACCGCTACTATCCTTCGCGGCCTCACATATCCCAAGATCCTTTGCGCGCCGCTGTTCAGTCCCATAGATATATATAGAACACTGTGTTCTATATATGTCTATGTTCAGTCCCGCGAAAAGAACAATGGTTGTTATTATTAATAAATGTTTATGTTTTTATATGGTATTGTTATAAAATAAAAATATTGTTAATTGTTACACGTTGTCTTTTCCATTTAGTATTTACAATTTAAGTATAATTTATAACAGGATTAGCAAACGGCATAAAGTGCTACTGTTCAGGAACAACAAGGGATTTAATATTTTCTTTTATTAGCAAAGGATGAAACTTAACTCTACGAGGGGCAGTCTAACATTTAACTATTTACAAAAATTACATAAAAAATAACTATTTAGGGCCCGAGCGGCGACTGCAAGTCGCCTGGCGAAAGCCCTATTGAAATTCGTTCATGCCCCAACGTGCAAGTGACCCCAAAGTGCAAGTGACCCCAAAGTAATCAAGTAATCAAGTAATCATGTGGTATGGAAGACCCCCGGGGAAAAATGCTATATTGAAATTGTAATGTTTATTATTATTATTATTATTATTATTATTATTAGGGCCCGAGCGGCGACTGCAAGTCGCCTGGCGAAAGCCCTATTGAAATTGTAATGTTTATTATTATTATTATTATTATTATTATTATTATTATTCTTCCGACATTTCGTGCCCCAATTTCGCCCCTTTCCCAAATGCGAAAATGCTTATACTTTTGCACGGACGTCCGGCCTCATCCGAAATTCGATATTTTTGGGTGGTCGCACATGCTGGTGGTAACCCCCGGTGGTAACAGGAAGTTAACTAAGATTCATTAAAATTACATACTTTGCCCCATCAACTGACTGTGAAGCTATGAGTAATGGCGTCCGTGTGGCGACGCGGCGACCATCAATTCCTCGCCATGAAAATCAATTTGGCTTTTTGATGGCTTTATTGAACTCAGGTCCAGGGTGCCGACCTCAACGTCTCCATTCGCTCATAGGCGATCTCACTCGTGTCGCCCCCTAGTGGAAACAGGAAGTGCCATATTTTACATCATCATTGTGCGATTTCCACAAAACTTCACATGTGTAATCACTGTCCCACCCTGAACGCAACCGCTTGTGTTTTGTTACACTCTACTGCCCCCTGGTGGATGAACCATCAACCTCTCATAACTCCTTCATGCTTTGTCCAATTCACTCCAAACTTCACATGACTGATGAGTGGCCGCCCTGAACACACCAGACCACACCAGACCATATGTGTATCTACCTGTGACTGCCCCCTACTGGATGAACGAAACATTGCATTTTTGGCCTCCTTCCAGGTTTTTTCTCACTTTCTGCTTCACGCCACAGCCCCGCCATGCCTCAGGCCCCGCGGTGGCAAGGGCCCGCCATCGCCGCTTGCGGCTTTAATTACAGATTATTATTAGAAAATTATGTACAATTTACAACTATTAACAAAATATGTATTATTTAAGTGGCTTTGCAGGGCTGACTCGATCGACGGCTGCCATGTAACTAAGAATTTTTAAGAAAGAGGCAAGAATTGTAATCTAATAATATAATAATAATAACAATAATACAATTATTACAACAAATAAAACTACCTAAAAACACTTTAAATATGAATAGTGGCTTTAAAATTATTATTTCTTCTTCCTTCTGTTTGTCTTATACTTGTGTGTTTTTTTCTTCTGTCTGTGTTATTCTTCTGTGTGTGTCTTTCTCGTCTTATGGGCGGGAACAGCTGGTGACGCAACCAGGAAATGCTTCAAAGGCTAGAACGTCCCATTTAACAATGGTTGATGCATCCTTCGGAGGTTCCTCAGAAGGACGCGGTCTTCGAAGGATGCAGCCCCTGAATTGAGACATAGCCACACTCTGCTTCAGCTTTGACCAACCATACTCAACTTACTGTTGCTCACAAAGTCTGCCTGAGACCTGGGTGTCATGATTGATTACCAACCACATATGGCCTTGATTTCTCAGTTGTGTCGATTTGCCACGTACAACATCAGGAAGATTAGACCCTACCTGTCTGCGCATGCAGCACAACTCCTGGTACAGGCTCTTGTAAAGAGTTGCATTGACTATTATGAAGATTTCTTCAGGCTTTATTGCTATGGTTGCTGTTATCACTAAAACCACGTAGTTGCATATTGTTTGAATTATTTTCTTTGCATTGTGTAGTTATCTGAGCTGTAATGTTATTTGAGTTATTGTATGCAACTGTTTGATGATGTTCTTTCAATAAAAACATATGTTAGAGCATAGCAGTGATAAATTGAATTTACTTTAAATATCTAACATTTTTCAACACAAAAACAAACAAAAACATTAAGCTATTTAGTTGTTTACTTATTAAGGACACTATTGTGTTTTTGTGTTAAGAAATGTTACATTTATTATTAAAAGAAAACCTTAACACAGTGACAGTGAAGAAAATACTTCAGGGCGGGTCCTCCAGGTAGACAATTGCCAACCTTTAAATTCATTTTCATGTCATTTCAATTTTTTATTGAAAGAACATCATCTAACTGCTCAGATAACTATACAACACAAAGGTAACAATTCAGCAGTGTCCACAGCAACAACAATATCAAGCCTGCAAAAATCTTTGTTATACCGGACCAACATCATATACACTCACTGTATGAAGTCATTAGTTGTCCTGGTCCTGGGCCCTGTTCCATAAAGCAGGATTACCAAATAAGCCAGGCTTCTTTCGTTAGTCTGGCTCATTTTCCAGCAGATTCAGTTCCATAAAGCAAGCTCAGCATAGTTCAAGCTCAGTTACCACGGCAACTTATGCTGGCAAACTAACCTGGTCCGGACCAGGCTAATTGTCAGGCTTAGCCTGAGTTGCTGTGTAGCCTGAAAGAAAAGAGATGATTTAATATATTATATGGCCTCATTAATCATCATCATTTAAAAACAAAATCAGTTAAAATGAAGTCAACTTAATAATAATCATCTATCTATCTATCTATCTATCTATACACACACATACACGTACTTATATATAGTCGACTTAATAATAAATATACATTCATACATATATATAGTCGAGTACATAGTCAGCTTAACGTGTGTATGTAGGCTATGCAAAAATATTTGGACAAGAGATGTAATATTTAAATCCATATGCCTTTAACTGCTGTTTTCCTGGTAGGAAGCACTGTTTTAAAGGTATTGGTTATTGATTTGTACATTTAAAATAATGTCTAAAAAGTCAACTAAGACGTGTTTAGTGGATGCATGTCTAGGCGTTTCCCTTTTTTCTTGTAATTGATTTAGGTCCAGTCTATATAACGACCACAACCCATGAAATGTTTCTGTTAGTCATGGCCTGTCCCTTGATTGAGGAACTTGTACATGACAGAGCTGTCATAATCTGCAGGGCACTGCAACAAGAGCGCACCTTCAGAGACAGATCAGACTCATTCAATCCATCAACAATTTCCTGCCAGCCTTTCTCTTGGATTTTATTTATTGTTTTTTGTGATCATATGTTTAAATTCTGCATATGCCTCCAGCAGAAGTATGTGCTGCTTCTGTGTGGCTCTTTTGTGGTGGATGTTGTCATTGTGAATCTGTTTGATCTGTGTTCGACGTCGTGGGCTGCTCATGAATGGCGTGCACACGCAATCAGTCTGAATTAGTTTGATTGCGAGAATGTGGAACTGCTTTAGCATGATCTCATTTGTTAGGCTCATTCAAGTTAGATGTTCGACAATAAGCGCCATTTTTCTGAGCTTGCTTTATGGAACAGACCCCTGGTTAGTGCTGTTGCTGTATTTATCTTCACAATCAAAAACACAGCCAGCTCAAAGTACATGAAACGTGTATTTAGTTTCAAGAACCTATACTCATGTTATGATACATTTAATTTAGTTTCTTCAGTGGAGAAAGTCTTTAGGTAAAGAAAGACACTGGACCGTCTGGAGTGTAGTCCAGGGAGTCCTGACAAATGCAGGAATAAACAGCTCTTGAGAATATGTACAGTCTCTGTTAAGAATGCACTACATAATAGATACTGAAGAAGTGGCTACACTATGTAGCTATAACTGTACTACACTGCACACTGACTGTTAAAACTTCACATCCTATATAGCATTTATAAGTACTATGCAGAATAAGTAAATGGTTTTTAATACACCATGCAGATATATCAACATTTAAGTGTTATTTACGGTGGCTGGGAAATGCAAAACAACATTACAAAGTTGCTTGAGACAAATTTACATTTTAGAAAACATTTTTACATATCATACAACAAAATTACATGAGAAAAACATTTTTATCAAGGACGAAACTAATTTACCAGTCCCCAAACAAATTTATAAATGACACAATCTTCACGGAAAGTCCACCAGTATGTAGCTGTTGGTTAATGAAAGATACAGATGGATGCACCAGAAATGTCGGATGGCCGGGATAATTACAGACAGAGAAACTGTGTGTCAACTGATGCGACTGATGGACGGGAATGGAGTAGATATGCGTGAGATGGCGTATGTATGTCAGTCGTGGGCCAAACTATGTGTGGCATATAGATGGATACGACAAACTGAAGCCTTATGGCATATGTATTAATGGCTGTATAGATGGCTTCTCAAGAAAAATGGTATGGCTCTAAGCATTCAAAACCAAGAGTGACCCTCGCATTATTTCATCAATTCAGCTTCAAGTACTGGCAATCAGAGAATAGCACGTTGGTGGTGCACCTTGAGAAGTGAATGCGCACAGTTCTGGATGGACCATTATGACCAGCTGAAAGCAGATGGATATTTTGTTGGCAGCATCATTGACAAATCACTAATCCAGTTTTGCTTCCAAAATACCATACAGGTACAGTATCCTCAAAACCTTTTGCTCATCAACATCATTAGTGGTGGAGGAAATACTCACATCCTTCACTTGAGTAAAAATACCACACTATGAAAATACTCCACTACTACTAGTAAAAGTCCTCCTTGTGCAGTATAATGTCCCCTGTTTGTGTTTTACAATTATGTTTCTGGATTAGTATTACTGGTGAATTAATGCATTTTACTGCTGTGGACATAGGCGCCGAAACCGTGGGTGCTCCGGGGCCCGGGCACCCGCGGGAATTCATGAGCACCCACGGGATCCAGCTGACATTTTTTTTTAATCAAACACGTACTAGCGGACTAGCGGTTTCTCTGTTAAAACACTGTAACTCCTACCGTTGTTCCTACTTACACTTATTATAGACGTCCGATTGGGATATATAGCGCTCTATTTAAAATATGTTTGCATAACGGTGCGCAGAGAAGTGTAGTCATTTACTTAATAAAGGAGCACAATCCATACAAACAAGCATTATATTTGTAATGTTGTGTTTTGAGATGAATTCTGAGGTTCATTTTAGGCATATTTAATTTATGTCCATCAAAGAAATGTTTAAATATTTATAATATTAGTAATAATGCTAAGCTGTAGTGCATGATGGGATGAGACAGCCGAGAAAATGTGAGACTTCCTTCTTCCTGCTGCCTTCGTTTCTATGACAACAAGCGCTTACAACTGTTCTGGACAACAAAATCTAGATGCCAAATTGCCAATATACATGTTTTATATTGACTTTTTATTAAAATTGTTTTGTGCATGAGGTTTGGCAACATTGCATATGAACAGACAAGAACCTGATAGAAGGAATGGTGAAGCAGCATCAAAGACGAAGAACATAGTTTGTAACGATCAACGATCGGCAGGGAGAGAAATTATGCTTGAGTGACATGGGGCTCCCAAACAGTGGGCCGTGATTGGACGATGATGCTGAAGCGAGAGAGGCCAGACACTGATTGGTTATTATTCTGTCAGTCATAAGAATTTGAATATTTTTGACTGAACTTAGCAGTAGCCTACTCTTCAGCAATTTAGCCTGCGAAATGGAAAGATTTCTTAGAATAATAAAACCACCTGCCGATCAACCATCTACTTCTTCAAGTCCATCTTCGTCCAGATTAGAGGAGAATGACAGCAGTGCGCCCACAGTCAGCACTAAAACATCAGCAAAAGGTCGGAGTTTTCAAGCTAGTTGGAAAAGCAAATTTCCATGGCTACTGTACGATGCAGCGATATGCACAGGGAAAATAAATAGGACTATATGAAACGTTATTATGCAATTTATGGGTCGCGACCCCCAGTTGGGAACCGCGCGCACCCACGGGCAAAAACAAAAGTTGGCGCCTATGCCTGTGGATGTTCATGGTTGTGATCATTTTAATGTTCTTGGTAGTTCAACCTACAGCAATGCATTATACTCTATATCAGGGGTGTCAAACTCAAATTCACAGTGGGCCAAAATTTTAAATTGAACAAAGCCGCGGGCCAAGGTTGAACAAATGAACCTTTTAATATGGAATCAAACAAGTTTTGATTTTACAATGAATATTGAACAAGCAAGGCTTATATAACTTAAAAGTGCAGGCGTGCAAAATCAAGTTGATAATAATACTAATAGTAACAATAATAGTAATAATAGTAATAATAATAATAATAAAACATATCAATGGCATATTAAATAAAATTTAAATAAAAATTGAATGCCTCCTTTCTGTTTGCAGCCTTCTGAGGTAAATGTCAAAATTAGCTTCTTACACAGGCTAATAAATTTGAAAATAAAATAACATAACAACTATGAATAAATCAACCATTCAGGCCTTGGAGTAGCAAGAAAAAGTGCATAGAAAATGTATTTACTGCTCATTTTGCGACACACTGATCTACTCTGATGCGGCCAAGCCAGATACCTGGCATCTTTTCTTGGATGATCAATGTCGGGGCTTAGGGTTTGAGCTGAGGAAACCGTCATTATCGAAAAAAGGTGTTCGTCAGTCAGACGTCTCCTGTGAGAAGTTTTCGTCATCTTCATTGAGGAAAAAAGTTGCTCACATAGGTAAGTGCTACCAAACATGGAGAGCAATTGAGCAACTTCAGTGCGAAGCTGAGGCATCGTGTCAGGGATGAACTGTGGAAACTGTGCGGCCCCAACAGCATCAAACTTTGACTTCAGCGTTTCATCACACTGGAGTTCAATCAGCTCCATTTGGAGGTTGGTTGGTGCTTTTTCCACATCAACTGCGAAGGGATTACTAAGCAGTTCAAATCTAAGTTTCTGGACATCAAAGTCGCCAAACCGCCGGCTAAACTCAGCGCCGAGCGCACTGAGTTTTTCAGCAAACTGTGCGCACACGTCGATAGAGATCTGCGTTTTTATGGTTTGGCAGCAGGGGAAATGGCCAAAGTTTGCTTGTAGCATCTGATTCTCCCACAGGCACATCTTCATTTTAAAAGCTCTCACTGACGCATACATATCTGTGATGATGCGTCCCCGCCCCTGCAGCTGCAGGTTCAGCACATCGAGGTGGCTTGAGATGTCACACAGAAAGGCCAGCTCACACAGAAACTTTTGCTCCCGGAGCTCTGCTGTGTCCTTCCCTTTGCTTTCCAGAAACTGGCATATTTCTTCACGCAGTTCGAAAAATCTGTTCAGCACTTTTCCGCGGCTTAGCCATCTCACCTCTGTGTGATACGGCACATCTGTGTATTCTGAATCACACTCTTCCAGAAAAGACTTAAACTGGCGGTGATTGAGACCTTTGGCTCTTATGAAGTTAAAAACTTGTGTTACTGTGGACATAACATCCTCCATCTTCAGCGCTTTACCACACAGGGATTCTTGATGTAAGATGCAGTGATAAACAGATAATTCACCTGCACAGTTCTCTTCGCGCATCTTTTCACGAATCCTGCCCACCAGTCCATTCCTTTTACCACTCATGGCTGGCGCACCATCAGTGGTTAATCCCACAAGTTTATTCCACGGAAGGTTTATTTCAGTTACACATTTGCAAACCTCCTCAAAGATTTCTTTCCCTGTGGTTGTGCCATGCATTGGTTTAAATCCCAAAAGCTCCTCCGTAACACACAGATTTGAGTCCACGCCGCGGACGAAGACAGACAGCTGCGCAGTATCAGACGCGTCAGTGCTCTCATCCACAGCAAGGGAAAAACAAACAAAATCTTTTCCCTTCTCCATCAACTGGACATGCAGATTGGTGGCAAGCTCGCATGTGCGGTCAGCTATTGTGTTTCTGCTCAGGCTTACGTTTGCAAAGGCTTGCTTTTTCTCTGGGCACACTTGGTCACAAACCTTCATCATGCACTTTTTTACAAACTCTCCCTCATTAAAGGGTCGGGCTGATTTGGCGATTTCTTGTGCCACGATATAACTTGCCTTTACAGCAGCCTCACTTTGTGTTGTGGCTTTTGTGAACATTTTCTGTTGTGAAACCAAACCTCTTTTCATCTCCTTTACTTTCTGGCTCCTTTGAGCCGTGTCCAGGTCCTTATATTTGTCCTGGTGTTTGGTTTCATAGTGTCGTCTAATATTGTACTCCTTAGTTACTGACACGTTGGCTCCACAAACAAGACAAACAGGTCTGTCTTGTATACATGTAAACAGATATTCTGTCTCCCACCTGTCCAGAAAAGTTCTATTTTCTGCCTTTCTTTTCGCCATTTGTTGGTAGGGTAACACAGTGACAGCTGTCGTTTGAGGTCGCAGTGTGGGGGAGAGGCACGGAGATGCGGGGTGTGCACATAGACTGTATATAAGAAATGGACGTAACATCCGTGACGTCACCCATTGGTTTGTGGACTGCTGCTCGGAAGCCAATAGTATCGAATCTAGGCAGCGCCATCTTGAAAATTTCAGGTGCATTCTGGGAAAAAATGAACACGGATTCTACTTATATGGGCATGAGGCGGAGTCATGAACGGACGTATGGGCGCCAAAGCAACAGCAGAGCATTATGGGATTTGTAGTACAAGCGATGAATGCGGTGTTACAGCGCTGCCGCCGTATAATACCGGCGGGCCAGCTCTAATATTAATTTGAAATTGCCTCGCGGGCCAAATATAATTACACTGCGGGCCAAATTTGGCCCGCGGGCCAGAGTTTGACACCTATGCTCTATATGATCATCATATGTTTGTAGCGACCTAGTGCTGTGAGAAACATGTACTTTTCATGAGCTCAGAAAAAAAGCCTGTTTTCTCTCTCAATCATGGCCGTAGCTACCATTGAGGACACCGAGGTCATGTCCTCGGTATTTTTTTCTTGAAGTTTCGTTTTGTTTTGAAGTGAAAATAGCCGATGAGACAATTATCCTTGCATCAACGGACCGTCATGTGACACGTACTTGCAGATACCGCTGCCATGTCAAAACGAAAGTAGTCTGCTATAACCAGCGGTGTAGTGAGGCCTTGATACAAATTCAAAAAAATACACAGCATATTACTGCAGTTATATAGTGCTCACTTCCAGAAAAAATATTCGCTGCAGTAGATGTTGAACTGCGACTTGAAAATCGCCAGAAATATGTTGTCTACATTTGTGAATTGGACATGACCCGATTTTGCAAACTGTTCATTCATTGGATGATCCATTTTCTCCCTTTCCCAGCAGGCCGTGCTCCATTCCACATTTTAAGAACAAACAAAGAAAATAATATACAATTTTTAAATATACAACCATGGAAGTTGTAGAATACTGAAATAGGAGTTGATTTAATTAGCACAATTGGAATTGATAAGAAAGAACTGGACCACAAGAGTGACCATGACTGAGAAATGCACAGCAAAAAAGCGTTATAAATACATCATGGATTACTTTAATCTTATATATAATTTGAAGTTTTCTTTTTGACCTCGGTATTTGAAAAATCCTGGCTACGGCCTTGCTCTCAATCCATAAGAACACTAAGCAATAGCCTAACTACAGCTGTCAGATGAGTGTAGTGGAATAAAAAGTACAATATAAAGTTGCATAAAAAGTAAATATGCAGGGGTGGAAGTAGGCCTTACAATTTTTTTTTATTACAAGATGCATTTATTTTCCTTTTACAATACAAGTTTAAGTTTAGGCTGAATTAATAGTAATAGTAATGCAGTATTGTTTACTCAGAGTACATTTTAACAGACTGTTGGCTACTGCGTTTCGAATGCACGTGTTATCAGTGGTGCACGAAAGTGGTATTTGGGCATTACCAAAACATACCAGCTTGTATTAAAGCATTTCTTTTGGCCTGGACTTAAGGCCGATGTAGTGAAATATTGCCGCAGCTGTCACATGTGCCAACTTGCCGGTAAACCGAACCAGGTTGTTCCGCCGGCTCCTCTGCACCCAATCCTGGTGATAGGTGAGCCATTCGAGGGCGTAATAGTGGACTCTGTTGGTCCGTTACCGAGAACAAAAAGCAGTAACAAGTATCTGTTAACTATAATGTGCGCCGCTACCCGGTTTCCCGAAGCAATCCCGCTACGTAAAGTCACCGCCAGCGAAGGCCCTTACAAAGTTCTTCTCCACATTCGGCCTCCCCCGTACAATTCAAACTGACCAAGGGGCTAATTTTCAGTCAAAACAGTTGTTGGTAACGGAGGTATCGGTAGTTTTGTCCTCGCTGATGGTTGTTGCTGCGCCATTACTTCCTCTACGCTCCTGAAGCCGCTCTCCTGAGCTGAGGAGGAAGGGGGAGGGGCTGTGTGCGTGAGCAGTGATTGACAGCTGTCAGACACTCCATCAGACACCATCCTGGATCTGATTGGTCTGGTCGCGGTGGATTCTGGCAATTTGCCAATTTGCATTAGGAGCAGTAGGTGGGGCTAAATGAGCCTGTTTTTTTTGTACACATTACTAGGATCATGTAATGCTGTCTTTACATAGTGACAGTCTTAGCAAATATGACAAAAAGTTACTTTTATAAGACTTACCAACTGCAGCTTTAAGCAAGTGCTCCAAACTTTAAACATTCTGCACGCTGTCTCTAGCACGTACCATCCAGAGTCGCAGGGTGCACTAGAATGGTGGCATCAAACTTTAAAGTCCCAAAGCTGGGATGACCGTGTCCCTTTCATGTTGTTTGCGTCAAGTGAAGCCGTTCAGGCATCTTTGGGGTTCAGTCCTGCGCAGCTCGTCTTCGCCCACACCCCGTACGGTCCGTTGCAAACTCTGCAGGAGAAGTTTTTATCCACCAGCACCGCATCTGACACAAACGTGTTAGACTATGCTAGTGAATTTCGTGAGCATCTGCACAGTGCTAACGCAATTGCCCGGCAAACGTTTTCTACCTCGCAAAGCACAATGAAGCAGAGTTTTGATCGGCGCGCAGTGCAGCGAGATTTTCATATAGGAGATAAAGTGCTAGCGTTGTTACTGGTGCATGTGATGTAATCGATACCCCGGAGCGGCGTAAGAAAACGTGTGTGTGTCATGTGAATATGCTTAAGGCTTATTTCACTCGCGAACCTGTTACCCCAGGCACGGCGTAAGTGGTGACCTCTTCGGTTGAATCCTCTCTTGAGGATGTTTTGTACACCGTTAACCCACAAACTGCTCGTCTGTCCAACTGATGCTGCAGGTCCTGCCATCTCGCCTGGAGTATCTCTCGCCCGACCAACAACATGACATACTTTCTTTAGTTTCGTTTTTCTGAACTTTTTGATGTTCCGTCCCAAACCTCGGTTCTGTCCCACGATATTGATGTTAAGAACGCACGGCCCATTAAGCAACATGCGTACCGCGTCAACTCTTTCAAGTGCGCACTCTTGAAACAATGTGTAATGCGCCCGCTATATTTCAGCGGCTTCTGAACAATGTTTTGTCGGGTCTGTCAAACTGTAATGTGTACTTGGATGACCTCATTGTGTACACTCACTCCTGGGAGGAGCATGTACAGGTCCTCGAACAGGTGTTCACCCGTCTTGCCGGCGCCAATCTCACCCTCAACCTGGCCAAATGTGACTTTGGCGAGGCCACTGTCACTTATCTGGGTCGACAGGTGGGACAGGGGCAGGTGCGCCCTGTCAAAGCCAAGGTCTCTGCAATCTCAAAGTGTCCCGTTCCCACTGACAGGAAAGCCCTGCGTAGTTTCCTCTGCATCGCCGGTTACTACCGCAACTTCTGCTGAGTGTCAGCACGCGTTTGAGAGTGTAAAATCTCTCCTCACTCACGCCCCTGTGCTTGCTGCACCTGACTTCACAAAACCGTTCAAACTTGAGGTGGATGCCAGTGCGGTGGGCGCAGGAGCCGGCCTTCTGCAGGAGGATGCAGGGGGGGTTGACCATCCGGTGTGTTACTTTTCCAAAAAGTTTAAAATCCTTCAGGCCAACTATTCCACCATTGAGAAGGAAACAATTGCCTTGCTGTTAGCTCTCCAGCACTTCGAAGTGTACATCGGGTCCAGTGTTATGGTCGTTTATACAGACCATAACCCACTTGTGCATGTGCAACCAGAACCAGCACCTCATGCGCTGGGCACTGGCCATGCAGGATTACAACCTTGAAATTCGGCACAAGAAGGGGAGTGAGAATGTTATTGCAAGCCGTCCGCCTCGCTCCTTCGCTGTTATGTCTGTTTTCCTGCTCCTACTGCTTTTTGCCTTCGGATATGTTTCTGCTCTGCTGGCATACGACCGCCAAACCCTCCTCGACCTCAGGGCTTGGTCAGAGTCCCTGTTGCCATCTGATCGCCCACTTTTCGATCAGGAAACACCGGTGCTGGCGGATATTCCCGATCACCTGCGCCGACTGCCTACTGTCTCTCCCCGGAGGGATCGTGACCAAAAGTCCCGCTCCAACGGACCCTGCGGCTCCAAACACCGATGCCGGCTGTCATGCCCTCTCCCCCAGAGAAAGCGCTCTAGAAGACGTGGGAAACGTGCCGGTGTGATTGCCCGTCTCAAAGCTCACCTGAGAGTCTTTTCCTCGGCTGAGCTGCGCCTAGGATCCTCTCCCCCTGCCCGGTTCGTATGCAGCCGATGGATCCGTCCTATCTTCCCGGAGCCAGCGCCGCTCATTACTCCGGTAAACGGACCCGCCACCCTGGCACAGCTTAAAGCTGGAAGCTCGCGGAGAAAGTTTATTTACATCCAGCCTCCCGACACCGGCTCCATCTCATCCACCTGGCTCGCCGCTCTTCCTGTCGCATCGCGGATACGTCATCACAGTGCTGCCACCGCGGTAAGGAATATCGCCGGGAACATCGCGAGACTGTGCCATGCTGTGCGTGATGAAAAGAGAGGTGTGGATCCCAGCCTGCTCTGTCCCATCCAGAGGTCTACTGATCAATCCCACATTAAAACTGAACTTTTTAATGCCCAGTCCCTGTCAAATAAATCAAGCCTGGTTCATGATCACATTCTTGATAAAGATATAGACCTGATGTGCCTCACTGAGACCTGGCACCAACCTGAGGTTTTTTCATCATTAAATGAAGCCTGTCCCCCTGGATACAGTTACCTGCAGAGGGCTCGCTGCACTGGCCGAGGTGGTGGCCTGGCAGTAATTTACCGCGACACACTCAAGCTGTCTCCTCTGTCTCTACCTGATGTGTCCTCGTTTGAATACCTGGCCTTCAAATCAAAACCCCCTTCCAAGATCAATGCTGTACTGATCTACCGGCCGCCCAAACCACACCCATCCTTCATCACAGAGATTCACGACCTTCTCACCTCGCTCTGCTCTCTATCCTCCAATAACATCATACTTGGTGATATGAACATTCACATTGATAATCCCTCCTCCCCTCTGGCAGCTGATTTCCTTCATGTACTGGACTGTCTCAACCTCACACAGCACGTTGATGCACCTACACACACCAGAGGGCGCACTTTAGACCTGGTCATCACAGACTCTCCTTCCATCAAAGATCTGTCAGTATATGACCTGGGCGTCTCTGATCACAGCATCATTTCCATGGACATTTCCTGCCCATCTCTCCTCCCCCAGCCTAAACGCGATATTCATTTTCGCAACATAAAAAACATCAACCCTGCCATCTTGCACTCTGACCTCCAACTGCTGGCCTCAGTCAACCTTCCATCAGTCAACAAATCGGTCGATCACTACAACCATTCTCTTCGCTGCCTCCTGGATATACATGCCCCTCTCAAAACAAGAACTGTGTCTTTCTCCCGCACTGCCCCCTGGTTCACGAAAGAACTGCGCAAGATGAAGGCTGCTGGCCGTGCCATTGAGAGGCGTGTCAAATCATCTGGCCTGGTGGTATACAAGCTGGCCTACAAAAACCACCAGAAGGCCTATGCAGCAGCCCTTAAAGAAGCCCGGTCCATCTATTACTCCAACATCATCAATAACAGTCCAGGAAATTCAAAACAGCTGTTTTCCACCATAAACTATCTCCTTAATCCCAAAAACCAAACCCATACAGAACCCACAGTAGAACACTGCAACAGGTTTCTTGCATTTTTCAAAGACAAGATAAATTCCATCCGGTCCCAGCTCTCAGGCTCCCCAGCTCCATTTCTGCCATCTGCCTGCCCTCAACCTGCACTTTTCAGCACCTTTGCTACAGTCACACAGACCGAAGTTGAGGGTTTCATCAAAAAGATGAAGCCCTCCACCTCCCCCCTGGACCCCATCCTTACAACACTCATCAAATCAAACCTGTCTGTCATAAGCCTTCTTATCACACAAATAATAAACCACTCGTTAAACTCCGGCCATGTCCCGCCCTCACTCAAAACTGCCGTTATCAAGCCTCTCCTGAAGAAACCCAACCTCGACCCAGAATGTCTCTCAAACTACCGGCCCATTTCCCATCTTCCATTCCTGTCTAAAGTGCTTGAAAAAGCTGTTGCCGCACAGCTACAGGAACATCTACAACTCCACTCACTGTTTGAAATATTCCAATCTGGTTTCCGCACTGCCCATAGTACAGAGACAGCATTGTTGAGAGTTACCAACGACCTTCTCATCTCTGCCGATTCTGGATCCCCCTCCCTGCTCATCCTTCTGGACCTTTCAGCGGCTTTTGACACTGTCGACCACCATATCCTCCTAAGCCGCCTCCACACCGACATTGGTCTCCATCATTCCACACTGGACTGGTTCACCTCTTACCTCGCCAACAGGACAGAGTACATCAGCCTGGGCTCTGCCAGGTCCCAAACAGCCCCTGTTACATGCGGTGTCCCCCAAGGATCTGTCCTAGGACCCCTCCTCTTTATTCTGTACATGCTGCCACTGGGTCGTGTCATCAGCCGGCACGGCATCTCTTTTCACTGCTACGCCGATGACACTCAGTTGTACCTCCGAACTGACCCCAACCTACGTTCAACCCCGGTCCACTCATCATCACCTACTCTAGCCCTCTCCAACTGCCTGGAGGAGATCAGGGCGTGGATGAGTCACAACGTCCTCCAGCTGAACAGCTCCAAAACCGAAGCCATACAAATTGGTACCCCTCATCAGGTCCAGTCATCACCCATAACCACCATCTCCTTCTCTGGTCAAGACATCCCCCTCTCTACCTCAGTTACCAACCTCGGTGTGAAGCTGGACCCACAACTTACCTTTGTAAACCACATCAAACATCTGTACAAAACCTGCTTTTTCCATATCAAGAACATTTCTAAACTCCGCCCATTCCTCACCTTCTCTGATGCTGAAAAACTCGTCCACGCCATGATCTCCTCCAGGCTTGATTACTGTAACAGCCTGCTCATCGGTATACCCAACAAACACCTTCAGAAACTTCAATTCATTCAGAACTGTGCTGCCCGAACTCTGATGAAAACCCGCAAATACGACCACATCACCCCCATTCTTCAGAACCTACACTGGCTTCCCATAACCTCAAGAATCCAATACAAAATCGCCCTCATCACCCACCTTTGCATCTACAGCAACGCCCCGCAATACCTCAAAGACCTCCTTACCCCTCACTCATCCACCCGTAACCTCCGGTCCCAAAGCACCAACCTCCTCCATCAGCCCCGCACACGACTCCGCACCATGGGAGACCGAGCCTTCTGCTCCACTGCCCCCCACATCTGGAACTCCCTCCCTGAACACCTACGACAACCCCAGTCTGTCGATGCCTTTAAAAAAGGGCTTAAAACTTTTTTGTTCAGACAGGCTTTCCCAGGTCGTTCCTAGATGTTTTTATTCTCTTTCTGCACTTTCTTCTCCTCTTATAGCTATTCTTTCTTCTGCTGATTTTAATCGTGTCTGATTTTTCTCTTAGTCTTTTGTTTATTTTGTTTTTTGGTTTCTGTAGCACTTTGAGATTACTTTATGAAAAGTGCTTTACAAATAAAATTTATTATTATTATTATTATTATTATTATTGCTGATGCACTGTCCAGGTTGTAGAAGGTTGAAAAAAACAGGACTAAAGGTAATGTATTGTTGTTGGTGATTTTGAACATGTTGTGTTACGGCCTTGAGCCGTCAGCATTGCTTCTTCCCTCCCTCTGTGTGTGTTCCACCCCACTGTGTTGCAGCGGAGCATCTGAGTAGATCCCTGGCAGCTGATGGATGAGGCTGATTGGTGCAGGGCTCCGCCAATCAGAGAACGACAGTGCGGGGAAAGCAGATAAAAGCCTGGTGTGCCCTGCAGATGCTGGCAGACACCGTAGATCCATTCGTGTGTTTAGTCTTTCTGTGTAGAGTAAGCTCTTGACTTGTGTTTTGTTATTCAGATTTGGGCCAGGGGTAAGAGAGTCACTACTGATTTTGGTTACCTGCACTCACTGTTCGGTTTTTGTCACACTGTTTCGCAACACCAGGTTTAGGGGTGCTGATCATTTGTATTTCTGTTTTCATCTCGCACTAAAGTTGTTAGTTAGGTTATTGTTTTAGAAATATTTGATTTGTTGTCGTTTGTAATTCACATTAGTCATTAGATAGTTAGCTCCATTTTGTTGTAAGGGGTCCTATTTTTGTTATGTTTGTTTATTGCTTTGACAGCACCTGGCAGCCCTTTTCTGTTGGTTTTGTTATTAATACCCACTTGTCGTTAAAAATAAATACCAATTTAATTTGCAATCCTTCCATCGGATTGTGTGTGTTACTTCCCTTTTCCCTTAACGAGCTGGGTTCGTAACACATACTGTTTAATTTGATCTAAGTACATTTTCATACATTTAGTTTTATAGCCTATAATATTCTATTCTAGTAGCAACTCTTTCCATCCCTGAGAAGGTAACCTACCTTGAATTTTCACCCAGGTTGAGGGTGAGTACTTTCCACAACCGATCAATGTGTGAGAGATTAATAATAATAATAATAATAATAATGGCATGAAGCACAGATTATTCTCTAACTAACGTTTCCAGTCTTTTTCTTATAGGAGGAGCTTGATGAAGTTGTAACTGTCTGGAACGACCCCCGCATAAGAACAAGTAACAATCCTCGGGCTCCTAATGGTCGTCCTTCCATAATGTATGCAGTTCCCCTTTATGGGATTCCGAATTTCTTGCGGGCAGCTGATCAAATGAAGATAGAAATATGTCGAGAAGACTGTTGTTTTAAGGACTATCCTTGTAATGAGGATGTGTTTCATTTATGTATGGAACTTATGGCTGAGCACAACCTGGTAATGTCTGATGATCTGTATGAAATTGCTGACCTTTATCTAAGACTTCGTCAAATAATTATTGATGGTCTGAGGGAATGAAGTATGTGCTTTGAGAAAAAGCGTCAGCTAAATATAGGCCTACACTGGTAGGCTACCATATGTGTACCGTGTATACAGACATGCCCTGAATTGTTTATTGTACATGTTATCTGAAATACAGGCATTTTGATGCACTGTGCGTTCAACACACTTTTAAATGGTGAAGGACAGTCTGAAGATGCTGTGTAGTGATTTTGGTGTCAATTGAGCAAAAATATAGGTTTAATTAGTTTCACAGTTTTTGTGAAATACAGAGTGATGAACTTCAACATTCCTGCCAGCTTAATGGATCTGAACATTTCTGCTCAATTGGGCCTATACATTCTGGTGAAAGTTGCAAGTAACAGTACAGTAACTAATACATTTTTCTAAGCGTTGTTAATAAAACACAGTATGATAAAAGTTAATTGTAACAGGTACAACAATAACACGAATGTGCACCGAATACATGGTAACAGTACAGTACTTATTCTTTCTAAAAAAAATCTATAAAAGAATATGACTATACAGTACATGAAAACAGTTTCAATTGTAACAGGTACAACAACAACACGAGTGTGCCCCGAATACATGGTAACAGCAGGGGTGGTGCCAGACATTGTAGACATCCGGGGCTTAAGCCCGGTCTTGCTAGCGGGGTCCGGGGGTATGCTCCCCCGGGAGAACATTTTGAACAACAACCCCTTAAATAGTGGCTTTAGGGGACTTTTAAGAGACTTGTAATGGCAAAATGTAGACTTAAAATATAATACATTCAAATTACTGTATAATCAATTAAGGGCTTATGCCTAATAAAGGTCAATAGGCCTAGTACGTTGCTCACTGGAATTGAAGGCACTCATGTAATTCTATTTCAGGTACCTTTTTCATGCTGTTGCATTTGTTGTCCACTAGGTTGCAATGTCCAATAAATAAAATGCATTTTAGCTAATGTAGTAGAAACCATAGCTCTTATATACAGTCTAAAACACCTTCAAGGTTACTCTTAAATAAAGCTTCAACATCCCTGTTCAGTTTCATTTTGTCTTCATTCACTAAATGATTATAACTATTGTTACTGCTGTTTTGTAATGTTAATCAATCGACATTAAAAAGAGGGACTGAGAGGCTGTTAGTGCAATGCAAAATTATTTAATGAAAATAGTAAAAGATGCATGATCATGATTATGAAATGGTATTCTTGCTACATTACAGCTCTTTGCTTCATATTAAACAAATTGAGCGAAAGAACAAGGATTACATACTGTCACTCAAATCACCACACCATAAAAACTGAAAATATTATTGCCTTACTGTTATAACTAAACAATATCTTTGAATCTTTGAAAAAGGTATTCTTGCTACATCACAGCTCCTCTCCATCTTGGACAAACTAAATAAATGAATAATGATGATTACAAACTCTGACTCAAATCACCTCACTATAAAAACTACAAATATTATAGCCTGTTGACTGTCACTTTATCTCTTTACACATCACTATGCCAGACAGTGGACCATAATGATGACTTTTTTGACATTATAATGGTTATACCGGAAGATATTTTTCTCTCTCCCATCCAAAAGAAATTATTCGACCGACTGCTGCTGTTCAAAATCATGCCTCAGGAAAGGCACTTTAAAAGCACTTCCTGTTGTGCATTGGAATTCTGAGAGACAGTCTCTCACAACTCCTCCATCATCATATGCCATCTCAGGTTGTCCATCTGTCAGTACAAGCTGGATTTGGATCTCAACCTCTTTAAGTCCATCATCACTGAAAGGTGCAATGAGCTCTGGGAGAACCTGCCCTCTGTGAACAACCAATATTCTCTTCACCTTCTCACTGCATGGTGTGGTTTGTGGTGAAACAGGCAGTGTATCATCCAAATTATGTGGCTCATTTTCAGAAAAGTCTCCTATAAAATGTTGCTTCTCTCAAAAACATCCTCACTCTCAAGCTCTGCATATGCTGAAACGTCAAAATTCTCATCACTTGCAGTGCTCCCAAGAAATATCACTTCAGAGCTAAGTGTTTCCAATGTAGTAGATGGCAGGGCTGTAGCAACACTGACCAGAGAAGTGAAAGACTGAGCAATCTCTTGTCTGTCCAAAGACGGAACCAAACCTGTACTGTGTGGTATATCATTGGGTTTTTTTCTGTGTCGTCAAATAAAACCTAAGAAGAGTGAGTTTTGTGTCAGTGTACAATTGTCCAACTGTGACCCCGATAATAAATTATTATCAAACATTACCCGATATGAGTGCAGGCTGAGAATGGCAGTGTCATGATTGGATCAATACCCTGTCAGTCAGTCATGCCCCCTCTGCCTACGTGTGTAGAAACACGCCTTCTGATATCAGATCAGTATCAACATGTCTGCGGGAGGGATACCAAAGGTCGTCCAATATGGTTTCTTAATTACCACCACAAAGCGAAACGACGGACAGCGGAGTGCAAGACATGCGGCACAAAGATATCAGACAGCCAGGCGACAATGTCAAACTTTGTCGGTCACCTGAAGAGCCATTCTGCACAGTGAGTACTTATAAACTATGTGCTGGATCCTGGTTAACAATTGCAAACACCCGTACGTCGTTCATTTAATTGACGACCTCCTCGCACCTCCCCACGCCCACGGCCTCACTACCCTGACTTCAGCATTCTGCGACCTCGGGGTCTCACTCTTTCCAGAGAAAACACAGGGTCGAGCACTTCACTTGTATTCCTCGGCATAACCTTGGACACAGTTTTACGTCAAGCATCCCTACCCACAGACAAACTCAATAGGATTTCACTCATTTCCAACTTCCTCCTGGCTCCCTAGTGCACAAAACGGCAGCTTCTTTCCCTGCTGCGTCACCTTAACTACGCCATCCGTATCATTCCACAAGGCAGGGCCTTTTCTGTCGCATCTCCTTTCCGTATACGCCTCCATCCCATCCCTCCACGACCATAACACCTAGGATGAAGGTTGTAAAATGGAATTACAACTGTGGCATCAATTCCTGTCCTCTTGGAACGGGATTTCTTTCTTTTATAAGGACTATGTCTCCAGGCCCGGAGACATAGACTTATGCACGGATGCAGCCCCGTCCATTGGCTTTGGCGGCTGTTTCGGCGGCAGATGGTTTTCTGCCGCATGGCCTTCCGTGTTCTCGTCTCCAACACCTTCATCCGCTGTCCACGAAACGTACCCGATGATTATCGCAGCTATCCTTTGGGGGCAAAAGTGGTCAACATTGAACATAGCCATATACACCGATAATACAGCAGTCGTAGACATTATTAACAAAGGACGTTCACGTAGCCCAGACATCATGCCCTTCATGCGTAAACTCACCCTTGTGTCAGCTCAACACCAGTTCACCATTTAAGCACATCACATACCCGGCTACAAAAACACCATCGCTGACTCACTCCGTTTTCTTTCCAGAAATTCAGACGCTTAGCACCAGCAGCCGATCAACTCCCGACGCAGGTCCCACCGTTTTCAGCCACCATCTTCCCATAAATCCTCGACTGGAACACCTAATACTTACATCACAGGACGCCATCCTCAAAAGCCTCGCACCCCGAACCCTGTCATCCTACCTGACAGGGTGGAATTGCTTTAAACCTTTCACGCAGCACACCGCCTCCCGTTTCCACCACTCAATGTCCTTACCATTTCCAGTTTCATTTCATACGCCCACTCCATTCTAAAGATAAAAACAACCACTATCCAAACATACATCAGCGGAATCAACTTTATTATTAAACTGTCCTCCTGAGCTCCATGTCCCAGCTTTTCCCACTCTCACATCCGTACGTTGGACTGTACTGTACGTAAAGCCGGGTCTCATCAAAAAGCCAAATAATCAATCCGGCCAGCCACAACCTGTGTTCCTTTTCTGTTCTCATTCATTCCTCAGCCCATACTAACCCATCCATGCCTACATTCAATTACGACAAACCAGCCAAGCCTCCCCACTCGATCCACTATTCATTACCGAAACAGGTACAGTAACCACACGGTTTTGGTTCCATTTACACCTGCGACAAATCTTTTTTTTTTTTTTCTTTCAAAATTCTTTTTATTGAGTTTTCCTTGAATGCATTTCAACATTTCAACAATCATACCAAGACAATGCAAGTTAAATAAAATAACTATATGAAATAAATAGAGGAAGAGAAAAAAAAAGAAGAAAGAAAATGAAATAAAATAAATAAAAAATAAAAAAAAACCCACAAAAAAAACAAAACACAAAATAAATAAATAAATAAAAATAAAAAGGGGGGGGGGGGTGGACAAAAGACAAATACAAACACACAGGAAGGGACAACATAGACAGGGGGGGAAGGAGTGGGGGTGGGGGGTCCAGTTGTGCATTCAATCACTCATCCTCAGCTAGGGCATAGCTACAGTGGGTCCGCTGAAATCCTATCACTCTAACTGCAGCCCATCTAACCGCTTCACAAATTCAACAAAGCCATCCCACGTCCCATGGAAGTTTTGAAGAGTGCCATTGACAGTATACCTGATCTTTTCTAATTTGAGATTACACATGATACTCTTAATGAGGTGTGTGTGGGTGGGTGGGGCAGAATTTTTCCAATTCAGCAAAATCAACCGCCGCGCTAGTAAGGAGGAGTATGCCAAAGCCTTGCGCTGACAGGAGGTCAAGGATACGTTTCCTGAGGTTACCCCAAAAATGGCCATAAGGGGACAGGGGGTAACAGTTTTTAAAAATATTTTAGAAAATAAATCAAAGAAAGATGACCAGAATCGATCTAGTTCAGGGCAGCCCCAGAACATATGATAGCAGGAAGTATTTTGCATCTGTCACAAAGGGGGTCAATGTCCGGGTAAATTTTTGTCAGGTCAGTCTTACAATAATGTAAGCGGTGCAATACCTTGAACTGGATAAGACTGTGACGTGCACATATGGACGAAGAGTGTACACGAACCAAGGCTGCATCCCAGATGTCATCCGAGATGTCAAAGCCAAGCTCCCCCTCCCAGTTCTGTTTTATAATAATTAAAGAGGGCATGTTAATTGAAATTATGTATTCATAAACTTTGGCCAGCCTCCCCCTATGAGAGTGTAAAAGCATGTTAATAATACGATCCAGATGAGTTTTAGGCGGGAGAGAGGGAAAATCTTTAAACTTTTTCCTAATAAAGTCCCTCACCTGCAAGTAATGAAAAAAGGGAGACCGTGGGAGAACAAATTTTTCTTTAAGTTGTGTGAAACTGGCGAAGACACCATCTATGTACAAGTGCTCCAGTTTTTGGATGCCCTTATCATGCCAGATTTTAAAAGCAGAGGAATGGCTAGAAGGGGGGAATAAGGGGTTGTAAGAGAGCGGAGAGAAAAGAGACGAGAGATGTTCTGCAGGCCAAAGGAAAGTTTAAATTGTTTCAGAATTCTCAAAGAATGCCACACAACAACATTAGGTTTGGGAATTGAAACTGGAAGTGGAAGCGATGCCCCTAAGAGAGCAGGGAGGGAGTACGGATGACAAAGGGAGGCCTCAATATTAACCCATGCCGGACAGTTTGCACTGTCAGAAGATAAAAGCCAGAGAGACATGTTGGTTAAGTTCGACGCCCAGTAGTATAGTTGAAAATTAGGGGCAGAAAGGCCCCCAAGTCGCTTAGGTCTCTCAAGGAACTCTTTACGTATGCGTGCATGTTTACCCGCCCAGATAAAGTCAGAGATTAGTCTTTGTAAAGTTTTAAAGAATGAGCGGGTGATAAAAATGGGAAGAAATTTAGGGAGAATGTTCATCTTCACTGAATTAAGTTTGCCAATTAAAGAAAGAGGAAGGGCTGCCCACCGTGCAAAGTCAGCTTTACAGCGCTCAAGAAGAGGAGCAAAATTCGCCTGAAATAGTTTTGAGTATGTCCGAGTGATAGTCACACCAAGATATTTAAATGAGTCCTTAACAATCTTAAAAGGTATATCCATTTGCCGAGGTGGGGAGGGTGTTATGGGAAAATATTCGCTCTTATTCAGATTGAGTTTGTACCCTGAGATGGCCCCAAAAGAACTGAGCAGAGATAAGACGTGAGGGAGAGTGGTATCAGGGTTAGAGAGAAAAAGAAGGAGGTCATCCGCGTAGAGGGAAACCTTATGCGTCTGACCGCCCCTAATGATTCCTTCTATCCTATCATCTTGTCTCAAAGCTACGGCAAGAGGCTCAATAGCAATCGAAAACAGGAGGGGACTTAAAGGACACCCCTGTCTTGTGCCTCTACCTAGATGGAAATTATCAGACACTTGATAATTAGTAAATACAGAAGCCATGGGTGATGCTTATAAAAGCCTGATCCAAGAAATGAAATTTTGACCGAAACCGAACTTCTCTAAAGCAAAGAAAGATAATCCCATTCGACGCGATCAAAAGCCTTTTCCGCGTCTAGCGAAAATACAGCCTCAGCAACCGAATGTAGGGAAGGAGTATGCAAGATATTGAGCAGACATCGTACATTACAGAATGACTGTCTACCACGGATAAAACCAGTTTGATCAGTAGAAATTATGGAGGGAAGAATCTTCTCCAAACGGAGACCTAGGGCTTTAGCTAGAATCTTAAAATCCTGATTAAGGAGGCTTATAGGTCGAAAAGAAGAGCAGCACTGGGGATCCTTGTCCTTTTTCAAGAGGAGCGTAATGGTGGCGTGATATAAAGTCGGGGGAAGAGTTTTTGTTTGAAAGGATTCAGTATACGTCGCATGCAAAAGGGGTATTAATTTGTCTGAACATTTTTTATAAAAGTCGGCTGGAAAGCCGTCCGGCCCTGCAGCCTTCCCGCTTTGCATAGAAGCAATAGATTTTTTTATAAATTCGGGTGTGATAGTTTCTTCAAGGAACAAAACATCCTCAGGGCTTACTTTGGGAATATTCAAATTATTGAAAAAAACAGCAAACTGGTCTGGGTTAAGCCTAGATTCTGAAGCATAAAGACTTGAGTAAAATTTTTTGAACTCATCATTGATGAGCCTGTGACCAGAAGTGATAGAGCCGGAGTCTGTTTTTATAGAAGGAATGGTGCGAGAGGCAGCTTTTTGACGAAGCTGATGGGCTAAAAGTCTAGTGGGTCTATCCCCGTCTTCATACAATTTATGGCGGGACTTAAGTAGTGACTCCTCTGCGCGCTGAGTTGTTAAGAGGTCAAACTCTGTTTGTAAAGTGATCCTATCTTTAAGGAGTTCGGGAGTAGGGTTTACTGCATATTGCTGATCTAGACTGAGAATGGAGGAAGCGAGGTCAGAGATTCTACTTTTGCGAAGCCTATTTACATGGGACGTATAAGAAATGATTTGTCCCCACAGAAAAGCCTTCAGAGCTTCCCAGCGGATAGATAAAACGGTATCAGCCACCGGATTAGTCAAAAGAAATGTGTCAATTTGGTTTGAGACATAGGTGACAAACTCGGGGTTGGAGAGGAGAAGAGGATTAAAGCGCCACGACCTATTTGGGGGTCTTTCCTGTAAAGCGAGCTTTGAGTTTGAGTGGCGAGTGGTCCGAAATAACAATACCTTGGTAATCACAGGCTCTAACAGAACCCAGTAAAAAAGCGTCAATAAAGAAATTATCAATCCGTGAAAATGAATTATGTACGGAAGAAAAGAAAGAGTAGGATCTGGAGTTAGGGAATTTGAAACGCCAAGGGTCCACATAGTTATAGGTCTCCAGGAATGATTTAACTACCTTAGATGATTTAGAAGCAGGATATGGTTTATTGGAGGAACGATCACGGACAGGGTCTAGAACTAAATTAAAATCACCACCAAGGATTAAATGGTGTGTTTCTAAATTTGGTAAAGAACTAAAGAGGTTATTAAAAAAATTAACATCATCCCAATTAGGGGCATAGATGTTAACCAGTGCAAGGGCTGTATTATACAGGGTGCCAAAGACCATCACATAGCGACTGTAAATGATAGTAATTGTTTTGAGCTGCCATCTCAGCCTTCATGTGTCTTGTCTGCTGATTCCCCTTTTTATTTTCTCACTCAAGTGCCTGTAAAGGTCAGTGTGTTACTGCCATCTAGTGGTCAGTTTTCTGGGGTATAAAAGGGAGGAGGCCACTGTTACCTGTAAGCTCTTCCTGTGGGTGTGTGCACTCACCTGTGCGCGTCACCACCATCCTCCCTTTGTTCTCCCCTGGCTGGCTCAGTGTTTGTGCTGCTGGCTTTGTTTGAAGCATTTCCGTGGCTCGTTGAGTGAGTTTTCTTTGTTTAATTATTTGTAATTTTTGTGTTGGTGCAGGTTCCCTTATAGTTTGGTTTTGTTCTGTTATCAGGAGACAGTGACACACAGTATAGACGGCACCTTCCATCCTCCTATTAGCCCCTTGGTTTGTGGAACAAGGTGTGTATCTTAAGTTTGGGCCAGTACTTTATTTTTGATGTTTTGTTTTATTTTTTGTTTTGGGGTGATGCCGTTCACAATATATTTTTATTCCTTAAATAAGGTTTTAGTAATTTTGTAATGGGGTAATAAAATGTAGTTTTGTTTGTTTGCTTTTTTTTATAGTAATAAATTGGGTGCTTTTTGAATCTGTGTTGGGGAAGTTGTATGTGAAGTGCAAATGTGTTAAACTTTTTCTTCTTGTTTTTTTGTATATTCCCTCATAGTTTTCACGGTGCTACACCAAAGAAATAAACTCATGCACCCGTAAGGAACTCTCCGCCTCCTTTCTTGGGGAACCAAGGGCCGCTACAGCGACCATTAGGGTCCGAAATGACGCTGGATACAGAAAAAGGAACATCTTTATGGATGAGGATAGCAGTACCTCTGCTTTTAGAATGAAAGTTAGAGTGGAACATCTGCCCCACCCACCCCTTCCTAATCCTAAAGTGGTCCAATGTACGAAAATGTGTCTCTTGCAAAAAGGCAATGCCTCTTTCCAGGTGTTGAAGATGGTCAAGTACACGCTTTCTTTTAACAGGATTGTTCAGACCGTTCACATTCCAGCTGACCAGATTCGTATGCAATTTCCTAGAGAGAGTGCTCATTGGTGTAATTACCTTTCACCGAGGTGAGGAAGCAGCGGTAACTGGACCTGTGGGGGAGGGTGGGGTGGGGAGGAGGAGGGACGGACAGAGACGCAACAACAAGGAACACATCAAAAGAAAAGGGGGAAAAAATAGGCATAAGGAGAACCAAACACAAAAAAACATGACTAAACTGACGTGAATGCACTTCGCCCCCCCCCCCCCCCCAATTGGGGTGAAGGCAACCTACCATACAACGCTTCGTAACTGTATGTATATACATACTGCGATGTCTATTTAGCAGCATCCCGGCTAAATAGAAAACAAACAGGAAAATAGCAAACTTTTAATATATATGACTAATGTTTTAGAAAATTAGCTAGATCTTTAAAACAGAGACAAATAACAAATCAAGGTCATAGAAGACAAATATCAAATATATAGTGAGCGAAAACAACCAAAAAACAACAAAAATAATAATAATAACAAAAACAACAATAATAACAATTCAGGTGGCAGAGAAGAGGGGGAAAAAAAGAAAAAGAAAAACGCCTAATAAAAATATGAATAATAATAATAAGGAAATAAACATTTAAGGCTGGGGAAATAATTCTACAAAATGGAATGGGAATATAATAAACCACTCCAAAAAGGAACTGAGACATTGTGTGTCATTGTAAAATTAGGTGGAATAACAAAACAAGAATAAGTAAAAGCACACTGGATGGGTATTGGACAGCTACTCCCAGCATGAGCCAATAAAAGTATAGTGCATAGAGATTATAGCTGCCAATCTCAGTTGAGCTTCTCTTTTCTTCCCCCCCCCCCCCCCCCCTCCCTCCTCCCACACAATATCACCTATTTTCCCCCTCTCCACACATATGTGGCAGTATCACAAACAGAGTCCAAATTAAGATGAAACCAAAACAGCTCGACTTGCAGTCTCTTTAGCTGGGGACATCCACGTTTGTTTGTTTTTTTCCCCCTTAAAGTAAAGAAAAAGGAGAGGGGGAACACAGTACTAGTCCAAGCTCATCTGAGCAGAAGAGGGTGACGTTATCTTGACAGTATCGAAACGAAAAGAACTGCAAATATACATGTGCACAGAACACCATACATGGAGGCAGGCGGCAATTAATATTGGAGAGAGAACAGAAGGAAAAAGTTAAACGTGCCGCCGCAAAACAGTCCAATGTACACTATTAACAACTAACACACAATGGGTCGCTTTAGACAAACTGTAACACGGCTAACCCAAGTGATTGACGGGGAATAACCCATCGACAGCTATTCGTGCGGACCGACTGCGGTGGGAGCCCGACAGGAGGTTTATATATACGTTTTAAGCATACACAGTCATGTGCCATGTTAAGCCATGTTAGCTCACCGCTACTGAGAAGTCAAGTGTCAGCTGCGCTGGTGGAAGCACCAGTTCACCAGGTCGTTGGCATATGTTGGTCAATGAAGCTGAGAGCCTCCGATGGCTCGGTGAAGCTCACCTTCTGGTTGTCCCACATGAAAATGAGACGGGCGGGATGGTAGAGACGGAAGGTGATGTTAGCCTGGTGAAGTCTGCGTTTCACACCAGTAAACGCAGAGTGGAGCCGGGATGACATCGAGGAAAAAGTGAATCCGCTTGTCCCGGTACAGAATCGTCCCCTCGTGGCGGCTGGCGAGACGCAGCACCAATTCGCATACTCTGTAGCTGTGCATCCGAACCAGAAGTGGTCTTGGCTTGGCATCGGCTGGTGGTTTGAGTGCGGCGGTTCAGTGGACGCGGTCAATGATAATGGGCATTTCAAAGGCATTGGGGCCAAAAACTTCACGGAGGAGGTTACACACAAAATCAGCCGGTTTAGGCATCTCCACAGATTCGGGCAGACCAATGATGCGGATATTCTCTCTTCGTGTGTAATTGCTCAGGTAGTCAAGTTGTTTCTTCATGGCCTCGTTTTCCTTCGTTAGCCGAGCTACCGTCTCACCTAGCCCCAAGAGCTGGTCAGTGAGTCAGTAAGTGTCGGTTAGGGACTCCTCCACATCCTGAATCTTTTTTCCGTGAACATCAACCGTCCGCTGTAGAGCTGAAATAGCAGCGCCACACTCTTTCTGAAAGTTTGCAAGTGACTCGAAGTTTTTGTTTTTCAATTTGTTGATGGCGGCTTGAAAATCCGCAGCGGCATGACCGTGGGTGGGGGGGAGCCATCGGGGGAGCACAGGCTAGGTTGGTTAGCTAACTTAGCCGTGGAATCGGAGTCAGCCGTGGAGTGCATATCTTTAGTCTTCTGTGTCGTTCAGGGCATATTCCCAGACTAAAAAGTCTCTTCCAACTTTGGGGCAAAGATAACTCGGTAAAAGTTTGCAAAAGCACCAATAAAATATATATTCAGCGGGAGCTGCGAGGAGACCGTCTAGCACGCTCGTATGCTCCACCGGAACACCTGCGACAAATCTTAATAAAATCCGGCATACCCCCAGAATCATACTCAGGTCATTCATTCCGCATTGGCGCAGCCTCCTCTGCTTCACGTCATAACCGGATCATATCATCAAAATTCTCGGACGTTGGTCATCACCCGCGTACCGAACATACATCCGCCACAGCACAACTGACATTAGAAACGCACATCTGCTCTTGTCCTTTGGGAGTCTCTTTGGGGGTCTGCACCACGGACCAGACGCAGAGACAGCTCCCCCACCCAGAGTCTCATCCTGCCCCGGTTCCCATCCTACACTCACCTAGGAGACGGGTACAGCATCCTGCGCCTCCTCATCAACCTGGCACCCGGCTCCAACTTGCACCCACACTACATCCTAAACCTCTATTCTTTTCTTCTCCCCCTCCCCTACATCCCATCCCTTCCCCCATTCCCACGACCCTCACTTCTCCCTCCCTATCCTACGACCCCTCGACCTAACCTAACCTTACATCCCCACGACCCTAACCCCAATACATCCAACCGACCCTCACCCCCCATCCCACCTCTTCGACCTTTCGACCTTCATCCCTTTCGACCCTTATCCCCTCATCCCTACCCACCTACCCACCTACCCTCACCCCCCATCCCTACCCTTCGACCCTCACCCCTCATCCCCACCCCTCAACCCTCACCCCCCATCCTTCCTTCCCTATCCCTCAACCCTTTTTCTAATTCACACAATAAATACTTAAACTCATATCTCAGTTGGCGTGGTCTTTGTTAGTGAAATGGAGTTTTATAACAAAGTTCGGGAACAGAGACCACGCCTCATACCCTCTCAATTTCCTCTCAAGCATTACTTAAGTCACACCCTATCAGCTCTATCCCCCTTCGTCTCACTTCAAATACCCCTCCCCCCTCACCCTCCTTCTAATGTTATCTCTTTTTGTTTTATTCCAGGAACTGGGGGTCTGCACCACGGACCAGACGCAGAGACAGCTCCCCCACCCAGAGTCTCATCCTGCCCCGGTTCCCATCCTACACTCACCTAGGAGACAGGTACAGCATCCTGCGCCTCCTCATCAACCTGGCACCCGGCTCCAACTTGCACCCACACTACATCCTAAACCTCTATTCTTTTCTTCTCCCCCTCCCCTACATCCCATCCCTTCCCCCATCCCCACGACCCTCACTTCTCCCTCCCTACCCTACGACCCCTCGACCCTAACCCTACATCCCACCTCTTCGACCTTTCGACCTTCATCCCTTTCGACCCTTATCCCCTCATCCCTACCCACCTACCCTCACCCCCCATCCCTACCCTTCGACCCTCACCCCTCATTCCTACCCCTCAACCCCCATCCTTCCTTCCCTATCCCTCAACCCCTTTTCTAATTCACACAATAAATACTTAAACTCATATCTAAGTTGGCGTGGTCTTTGTTAGTGAATGAAAAGTGGCCTAACCTACTTGTTTAAAATGTCAAGATGCCAAAAATAAAGTGACTGAGCTGACTTGATGGTAAGCCACTCGTTGCACAGTTGATTTTTTCCCCCTTTGAAATAAATAGCAAAAAGTCATAGCTGAGACTATGTGTATGATTATGCTGTATTATTGTACTTGATAAAAACGTATTGCAGCGGGATTATGTGTGCAGTAAAACTAGAATAGCTGTGTCCATGTGACTGTTATTCATGCGCAATTACGCATCCATGTCAAAGAGCAGGGCCTCGCATTTCAAGTTTGCACAGGGCCTTGTACCCCCCCCCCCCAAACAAAACAAAAACAATAATAATACAAACAACATTATAATACACTAAATTAAAGAATGTTGAATGTAGTTTTTATGTTGTTGTTTTTCTCTCATGTTCTTTAAAAAACTTTTCTTTCTTGATCAGTCCTTTTCAAAATCCCACTTTTGCCTCTTGAGGAAGCTTTCTGATTGGATACAAAACAGTCAATCAGGCTGCTTCCTCTCCTCTCTGTGATTGGTTGGTTTTGTGGTTCATTTTACATACACTGTGCCAACGCCAGCGAAAGTTCATGCAAAGTTGAGAGCGCACAAGATGTTGAGCAAGCAGAGATGCTGTGAGCGAGAGTGCTGGTTCTGCATCATATCTCTTAAGTGAGGATTCCTTATGGATCCTATAGGAATTCTGCTGGTCCTTTAGTACTCACTGAGGGGACAAAATTCAAACCAACATCAAGGTGGTAAGCAATTTTGAACCTTTACTAAACTGTTGTAGTTTCAGTATCTGTGCTTGACCTCTTTGACCACTGGATGGAGCTACAACACTAAATATGAACCTTCCTGTACAAGCTGAGCCATGAGGCTCTGTCTGAACCAGGGGCGATTTTAGACTCTTTTTAGGGGTGCTACAGCAGTTGATCTCAGCACCCCTAACAATAAATAAATAAATAATTATTGTATTCTTTTTTAACACTTGCAGGACATTGTATGTCAAATTTGTATGTCAAAACACTTTTTTTTTGAAAGGGTCAAGATTACATAACAGTATTATTGCATGAAGGTTTACTGAATACTAGACTGATAACAAGCATCTGTGTACTGTCTGGAAGCAGACTGAATCTGGCCTATCAGATACAGAAAGTCCCACCAGCTGATTGTCTTTGAAGAAATGAGAAGCCAAAACAGCAACATAACAATAATAAAGCGTCTCTGGAGCAACCAGCATATAGGGTTATAAAAGTGTTCCTATAAATATACAGTAATAATGTTTGGTAATGCGTTATTTTATTGGGTTTAATTTCCTAAAACCTTCCTTTGAACCAGAGAGAACTAATTTAGTACTAATTACAGGGAAAGACAGGACACTGCTCTGAGACAGTTATTCAAGAATGTTGAATTTAACATTTTGACCTGAACCTCTATCATAAATATTTGACTAGATACCAAAAATAATGTTTTAAAAGTTTATTATTTGGATTTTAATATTTGTTACTGTCTTTAGAGAGGGAAGGATGAATATTCAGTTAGTTACAATTGGCATCCTGACCAATGGATGCCACTAAATCCAACACAGTACACCTTAAGTGGCTCTCTGTAAACTTTAACCAAACATCACTTAATGTTGCTTCAAAGCCTTCTCAATACTGCAAGGAATAAAATTCTAGAGGAGAAATACTGAACTTGGTTTTGTTTAGGCCTTTGTATTCCCTAGGCCATTGAAAAAAGTCCTCCATCCACTCTGGTCTTCTGCCTTTTGATCAAGTTGCTGCCATGACAGATGCCTGGTGATGCTGGTATGAAAAGCTTGCAATATATGTACTGCTTGTACTAGTTGCAACGTTCATTACATGGTAGCTGGTTAGGCTTGACGTGCTGAGACAGCTTGTATCCTAAGTACATACCAGTAATTAATTGTAATTGGTCCATTACATTAGTGTACAATTCTTTATTATATGGGTCCTGAAGTTTCAGAATAATTTCCTAGATAGTATCTGTTATAGACATGAACATTTCCAGCAATAGAAGAAAACAGCCAACCTCATGGGGCTAGATAGATGTAGTCTTTATTGTCCTGCAGGAAATTAGTTTTCACAGCCTGTACATATTCCACACAGAAACATACTGATAACCACACCACAAACACACTGATATACATAAACACATAACATTCATTCCCCCACCTGTATGCTAACACATATTCATGTATCTGCACATACACTCCCAGATGTGTCAACAAGGGGTTTGCCATGGCAGAAGGGACAAAATCAAAAAAGTTTCTAAAGTTGAAATAAACACTGCACTGCTTGGTTCAGATTTCACTGCAGAAATATAGGTGAGATTGTTGCAGAATGGAACAGTATACACTTAACATTTATGATTATATGCAAGGCTTTGCATGCACAAAGCCATTATATAGTTGGTGTTATATGTACATGTACATGTACTACATGTACAAGAAACTATAATAAAGTGAAATCCCAGAGAAACTCTGTGCCTCTTATCAGAGAGGAGGAAGTGAAGAAAAACTGTTGCTTTCTCTCTTAAGATTTTCAACCTGAAATGCAGAATTAATAAGCAGTTTGAATAATATCGCCATGACATGTGACCTGCTATACATTAATTATTGATCACCTGCTCTAACGCTAGCGAGACATAATTACCTTCTCTAATATGAACCCTTCATCAAATTTAAACATTTATATTGCTTATCTTTCTGCCTAACCCTCTGGCAAAATTTTTCTAATTACACTAATCACATTGAGTTGGAGAGTAATTCTTCTCTTTGCTTCTATTAGAAAGCAGGGGCGACATGCATATTTCACTTGATCTCAAAGTACTTCACTCCCAACATAGTGAAATGATGAATAATGGCTTCTGTCCCTCCTTCATTTTGTCTGATGTTGCACTGGAGGTTGGGAAACCATTTGCTCAATGAATGTAAAAAAAAAAAGAAGCACAGCAACAAGGAAATGTATTCATCAAAACACAGAAAATAGTCTAGCTCCCTTAAAGACATGAAGACATCTGTCATAAAAATATTCATATGGTCTAATGTAGAGTATATAATGTGCACAATTGACATCACAACTAAATAATTAAATTATATTCTAATGTACAACATCATGGGTTAACAAACAAATAGAAGTCCAGATTTTAACAGTACTTACAAACAAAAATCAACACTGAAGCTTTGAGCATGCAACTTGCAAGTCATTCATTTCTGAGTACATGCTCAGGTTTTTAAAATTGTGGACTCCCCCCCAAGTCCCTAAAGCCCCCAATTCCCAACAAAAACAATAAGGACATGACCTCAAGCCTTTCGGTGATATAACCCTGAGACGCCCAGGTGAAGTTAAAAGGGTTAAATGTTAACAGTGATATTTATCTTGCAGCACAATAAGAGCCTAAGCCTCCAGTGTATAGGATAACATTTTTCATACACATCCAAAATATGTATTTTATGAAAGTTGCAGTGTTTCTTCAATGTTCACTGAATGCTGGAATTAGATAAACATTGTGTGCTGTGGAATGTTCAACTATGAGGTTTAATCTCAGGATACTAGACTGTTTGTGGAATGCCAGTTATATCTTTGAATTAGCAGCAACATTAAAGGATGAGTCTGGTGATATTGTTTTTTTGTTTTTTTACATACAAATCCCACATGCAGACCCAAACCATCAATGATGATCTACTAACAGGTACTGTACATGTATCAAAGTATGGTATATCTTGTTACCTTTGTGCTGTAGACCTCTGCTGTTGTTGTCTAAAACTAGAAACACACTACTAAAAACACATCAATGCACTGGAAGAAATGTTCCTTCATAACCATGAACACACACACTGTAATTTATTTAGACTCAACACTATCCTACTGATGGAAATGCTATAAACGCCAAGTGTGGATTCATCCATCACTGAAAATAGTCCCTAGTCAATGCACCATTTTCTCCTGTTTGAGTAACCCTTGTTAAAAACTACTGTTTTAGGAAATTAGTAAACCTTTAAAATATATGTTTGAGTTATTTTTAAAATAATGATACAGTGAGAACCATATTCTCTATATAAAGATAGACATAGCGAAGTTTGATGTCACCCACTGGTTTGCTTTGGAGTTGGTTTGAAGTCAAGAGTTGCTGTTAAGGACAGTTGTCTCCATCTTTGCAGTTTGGATTCAGGACCTTCCAAACAGTGCAGGTGTTGCCTTTCATGCTCTGGAAGCACATCCTGCTATCTCCTGCTGAAGATAACAATAGCTTGCTAATTTCACAGGTAGGTATCATAATCAAATATCGCAACAATAGTCTGACTGGGTGTGAGTCCATTAGCCACCTGTGAATCTGTGCCCACATGGCAGACATAAAGGCTGCCAAGTCTTCAAATCTTAATAACAGAGCAATAATTACCAGATTATTAGAGGGCCTAAATTTAGAAATTGAGACCATAATGACTTGTTGAAAAAAATGATGGGCTTATCCAGAGAAGTTGACAATATTTGAATGGGAGTCAGTTGGAGCCAGCATCTAACCCCCATCGGTATAATCGTACATAAGCTTCAGCCTTCAGTCATTATAGTTGCCATTTTGTAGGAACCAATGGGCCTGGAGGTGAGAATCACAAATGGGGCGGGAAGTCAGAAAGGATTGAGAGATTAAGTAACTCTAAGACTGGTTGGTTTTGGTCTTTGCATGGACTTTCAAATCAAAAAGAACTAATATCAAATCAGATCTCCGAAAATTTGACAGGTCCATGACATACAATGTTGAGGTTAGCTGGTAATACCGACATTTTTAAAAGAGGAAACAAACAAGAACATCTTGAGAAAACAAAACTTTATTGATGGTTATTGGTAAGTGGAAGAACCATAGTACATGCACATACAATGATGGGGTAGGAAGCCTTGTTTTGAACCACAACACCTACTGGAAGCTGAGCTTGTATAAAGTAGTTGCGGAGTCAGACATTCAGCATAGTGAAGACTAGTCAGCCAGTCTGACCAATGGTCTTCACACATAGCACACAGACGAAAATTTGAACCAGCTGAGCAAAACGGCCCAGAGGCTTTTAATGCTGCCTTTTTATAATGGGATGCATCTGAGAGTTTTTCCTATCTAATTTGTTATAAATACAAAAAGGGAGATATGTAACGACACCACTAATTGGGAATAGTTGTAAACAGAATGTGGTGCAGGAAGCGGCCCGTAGGCTGACTTGCAATGCAGCCATAGCCGAGCTCCTGTTGCCCGTGTAGCGCTTTTCAAATCACTACAGATTTATTCCATTAACTTCTATTTACATAATAGATTAGCCTGTTCACAAATAATTTATTTCTCATATTTATTTAATATTGTAATATTCAAACAGTTAGTTTCCAAAGAGTAAAGGTTGAGTTCTAGAAAACAACAAAAAGGATGTCACATTAAGAATGACATGAGATGAAAGAAAAAGAATCAGAAGTTGCAGAACTGATAAAAAAGTTGAGAAAAATTACAACTACAGCACTGATATGTCTCAGGTTTATGTGAAAATTACAAGTTGCATGTGCAAAATGGTACAGTTGACAAAAAAAGCTGAATGAGTATGTACATAGTGATTACATTATTAGTAAAGAGTTAATAAAAATCAGAATATGATTTGATAGAAAATGAGATAGCTCGCCCTAACAACTGATCTACGTGTCTAAATCTAAAACATTATACCATTGTGTATTTCATATAAGAGAACATTTTCACTGCACAGTTCAAATAAAATACATTGTTTGATTATTATACTTTACCCCCCCTTAAATTTTAATTACGAAAGAAAAGGTAAAATCAAATTAACAAAAAGATAAAATAGACATAGTGGCTTTGGCCACCACTATATATATATCTTTTTTTTTTTTTTTTAAATCTCTCCTGTAATATAAAAATCATCAATTATACCAATGAATATATTGGAAGTTTATATAAAAAACATCTATGTCTGGACGATCAACACTACTCAGAACAGAAGAGAATTAGTGCCACAAAACATTAAATTGTAATCAGAATTCTGTGATTAAAGTCTGACCCTTTTCTTCAGAATTTTGCCTTTTCCACAGAATTTTTTTTTATTTTTAATTTTTTTATATGGCCCTAATCCTCTTCATATCTCTGCATGTGGACTAAGCAATTAAATGGTTGAACAGTTTAGTTGCCATGGCAATCCCCCCCCCCCCCCCCCCCCCCCCCCCCAATCTCATAGTTCATATCTAAGTAGAATCTTGACTATATACACATAAACACACCAGATATGTCTACCGGTCGGAACCTTTGGCTTGAAGTGATGTAAGATATAACCACATTATTTAGTCAATAAATCTACAGCCTGAATAACGTGCTGACTCACATCATTCTCTCCCTAAAAACTAAATCAAACTACATGTTTGTATGGAAGCTGAGAGCAGCTGGGATTGCTTACAGCTACTGCCCCCATATTATCTTGGTATCATGACTTAATTAGCCCAAAATGACTTACAAAAGAGCACAGATGCCATCATTAGAGAAACAAGAAAACCTTACAATGCACACAGTGCAATTTGTGATGGTGTAGAGTAACTAAATATATTTATGCAAGTGCTGCACTGATAGCTTTAGTTACT
The DNA here is from genome assembly GCF_963691925.1 of Scomber scombrus. Classification (NCBI taxonomy): domain Eukaryota; kingdom Metazoa; phylum Chordata; class Actinopteri; order Scombriformes; family Scombridae; genus Scomber; species Scomber scombrus. The sequence continues at coordinate 28,135,779 of NC_084987.1, read as the reverse complement.
TTGCATATTAAGATTTTACATACAAAACATACCAGACAGTGTTGTTGATAAAAACAACCCAACACTGTGTAAATTAACTCCACCACCAAGAGCTACATGTTAAATGCTGCTTAATTCATTTGAAATATGAATTCCGTATTAACACTAGTGATATTAATCCCAATATTTCATAATATGGCACTGATTCTGCTGAATGAGTATTTTACTCTTGGTATAATACTTATGTACTTCTGCGTCATTAATATTTGGATTATGGACCCTTTACTTGTAATTGAGTATTTTAACTTTGGTTCTAAAGCAATAACAGCTCTTTTCTTAGTTTGCCACTTGAGGTCAGCAGAATAAACTGAAATCTGACATCATCTTATTTTAAATTGCAAAAGTGAGCAGTTGTGTTCACATTCAGCAGATACAGAGCAACATTAACAGTCACTTTGAGTCACGTGTGTGTCCACCTGACAAATGTAATTTGGTGTTAAAAATCAGTACCGGAGTACAACAAAAAGCAGGATTGTTATTTTGGAATACTGGTTTGGAAAAATGAGCACAACTAAAACAGACTTTGCCAGCTTGAGAAGTAATAACAAGTAAACAGTTTGTTCTCAACATAACTACATAAGAAAGTCATGATCTCGAGATAACAAATTTAAATAATGGCAATCCTGGCTGCTCTAACTTAGCTTTTCAAAGTTATCCAATCCTACCCTTTAAAATCTCCATGTTTTCCAATACTTTTTTAATTCTTCCCAAACTAAAAAAAAATCTATCATTGCTAAACTGACAGAGGAAGTGCCAAAGGAAGCTGATAGAGGAAAAACAACATCACTTGACTAGCATAGTCACTTTAACACTCTTACAAAACATAAAAACCCCAAAATGTGACTATGACCTATCTTACAGGATTGGAGTTCTATACAAGCCCTAACAATTTTAATTTAATAAATATTTCCTTTGTGTCCTAATTGTCCTAACTCTAGCAGCTCTCTATTAGTACCATGGAAAAACCTCTACAGCTGATAATCTATGTTTAAATCTTTAGAAATGAAAAACCCACAATATCAAAATACACAGCACAAAATATCTGAGGTATAAGATGAAAAATATCAGCTGTCATTTTATTCTTGTTCTCTTTTTTTGTACTTCTTTCTTAGAAGATGCTGAAATGATGCACAAACTGCATGTATTGCAATACCCAGGCCTCAGTAACGTCTCTCCTATGATAGCTAGTTCCTCTGTTTGTCATTCTCATTCGCTCACACACTCACACTCACACACACTTTCTTTTTGTCCTGTTGGAAGGTTGAGTATAGGTTGGAGGTGTTGCTAATAGGGTGCGAAGCGACTGTAGCCTCCCCGGTATATACTAGCCTGGAGAGAGGACAGCACCAACCCCACATCGTCGGCATGGCTCCGAGTTTTGGCATCTGTCAGCGGGGTGAATGCATTCTGAAACACACATATATGCACCAACAAACACCACAACACACACATATGCGTATTCCCAAGAGAGATTACAAGGACACGCACACATATTCATAGAAACACCAATGTACACATACACACACACACACACACACACACACAGACACACATAAACCCTTGTTAGCCCCCTCAGTCCAGCACCAGCTACAACTAAAGTTTCAACATTACATTACCGTTATTCCAGTGCAAACCCATGGGGGATGAAAAGACCCATGACCGGAGCAACCGTCATGCAGCAAGCACAGCGAGACGCTTCATGCCAGGGGTACATGCCAACAGCTATGTGAAAGAAATCCAGTCAATACAACCATGAAAAAGTGGAGGAAAAGATTAAACAAAAAATGTAATCAATGGGTGATTTTAAACAGAATGTGAAGCAGGAATGGCAAAATCTTTCACCGCTTGGAGATGATGAAGACTGTCCTCCCAATGAAAATGACATGAGTTGTATGTAACAAACATATGTTTGGATAACATCTGTTTAGAGCTAACATATTTTAGACTACAATTGTTAAACCTTAACCACCAAGAGTTTATTACTATGTCAATATAACCATGAAAACAAAGGGCCCTTAACTTTAATGACCCAGCTAGCATGTCCATGTTGGCCCCACATGGGTTAAATGCGGGCTACATGGGTACTGAGTGGGCATGGGCTTGAACTGAGCAAATTTTGCGGGTCCCACATGGTTTCAGTAACATTGGACCCACATGTGAAGCCCATGTGGCTGACTGTATGAGCCCCATAAGGGATGTAAGTGGGCTAAGCGGGCATGGGCATAAACAGGGCAAATTGTATGGACCCCATATTGTTTCAGAAACATAGGCCCCATCTTATCTTTGAAATGACCTTTTGTAATGGTTCTGGAGGGCACAGAAAATTGATGTCCCATCAACAGAGGTGTCAGATCAGAAAACACTCACTTACATGTGGCATGGACACGCAATGTATTTAAATTTAATTTGAAGACTTAATTATTTAGTATTTTTGAAATTTTTAGAACATTTGCTGGTCTTCCCTGAAAGCGTATTTTGATGACTCTTCCTAGCACAGGTATGATGTGCCTTAGGGACTGATGTCAAATAAGTGTTAATTTAAAGTTTAAAGTGTGTACTTGGAAGAAGAAATTTGGGTGCTTTTTTTACGTTGTCGACCCAACTCCACAAAACAGCAGTGTCAAGAGGGTGCCCAACTGATGACTGACTGCACTCTTACACTCACACAAATTCATATCGAAATCTTTCTTTCTTTGGTTTGTTTCTTTGTTTTGTTTTTGGGGTTGCTAATTCAGTGGCTATTTGACGACTTTCATAGCAATGTTTATTTTCTTGCACACAGCACATGTGTACTTATAACTGTTAGTAGTGAAACTGTGTACAATGTCATCATGACTTCTAGAAATAATGACCAAACAAAAACAAACAAACAGTTAATTTAGTTTTGGTTTGTTTCAGTGACACATGGTGGCAGGTGGAATGAGGCATCTTTAAAAAGCAAGATGTGGCATTTTTAACAATACCTATTGCTTAATTTGCTTCATTGTATTACAGTTGCTATAAATGATATTCAGCCTCAGTAGATTTCAGTTTTTGCTATGTTAAGATAGTAGAGTAATGGTGACCAAAGCAGAGAATTAAGCCACGCTACTTGTGTGTTGTTATCCAATCTTCTCTGTACTTTGTTTCTGAAAACAATTGAGACAAGAAAAAGGCAATGCAGTAAAATAATCTTGATCTATATTTGCTTTATCTATCTATATTAACTAGTTTGACAGTTTGATCCGAGTTTCTTGAGCTGTCTGTTAAGACACAACTTTATTGAGTAAATGATGCACACATTTGTTTTGGTCTGAGGTGCTGGTGCTGTAATGCAACATCTAGTGGTTGCATTGCAACTTTAACATTTAACTGAGACTTTGAACATTACTTGATGCAAATAATTTTCTATTGTTGGCAAATATGCATAGCACAATTTGTTGATCAATGAGATGGTAGTTGAGCCTGATTTCAATTGCGTTTGGCAGTTGGTGTTTGAAACCAGTGTGTTTTGACAATCTTTCTCACTTCTCTTACTCACTTCTTCCCACCGTCGCCTCCTCCCTGTGGCTGTGGCACCACAAGGGCTTTAATTATCAAAATGACTAATTATTTCATTACCAGGGTGGGGTGAGGTGGTATCCACCAAATTAGAAATGTAATAACTAACATGGACTGGGGTGCCAAGGCATGAAGACATTCATCACCTTTTACAGGCTGGATTAATGTGGCATTTGGACTGCCGTTAGCAGCACAGACAAATTCAATTAAGTTTAAGTGTGGAGATGTCAGCGCTGCAGAAAAGCTCATGCACAGTGACTGAAGAGGTTGGGGTGGGGGAGGGGGCAGTAAGGAGAAGAGGAAGCAAGAGTATGTGGAGATTGGATTGTGAAGTTGGCCAAATTTAATACATGTGTGTAAGTGGCAGTACTCTGCTTTTCACTGTATGACCTGAAAGACTAATTTCCCAAATAAAATAAATGGGTAGGCCAATTCAATGGACACATTACTTCTATAATAATCTCTATTTATGTGAAAGACAGCAAAATGGCAGCCCAACATTAATTTCTTCTAATTCCTTGCTTTATAATGCAGACTGATCAAAGTTACTGAGCTATCTTTGTGCTTAAGATTGGCTTTCACATTTTAGTAAATCCTGCAGCTCTACACATGATAAAAGTACAATTTTCTAAGGTTTTTCAAGAAATACAAAATGACACAACTAATTATAGCTGGCAAAATCGTTTAAATGTACTGTATGCTTGCATTTTGTTATGTCCATATTAATACAATCCTCGCATAAACTAAGTTCTTTGAAAGACTTATTTGTTGCAGTAATCATTCCTCGTGTTCACAGTGGCTGTGAAGTGATTGCTTCTTTAAATCCCTCAACTGTAAAAGATGGAGGATAAAATCTATAGTCATCTTTACAAAGCTGATATGAAGCTCCAGCATTGGCAGTTGGAAATCAAGTGGTTGTCTTTGTGTTTCAATGGACAATGTTCTTTTGCTGAAGCATAGCAGAGATTCTTAGGTATAGCTGGTTTGGTTGGGTTTTGACAGCCAGTTCGTTTACATAAGGATACAGTTTGCAGTTGATAACATTCTACTTTTGTACTGTTCAGTGTTTTTACTGTTCTCTGGCTCTCTGTAAGCTAGTGTCTGTACTCAGTTAAACAGCAATTTTGTTGTGTTTTTGGTTGTTCAACAAGACCAAGGAAGCAGTGACTCTTCTATAGAGGACAGATCTTTCTGATTGTGGCACATCAATGTCAGGAGAATCCCACAATAGCCCTGTTTGCACTGCAGGAATTTCAGGAAGTTCCTGGTCAAATTTAGGAGGCGGGACCTTTACAGGACCGTCCTCTCACTTGGTCCTCTCAGCTGTTGTGTCTCCATAACAGAGTAGGACCCAGATAGGACCCACCGGACTCTGACTGTGACGTCACAGAGGCTACTCGCCAAAAACATAACAAAGAAATTGACAACGAGGAGGTAAACACTTTCTACTACTGTTCTTCTTCTGCTGAGTTTTAAAAACGCTGCTTATTTTGGCGCTTTCTGTTGACGCCACATCACGCTTTGAGTATATCCAATCAACACTGAGTCAACCTCAAGCCCCACCCAGGAACTTTTCGGGGCCGAACAGAGTACCTACCCCGAGGCAGGGACTCGGTTAGCCCCCGTAAAAGTTCCGGGAGATTGTCCTTCGGGGAAGGTTCCTGCAATGGAGACACGCACCAATGGCCCCGGCCCCGTAAAATTACCCTGAAGTTCCTGCAGTGGAAATGGGGCTAATTGCTAATTGGGGAGCTAGCTTGTAGCTTGTGAAAAGTAAATGTAGTCAGTGGGCTACATCTGTTATTACAAAGTCTTAAATACATTTCATAACGTATGCTGCTTACTACCTTTTATGGTTATAACCACATTTTGTGAATGTCAATTAGGCTGCCACTAAAAAATGTTTCTTCTTACTTCTTACCTAGAAATGCTGAGCTAAATCTAATTAGACAATACTGAATTCAGATTCTATGAGATGCTATCTAACTGGATGGATTAACAAATGGGCCACCATGGACACACACCCATAAGCCCAAGAAGGAATTTATTTTAGGAAAGTCAAATAGTTCAGTCAAAATAGAAATGTCATGATGACAGTTCTGTCTTAATCCCAACATCCTTTTAATCTAAATCTACCAAAAGTAAGTCTGATCCAACATTCATTGTAATTATATTTATATGTATTGCACCTGCTGTTTGACAATTAAATGACCCTGCTTTAAATAAATAAGATTTATATATTTATATATTTATTTATTTCCTTTGATGGTTTCCAACAATATATAGTATAGTGTCCTGTATGTAATATCTGTATGTGGCAGTAAGCTTTGGAGATGAGTTGGACAACCTCTTTTCACAGCATTTAGGTTCAATTTTAAACCACCAACAGGTTATGGGTATTCTGCTCAATATTATATTATACATAACCACTTGATTTGGCTAGCTCATACTGATGAAGTATAATATTAGCATTGACTGAATGCATTTTGCCAAATGCAAAATGAGGACTGTTAATGGAGAAATGATCACAGCAACTAGACACTCTTTTAATATACATATGAGATGTAAATCTTTTATAGTAAGCCAGACTTGAAAGAATCTGAACCATCTTTGGTTGGAATATGTGCCAAAAGTAATGCTAATTGGTCAAATAGCTTGAAGTGATCTGGTTTATATTTTAAGCACATATTGTAGAATCCCCTGCCTTACTTTCATATGTAAATAATGAAAAATAGAGATCTGGCCCTTTTTAACCAGTCACGAGTCAGACATTTGACGAAATAGGTATTAACAAGCAAAGTGTCTTTGGGCCACCTTAACAACAAATATGATATGCATCTCAAATCCACATCATATGCAAAGATTAAATGAAATGCTTCCATAGTCTCCTTGAACCACTTTAGAAAACTGAAACAAAGTTTTACTGCCATACATGTGAAACTGCATGTGAATGAATGCAGACCACAGGGGTAGCAGACAAACAGTAAAAAATGTGGACAAAACTGATTCTGAGGACTCGTAATGAGGTGACTGCTGTTTAAAAGCTGCACCAGGAAAAGTCTGTAACTATTTTTGTCACATTTGCCAAAATTGTCACTATGATCTGAAAGTAGAATAAGATACAGATAATCTGTGACAAAACCCACTGTCTCTGGGTCCACCCAGTGGTCGTAAAATGATTTGCAAGAATCTATTTGCTCCCGAGTCAAATAAACCAATTAGAGCCCGGAGGAGTGTCAATGACGCTGTACACATGCTGCTGGCAGCCCCCCTCCCCCGCAAAGCGTGTGCTCTCACTCAGCAGCGCTCCTCCCCGTGCAGTGTCTGCTTTGCTCTCACTGGTCAAACAGATTTCCTCTCTTACTGTGGGGATGAGCCTTCACGTGCTAGTTGTACTCATTCAAATTTTCTGGCTACACTTTCTCATAACAACATACTGCAGCTTTAATTGGAAGACAGTGATAACTATTACATTATTGACAGATTTAGGGCCCTATTTTAATGATATATAGCGCACGGCGTGAAGTGCGTGGCGCAAGTGCCTGTGGGGCATGTCCAAATCCACTTTTGCTATTTTAACGGTGGAAAAATGGTCAATGTGCAAGGGTGCATGGTCCAAAAGGGTTGGACTTAAGTCCCCTCATTAATCATAGGTGATGAGTGTAGAGGTGTGTGTGGTTATACTGCAGCAGCCTGGTGTCATCAGCTGATTTAATAAACAGTGAATGGCTGTGCGTAATGGCACTGTGCTCTGTGCAGCATCTCAGAGACTACAGTATAAAAAGCTGTGGATAACATACTGTAAGAATCACCCACATTCATTAACAGATCAATACAGATGTTTTAACCACATTTGTTCAGCCTTTCTTGTTGATAAAATCACTAAGTGGCAGTGAAGCGGCTCTGTGCTGCATATTTTTCATGTCTCCTCTCGTCAGTTCACTGTGCATGCAGCTGAGCACAACACAGACATTGTGGCACTTTGTTTTTGTTTTTATTATCTTTTAATTTTCTTTTATGGTGCTCTTTAAAATTGTTTTGTTCAGTCATAGAGTAACAGGTAAACTCAGCAGGGTTTTAATTGCTGAAAGTATGTAAACCTGATCAGTGTCATCTCAAAAATACCGTAAAACCGGTGTATAAGACGCACCTTTAACGCAACATTTTTTAATTTAAAAGTGAGGTGTGTCTTATTCAACAGTAAAACACAGAGAGAGGTTGGATCTGGATTATGGGTATGTAAAGGGCTGTCCACACTAAGAACAATAACTACAACAATGAAGATAACGATGTGAGCGTCCACACTTATGAACTATAACGTCCTATAAACAACGGATTCATGCACACACTGCGTGCTCCAGCTGTTTCAGCAGCTAATGATAATAGATAGACTATTGATGAGCTGTTACTGCTGTATGTTGTACGGAAAAATGATTGTGTGTTTATTAGAAGTATTTCAGACACTAGTTGCTGTGATGTTTCAGTGTTTACAGACCAAACTGATGTTGAAGCGTGATGTGCAAAAGCGTGACTCGGGTGTCTATTTTCAAGTTTTTTTGGACTCGAGTAAGCACACAGCTACACTCTGTATTAAATATTTAAAGTTACTGTGTTCTTTTAAAAGATTTATTGAAACTCTGCCAACCCATTCAGAGTTAATATACTGATCCAGTTCAGTGAAGCAAATCATTACCGGACCATTAACCATTAACCTGAGACACTGTTTCATGTGTAATATGTGTGTTTTAATTGTCGCGGCAAAAGTTAAAAATGTTCAATTTGCACGTTGACGCGATTTTCGCGGCATCGCGTTGCGTGTATCGCGTCGTCCAGCGCAAATTCGCGTTTAATCACATCTTTGCACTGACTTTACATGTAATCTCGACCCGCAACATTGCGTTTGGTCTGAACAGTCTGAAACTAACAAAGACACATGCGTCGCGCCCGCTGTTTGCTGTGCGCCGAGCGCAATGGCCCTTAATTAACCTATTAACCACTGCTGCTTTGTTACCATGTTCCATGTTAAGTTTAGATTTGTCACATATCATGTTTCATGCTGCTACCTTTCTTTTCAAGTTAGTATGTTGTAAATAACAATGAAGCTGTCATTCCACACATGACCACAAATCCTTTTGTGTACTTTATATTTAAAAGTAATTAGATTCAATTAGGGGTTTGAAAAGGTTTTGGATTTGATAGGCTGATTATGTGATATACTGGATTCAAATTCCATAAAATTCAATCATACCATACTTTATACTGTGATAATATAGAGGGAATTCTTTATAATGTTTTGATATAAATATGGTCACCAAAACTTAGCTGTCAGAATTAATGATCAGGGTAATGGTACTATTGCCCTCATTAACAATATTAATCAGTCTGGTCAGTTAGCCTTTATTATTATTACTTATTTCCTGCCTGTGCACTTGTGCAGCTCTAAACAATGTAAATATGAATAGAAAGTGTGACATGCATAGCAAAAGAGGAGCTGAAGTTTAACATGTATTTTGGAGACACATTTTGATAACACATGATGTGAAGAGGGCCAATATGACAGATATGTAGCAGGCATGATAGTCTTACCATGGCACCAACGCTGTATGTGGCTGCTGGAGTGAGTGTGTGGTTGTAGGGGTCGGCAGCATATACCCGTCCGTAACTGTAGAAACACATACGATAACATAAGATGATTAGGTCAAATTACATCCTGGCAATAGAGCAAAGACTCCAAATAGCTATTTTTTGTTTCTTGATTTCCTTACCAAAGATAATGATGATAAAGAGGTCCTTTTTTTTTAATTTTTTTTTTTTTACAACTGGTTCTATGCATGGTTCAGTATCAAGTCCACTTCTTCAAAACACAGCTGACTTAACCAACAAACTGCTGAGCACAGCAGGTCATTTGATACACAAAAGCAAATGTTTCCAGCAGACACTAAAGATAACAAGTACATTCAGTTGACACCAGTCTTCAAAGCTACCACTAGGAGATGCTAAAATTCTCTTCACCTAAATGTACAGGAGCAAGTCATAAAAATACAACAGGAAAACTTTCAGTGGTCTTCATGTCAATCAGAACACATTGAGATAAAAAACACTAGGCAACACATGATCTTTTTATTGCAGTCTGTGACGTGAAATCACTTTCCTTATTGTGAATGTTGCTTTTTAATTATTGATACTGTTACAATTGTATATAATATTTAAACAAAAATGTTATCATAAAAATACAGTAAACTTTGTTGCTGTGTATTCTGTCCCCTGTGTGAGTGGCTCCAGATGAAGTGTCAGATAGCACCTTGCTGCACAAAATCTCATGACAATGGCTGATCTCAAATTATGACCCTACCCAAATGACCAATAGATAACAAGCACATTCAGTTGACACCAGTCATCAAAGCTACCACTAGGAGATGATACAATTCTCTCCACCTAAATATACAGGAGCAAGTCATAGAAATACAACAGGAAAACTTTCAGTGGTCTTTATTTCTGACAGCTTGTCTTGTTTTTGGCTTGTCTATATACCGTAAAAACCGGTGTATAAGATGCACCTTTACGTTTTTTTTCATTTAAAATTGGGGTGCGTCTTATACACCGGTGTGTCCCATTCACAGGGTAAAATACAGAGAGAGGTTGGATCTGGATATGATTATAGGTCTATAAAAGGTTGTCCACACTAAGAATGATAACTATAACTATAACTATAAATATAAACATAATGACGTGAGCGTCCACATTTATGAACTATAACGTCCTGTAAACAATGGTGTCAAGCACAAGCTGCACACTCCAGCTGTTTCATAGCTAATGAAAATACATAGACTATTGATGAGTTGTTACTGCTGTATGTTGTATGGAAAAATAGAAAATAAATCCAGGCAGGTTCTAGAGTGGACACACAGCATGAGCACAGATCTGAAGCCTAAAAGATTCACAAACTTGTTTTTCCACTGGATGGAACAGAGGATGATGCTTTGTTTGACTCTGGGACCGACACAGAGTCCGAGGACAATGAGGTTGGTGAGACTTACAGCACACAGTGACAGCTCTGGAGAAGAGATTTTGGGACTTGAGTAAGCACACAGCTACACACTGTATTAAATATGTAAAGTTTTAATTGAAACTCATAGCCTAACCTGAACCCTGTCTGAGTTAATATACCGGTCCAGTTCAGTTAAGCAAATCATTACCGGACCATTAACCATTAACCTGACACACCGTTTCATGTGTAATATGTGTGTTTTAATTGTGTTTCAAATAAAAAAAGATTGAGACATTTTTTCGAGTATAATCATATGTGTTAATATTTGAATAGCTATTGGTGCATTCAAATAAACCAGTCTTTAATAGAAAAGTGTTTTTGAATCATCTTTAAGGCGGCTTACCATATTTGGGAGCTTATTTTTGGTTTATAAATACATTTTAAAAAGTAATAAATCACTGCCTTGCAGTTAACATAGTTTGCTCTCTGATGCTCGGTATTGTTATGCCTTTTGTTTGTTGGTTTGCTTGTTACTTCCCCCTCCCCTAGGCCTTATTGGGGACGTAACAACCGGTAAGACTTATACACCGTTTTTTACAGTATGTGAATGTGTATCACTGACCAACTTACTGACTTAGTGATGAAGCTGTAAATCTTGGTATCTCAGAATGCATTTTGCAAAAACCGGCAGTGATTGCTGAGATTAAGCTGTTGCAACTTTCGCTGTACGACTGTCAATATGTCACTTTTTTTATCACTTTATTAAGTTTAAGTATTTTTTCAGGCAAAAAGGTGACCATTTATGTTCAGTATGTGGTCAGTTTATCCAAATAATGCCTGTTTGAAAATAAGCTCTGATGTTTTGGGAGATGTTCTAGAGCAGTGGTCTCCAACCCTGCTCCTGGAGAGCTACTGCCCTGCATGTTTTAGGTATCTCCTCACTCTAACTCGTTATCAAGCAGCTGAGGCTCGTCAAAGGGCTTGATAACGAGTTGATTATTAGAATCAGGTGTGTTAGAGTGAGGAGATACCTAAAACATGCAGGGCAGTAGCTCTCCAGGAGCAGGGTTGGAGACCACTGTTCTAGAGCCACTGGCCAGTTGCTGGTCTCGGTTGAGTAGACTGTTGTCATCCTTGGAAGAATATGATCTGATGAACTGATATGGGGGGTATTCCAGAAAGCGGGTTATGTGAAAACTCAGAGTAAGTTAACCCTGAGATAAGGGAAACTCTGTGTTATCCGTTCCAGAAAGAGAGGTAACTGAAACTCTGAGTCAGTCACCATGGTAACTGACTCTGTGAATATAACCTGCTCACTAGCAGGTTTTCTTTAAGAAACCCTGAGTTTCTACCTGTCTCCTCCCACCTGAAGCAAGCTGCCAGACATGGGTTGTCCGTTTCTTCGCAATCCGATAGATATCGAGGCAGAATTAATTCGCAATGCCTTATGTCGGGAGATGTACTCAGGGCTCAATTAGATGTGCTTTCATTCAGAGATGAATATCTGTTAGAACGGTATCACTGTTCATTACACTCAATCATTTCTTAACATTGTCCGGCCATATCTGCCTTCTTGTTAATCTTATTTTTAGGAAGTATTTTATTTAATATTCATGTTCACATCGTCACATGTTATTCTTATAATCAATGACTCCAATATGTATTATATGTTAAATTGTGTTAAATAAAAGTGTTAAAATAGTGTAAAATGTTAATCTGCTAAGCAGGATATTAGGCAAGAAGACATTAAAACAGTATTCTGTTGGGGTTTTAAATTACTACATGTTGAAATAGCCACTGAATTAATATTTACTTTGTTTAATAGCCTACGTCAACTATGAATAACATCAAAGCGAGGTACAATCATAGCTCAACAAAATGTGCCTTACTTTTCTGAATTATGTTTTTTTATTTTATTTTTAGCTGCTTCCAAATACATTACACCACTTTTTCACCTGTATGCTACAATTTTAAGTGAGGTAAGTTAAGTCAGTGGAGTGGTGCATTACAACTTAAGAATTGACTCGGGCAGCAATTTTCTCCCATGCCGCTTCTCTCTCCTTAGCGTCTGCAGCGGTGTTACTTTTTGTGAAATATATGATCATATTCGCCACAGGCCTGCAGGGGGAGCTCCAGTTACAGTGAGGTGACGTAACTCAAGCTTTTTTTCTCAGTAGTTGCCATGGTGAATCAAGGTATCGGGGCTCCATTGATGATGGCTTTGTATAGTGGTCTCGCACGCGCCAAACTCAAGGTTAACATACTCAGAGTTGATTTACCTAATTCAGATCAGCTGTTCTGGAACCGGATACTCAGAGTTTCCCATCTCAGAGTAAGTCAACTCAGAGTTCTGGGTTAGACTCAGAGTTTGTTGAACCTCCTACCTGGAATACCCCCCTAGGCAGCTGTTTGTTGCTTTACTGCTGGAGTGTTGAGATTCAACAGTACAGTCACAGTACAGTCAGTTGGTTGTGTTGGCTGAGTTGCTGCTGTCAGCAAGTAGATGTTGTTCCAATTGCAGAATGATTGTACTACATCCTCCTGTCCCCGGAACTTTGTACTCCCGAGTCGAACATGCCAAGTCAAAACTTGGCGTACTTAGGCCTTATGAGGAAGGCCTTATGTCAAGTTGGCTGCAGTCAAAGCCTGGCGCACTTTCTGGGGGCTTGGTGGCCATGTGTTGCCACTTCCTGTATCGTTGTGTTGTTTCAAATGAAAAGGTAGTAGTGTAGTAGCCCTGTAGTGTTTCATACATGGTCCAGTCATATATTAGGTTTTTGTCTTGTTTGGTGGTGAGTTGATTGAATATAGATGTATTTCAACCTAAAACATTTGTAGAAAGTGTTACAGAGCCACAGAATTGTGTCTATTTGAGTGAGAAATATATTCAGGAAATTTGACGGCTGTAGTCACTGAATGCTGCTGTGAAAATAATGCAAATGTGTCACAGTTTTGTCAGTAATTGCTGTTGTGTTAACTCTGTGAAATGTTTTGACAGTATGTACTCAGTATTGAACCATGCTCGTAACCAAACATAAAATACTAAGTTTTTCTAAAGATGGGAAGATAGCTTACATTTTATCTGAACAAAATCAATATTGAACTATATCATAACAGTTGAAAGACATTAGGATGAATGTAAAATACATAATGAAAAGTAACCAAAGTAACCAAGATCATTATTACCATCTAACACTGCAGCTCTAAAGATACTTTTAAGTCAATGTTTTGACTTTATGGCTAATGCTTACATATATACTGTATGATTAACTTACTCATCAGAGGCCTTTAATTAACAGTCTCAATTAGATACTAACTGAAAATGATAAGAAACTGAGTCTAAGTGATGACTTTTGCAATTAATATCTGGAAAATAATTGTAATTAAAAAAGGCTGAAAAAGTGTGATATTCTAAGTCAAAATGGATGGATATAAAGGAATAATGATTACATGAGACACATTTTAGACTATTTAAAGTAAAAATTAGGAGGTATAAGTGATAAGATTGAGAAGAACCCACATGTTTGAGATTGTAATTGAACATTTTGACTACCTCAAAATGATAGGGGTACTGTACAGTTACGACATTACAGTTTACAGTCTTTATGACTATCATTATTTTTGATTGAGTATCTTTTAATGTGAACATCAGCCTTTTTTCTTTGTGTGCATGCATATGTGTGTGAACAAATATGAGTGTGTGTACAAGTATGCTTTTTGGCCTGTCAGGGAAAAATGAGGAATTACAACATTATTATCCACTGTGAATTCTAACGCAGTCTAGCAAGTAGAGATATATCTGGACCGGTGTTGAGCGGACCAATGTTTTATTTGCCATTTTGTGTCCACTTCTTGTATACAGACCCTTTCAACTATATTAATGGTTGTGATAAAATAGTAAGGAAACAGTAAGGGGAAATTAACCAAGAATGACAGTTCACACAAAAAATAACAAAACTTGATAATGATAACAACAACAATAATAATAATAATAATAATAATAATAATAATAATAATGACAGGTTTCCTATTTTCTATCAGAAATAAATGGCAGCAGTGTTAACTCCTAGTCAGCAGCCATGTTGTGGCCAGTCCAGCCCTCATCCCTTCCTCTGTCCTAGCCCATTCATGATAAGGGCCAATCAGTGGCCAGGGCCTCTACCCATAATTGAGCTGATTTGCATAGCAGCCCAGTGGTTGAAGCGATTAGAAGTTAATCCCGATTAGTTTTGGACATTGCTATTCACTATGCAGTCCTCCCAACACCCACACTCAGTACAGCAGCGTATTTGACCTATCTTATCTCACAGTGCAGAGCCCTAACCCATCATCAGTGTGTGTGTGTGTGTCTCTCTCTCTCTCTCTCTCTCTCTCTCTCTCTCTCTCTGTCTGTCTGTGTGTGTGAGACAGAGAATAAGTGAGAGAGCGTGTGGTAAGCTGCAACTACAACACTAATTCAAATGCAATTTGAGTCAAATGCATTTTTCAAGTGACCCTGAGGTGAAAAGATAAACAAAGAAACAACATTTTCAACAGCTCTACACAATGGTTGGGAGCTTGGTCAAATGCACAAGGTTTGAGAATAGAGTGAATATTTAGAAAGAAATATTTCCAGAAATAAACACAGTTATGCAACTGTAATATTTTCCTACAACCATTTAAAGTATTTACAGAAAAATAGCCAATATTTCATTTTGGAGGAATTTCCCTGTAAGACAAATAGAGCATGTTGGGACTTAAAGGGAATAGTCCAACACTTTGATGGTGCTAGATTAATTCATCAAACAATTGTTAAGGGGAAATGGCTGTTGGTAGACTCTGTACTGACAGTGAATTAATTACATGGTTGGTTTTCCTTTTGGCTCACCGTCATTACATCAATTTATGGCATACTACTCCATCTTAAATCCACAAGCTGGATTTACAGTTATAGTACATTTGTGTTGTGATTAAATAAACCAGATTCAACTTGCTAATCAGTGAGCTTCATCTCCATACTTACCACAAAAATATGAGATTAACACTCATCTCACTCTCAGAAAAAAAAAAAAACATATTTCCTGAGATGTTGCAGTATTCCTTTAAACAAAAACTGACTAATATTCTCATCTTCTAGGGATAAGCAGTTAGAGTTAAGGTGAATTGAATAAGGTTGACCCGGCTACCACTTGTATTTCATGTCTCCACACAAGAGGTGTTAAGATATCTGGATTGACCAGGAGGAAAGCCAAATGCTTTCAAAGATCCACAACATTATCAGATATACATGTGGGTGGTAGTCTCTGAGGTGAGGTGTGTATGTGTTGGTGTAAGTGTCTTTTTAAAGGTCAAGAAAAAAGGTGAGTAGGAGCATTGTTTTTAATGAAATGAAGCCAAATAAATGAATTTAACATATTACATAAGAGTGAGAGTGAAAATGCAGTCAGTACTTAATATTCTAAATTCTTGAAAAAGGTTCTACTGTGGAAAAAGGCCAAAAAGTCAGTGCTTGTCCATGTGCATGTGTGTAGTAATTTGTGAATGCTCATAATTTGCTTGCATGAGCATATCTGCACGAGTGACTGCATCGCATTTGCATTGGTTTGTATGCTACATGAGGCAGACTGGCCCCGGACAGGTCTCATGAAAGCAGCTGTTGTTGCTTCCCCTCTGTGACCCTCATGGCTTGAACATGACCCACATGGTGCCAGTGTGGCCCTGCACAGATGGTCACATCAAGGCTACAGAGATACACAAGCAAGCCCTCAATGCCGCCACATACCTAGGTAAAACATCAAAAAAGTCCTCTCATAAGCCCTTGCTCAAGGCTCGTTTAAACCTGCTGTAATTGATTTCTTGTGCCACTGAGGACAGCAGAACACTGTGAACACTGATATATTATGACCTCATGAAGTTATGTTGAATATGTTAGCAAACAGTTGCCTAGTGACACATGAAGCAGATATAGAGTAACATTATCATCTCACTGGAGAAGTCCCTCTCATATTACACAGTTGTTTGATCCAAACTCTAAAAAGGCTTCTGTCCCTCTCTTCAGAAAACATTGTTTCTGCATTTCTGCATATGAAGTACAAACTGCCAAATGCAGTGCATGACACGTTTTTATATGATTACAATGTGAATCTTTTACTCTGGCAGTAAAATGATGCTAATAAAGATCAATTCCCACAGCAATCAAGGAATGTTTCTCTAGTTATTGCTAATGTAAACTAGATTTATGTCAATTTGAGTCTGTGACGTAAAAGAGTTTTAAGATGGTGAGGACTGCTGGTTTTACCTCTTTTTCTTTTGCCCATGTATCGCTTTCTGCCGTCTGTTCTGAATAAAATAACTGAGGCAGAGGAATAAATCCTCTCCACTTCTAATCTCAGCTCCACCTTGATTTACCCTCAGCAAATAGAGTCAGTGTCATCATTCATGAGCGTGATAGCTTCTTTTCAAGTAGACCTACTGTATACGTACTGTGTCTGCAAAAATATTAGCTGCTGTATTATCTAGAGCAAAAGTCATTTCTATAATAATTTTACACCCTGCTCTTGAATTAGATGGATGGTGTTTCTGCCATGTAAGAATGTTCATTCAAACCAAGCTCACAAAAAAGAAAGAAAGAAAAAAAAGTTGGAGAAAGTAAGACGGAAGATGAATAATGAATCAAAAAGGACATATATCTATAAGTTCCATGCAATTATAAACTAAAATGATTCACCAGTGCTTACTAATTTAACACAAATTATTCATTGTGTTATGAATATATCTATTATTAATAAAATGGGGAAGGGCATTAGGGAGATAAAACACCCTCAAATTTCACTTCAGCCCAAGAAACCGCCATTCAACTCTAATCTGTTTTCCAATGTTCATGATGGATATTTTTGACTATTTAATCAAAACTACTGTATGCCTCTGTGTTGTCTTTACTCTTATATGATGAAGGAAAGTCAGGGAAGGTTGTATAGACCTTTATCTCTACCAGTAAAGAGACTTAACGTGTAATGCAATAGCAGAAACCTTCTAGCTGATGTACTCATTACGACTGACATTATGACTGGAGTAGAATGGGTTAAAATGTATGACTTTAATAGAAGCAACTGCTGTACGCTTCCTATCAAGAGTCAGTGCTGGTATCATTAAATAATGATGATGAAGGTCATCTAACCTCAACAACAAAGTCATTTTAACCTAAACTAAGCTTCTTCTTCACCCCAACCAAGTTATGTTTGTGCTGAAACAGCCAAACCTTTAAAACAGTATTCT
Organism: Scomber scombrus; assembly: GCF_963691925.1. Taxonomy (NCBI): domain Eukaryota; kingdom Metazoa; phylum Chordata; class Actinopteri; order Scombriformes; family Scombridae; genus Scomber; species Scomber scombrus. Next base: position 28,117,958 of record NC_084987.1, on the reverse strand, counting down.
GAGATAATAAAACTGATAAAACCTAAATATAAAACATAAAACCTGCTGATGGGGGCACCAGATCAGACATTTTTTTTATATGTGTTGGTCTGGAGGGGAATGTCAAACTAGAATGTGCTGTTTCCCAGGAAGGTCTTGATTCATCTCCATAATCATTTTTGAGTCTGTGCATTGTGCTGTTGCAGTTGATTGTGCAATTATGAATAATGATTATCCTGCCTCATCAAAAGATATGAATATCTGACTAAATGACCAGTGTTAATCTGTACATCTCATTGGCTGGAGCCTCCATTTCACTTAGATGGTCTTTATGTCAAACAGGCTTATATTAAGACAGGTGTGTATTGTCAATTTTAAAGTCAATTTTATTATATTTTATATTGCATATTTTGTATTTTCTATGTCTTTTGCCTTTGTTTTCTTTGCATTGACACATGGAAGCAACTGTTTTTTTGTTGCTTCAATATTGAACATTTAACAGTCTTTACATAAAAAAATCCCATTTTATCAGACCATTACTTAACAACTTCCTATAACTGGACTAAACCCCATTAGATAAAAATGTCTTCAATAGATGTCAATCTAAGGAAGCAATGCCAACAACATCAATTCAATGCTATGTCTCAATACAACAGAGGACTCTTATACTATCACAACTCATGCTAACTTTAGTCTCCTCCAAATTGATCATCTTGTTTATTGTACTGCAGGGTCACTGCAGGCACTTGACCCCCATCACCCCTATAATAAACAAGATGACACAGTTAAAGAGGTTAGCTCCATCGTATAACTACCATATCACCTAAAACATTGCAAAAACTTGAAAGAACATGGTCTTCTACCAAACTGGTGGAATCTCGCTTAGTCAGGCAAGATCTTAAAACATACAGACAGGCCCTTTGTTATGCCATCATTAAGAGAGGAGAATAAAAACAGCCCTATGTTCTTTTTCAGCACATTGGCCCGGCTGACAAAGAGTCATAACTCTATTGATCCCTTTAATCCCATAGATTCAGTTCTGATGACTTCATGAGCTTCTTTAATGATAACATTTTAACTACTAAAGACAAAATTCATCACCTCCTGCCCTCAACAGACACTGATTTATCCCCAAACACAAGAACCTTAGAAACAGCTGTAAAACTGTAAGCGGTATATTTAGATTGTTGTTCTCCTATTGGCCTTCCTGACATAACCTTAATGATTTCTATTTGTCTCATAGATTGCACTTCTTTACTAGATCTGTCTGTCCCTTCTCTCTAAGATCCTTGAGAAAGCAGTTGTGTGACTTTCTATGTAACAGTAGATTAAAGGATTTTAGAGTGCATTATAGCACAGAGACAGCACTGGTAAAAGTTTTGCATTACCTCCTAATTGCATTGGACAAAGGACTTCTTTCTGTACTTAGTGCTGCACTTCATACCACTAACCATCGCATCCTTTTATAGAGAAACATTTAACTGGCATTAAAGGAACTGCATTAAGCTGGTTTAAGTACTATTTATCAGATTGATTTCATGATAACGATGAATCATCCATGCATGCAAGAGGAGCTCCATGGGATAATATGCTTGGACCAATACTATTCACCTATGCTTCCCTATAGGTCATATTATTTGGAAACACAGCATAAATGTCAAATCTTATGCAGATGATAACCAATTATATTTATCTGTGAAGCCAGATGAAACAAATCAGTTAACTAGCATGCCCTAAGGACAATAAGACCTGGATGACCTTCAATGTTATGTTACTAAAGTCAGATAAAACTGACTTTCAGTCTTATGTCATATATCAAACCATTTATTGCAAGAAATAGAAATACAGTTTTGCTTGGCACTGTCGGCTCCACTTTAAGATGCTCCCTGGATTAGCCAGCAGCATGCTAAACTAAAATGATGTGTTTGATGATGATGATGATGTGTTAAGAGGTGTGTGTGTGTGGTTATACTGCAGCAGCCTGGAGTCATCAGTGTATAATGGCACTGTACTCTGATGCTTCAAAGAGGCTGCTGATTGATCAACATTTCTGTCCTGCTGCATTCAAATAGTGCAGGGATTTAATGAACTGAAAGAGAAGCTTTTCATACAGTATAAAGCAGGTATAGACATAAGATATTGTAAGAATCAACCACATTTATAGGTCAATACACACTGATATACTGACTTTCCTGCTTTAACAACACTATCATTATTTTCTTTATTTTGGTGTTTTATCCACATTAATTATTTACCGTAAAAACAGGTGTATAAGGCATGTCATGCTGGGAAAAACACTTTTCTATTAAAGACTGGTTTATTTGAATGTACCAGTAGTTATTCATTTATAAACACATATGGATTATATTCCAAAACCTTTTCAATTTACTTTAATTTGAAACACAATTGAAACTGTGCGCTTTTGCGCATCGCGCTTCAAAATGTGCTGCTGTCAGTCGGGTCAGTTTGGTCTGTAAATACTGAAACATCACAGCAACTAGTGTCTGAAATACTTCTGATCAACACACTGAATCAACATCCGATGGTGAATTCGCCTGGTTTTATTTTTAATTTTCCGTACAACATACAGCAGTAGCAGCTCATCAATAGTCTGAAACAGCTGGAGCACGCAGCGTGTGCTTGACACCGTTGTTTATAGGAAGTGTGGACGCTCACATCATTATATTTATAGTTATAGTTATTGTTATAGTTATTGTTCTTAGTGTGGACTGCCTTTTACATACTGTTCCTATAATCATACCCAGATCCAACGTCTCTCTGTATTTTACTGTTGAATAGGACACACCAGTGCATGAGACGCACCTCACTTTTAAATGAAAAAAAAATGTGTTTACCGGTGCATCTTATCCACCGGTTTTTATGGTATATTTTAAGCAACTTGACGGCAGAAAATTTTTTGTTTGATCATGTTGATAGAATCATCAAAGCATCAATAAATTGACCTTGCACCACAAATAGATGTCCTCAGATGTTTGTTTTTGGCACAATGTTTAGGACTAAATTTCAACCAAAATACAAAAAATGTACAACTGTCTTTACACTCCTTCATTTGAATGACCCTCCAATCTGTTTGTGCCAGTTGTTATGCCTTCATAAAGGTAGGGCCAAACTCAATGGATTGCACTTGCTAATAGCACCATAAACTAGCACCCACAATCAGCCCTGTTTTAGGGTCCTGTCTATATAAAGATTTTTGACTAATGATATGACATAAAGTTTTGCAACTGCTTGCGATTTCCCCTTGTTCAGCATCTGCCTGAGTGAGCAGAGTGGTTTCCAGTGTTTCAGGCTTTCCTCGACATTTCGCAGATTGGACCATAATGAAACTGCAGAGAGCACAAAAGCCTAAAATTTCATGTTTTTAATTAACAGACGTGGGCACACACAGAGCTTCACAATAACAAATCAACTTTCATATTTTTCCTTCTTTTACTTCTCTAGTATTTCGCATCTATCATCATAATCTACTGAAATGTCAAATGTCAGAATACAGCTATAAATGTGACCCACACAGGTCTGAAACATGATATATTAATGACTGAATCTTACAATAATGTTGTTCTGGTGTCACTGAATGTATCACAAAAACAACATTACTGATGTTCTGCTTGTTTTACACGGCTGGCTGTGTGTCACAGCTGGCTGCAGCATCGTACAGTTGCTAAAATAGTAAGTGAGTCTCCAAACTGAGAAAACAGCTGTGCACATTCATGCATGCCAGACAGCAGCAGTAACTTCATTAACACCAGACTGGTCAGGATATGACAGTTATTAATATTCTGTGCTCTGCTACACATTTACACGTCAGCTGTTACACTTAGATGCAGGTATATATGTTGGGATTGTTTGTAATGAAGCAGCCCTTATGGATGAATCCTGAGCTCCATCAGTGCTGTCAGGACATTTTTATTTTTAAGTAGCTGAAAGTCCGAGATAAGCCTTTTGAACACATTTCTCATTTGCACAGATTTAGCAGCCACAAAAGCTTCACAATTCTTTTGTGGATTTGGCCCTTAGTGTCTTACCTGTCACTGTATGCAGCAGCTGTGGTAGCAGTAGGCTGGGCATATCTGTAGGCAGCGTAACCACCCTAGAAAAACACACACACACACACACACACACACACACACACACACACACACACACACACACACACACACACACACACACACAACGAATATTTTGTGTTATATAATATAGCATAGTATAATAATACACTTCTGTAAAACAGATTTACCAACATCACTACACCTTGATAATCACTGTTTCTGTCTAATCAGTATTATGTATCCTATCTTCATACAGATGTTACCAAAAATAGATATAATTTTTAAACCTGTCTCATGACGTATTCTCTACCTAAGAAACTGTGAAATAAATCCTAGATATCTTTTAGCAGCTCAGTTCCTCATAACACAGACATGTAAATACCTGCATGTACTGTACACACGCTTGGATCAACAAAAGAACTTGAATAGATTAAGACATTAAATGTTGTTGGAAAACATCATGCAAAAATGTCTTTCTCGTCTCCAACTAGTTCAGAACGCAGCAGCTAGGCTTCTTACTGGTTTTAACAGATGACATCACATCACCCCAATTCTTGCTTCTCTTCACTGGCTCCCTGTTCATTTTAGAATTGATTTCAAGATTTTACTGATCACTTGGTCTAGCTCCAAGCTACATAACGGACATGTTGACTCCGTATGAGCTAGCCCGCAGCCTTAAATCCTCGGGTGGGGGATTTCTGGTTGTTCCAAAGTCAAGGCTGAAATCTAGAGGGGACCGTGCTTTTACTATCAGGGACCCTCAGCTTTGGAACAACCTGCCCGAGGAAATAAGGCTGACACATTCAGTATCTTCTTTTAAATTTCTACTGACTAGCTTTTATGTGATGTCATCTTCTTGTTTGTTAATTTTGCATATTGCTAATGTCTTTTATTTAATCTTATTTTTACTTTGTCTTATTTATTTTATATGTTTTTATATTCTCATTATCTCCAACCGTATTCATTGTCCTATACTCTCATCTTGTCAATGCCAGTCTTGTTACCTCTCTCTGTGTTGTGTGTTTTGTTTGTTTTTTTGTTTTTTTTGTTTTGTTTTTTAATTTATTGTAATACTTTTGCTTGCCTGTCTGTCAAAGCACTTTGTGAACTTTGTTTTGAAAGGTGCTATTTAAATAAAGTTATTAGTATTATTATTATTATTATTATTATTATTATATACAGTATGTGAATTCATCACATTTGAAATGCCAGTGCACATGTAATAAACCACATCAACCAAAATGTGAATTTTCACGTTATCATGTGAAATGTGTTTTACATGATATTATAGATTTACATGTTTTTCTGTGAAACAGTAAGTCTAAAAACCTGGAATCAGCTTTTAAACTATACTCAGTATACATAATTTTTAATTTCAGAATATAACCTCCAAAAATCACCAGACAAAATACAGCAGGTATGGCCTCAGTTCTATAGAGAAAATAATGACCCTTACTGACTGATCTGCTGTTAGTCTCATGTTACAACAATCAAAAGTTTCTGGGATAGTGAAGGGTGGTGTTGGCAACAGTGCCTGACTTAAAGATAAGGTGCTTAGTAAGATGTGTGTAGGGTTGTGAGGAAACAGGGGTTTGAGCAGAGAAAACTAAAGCATAAGAAAATAAACAATAATTTAGCTGAGCAAATGCAAAAGAGGCACCAGTTGTTTTTAAATATAACTTCAATGGAAATTATTTGGTGAAAGTAGTATAACCAAAGATCACTCTCTAATCTCCAGACTGTTTCAAAGCAGTAAAGAAGTAAAATGTCTTATAGGTTTGATTATGTATATGCTTTAGAGAAACTTAAACACTCAATTCAAATCTGACTCAATTGTTTTATTCTTATTTTTCATACATGTGTTTGTTCTTTATTTTTTCATGTATTTTGATGCCAGTTTCCTTTTTGTGTATGTGGGAGGAAAGCAACACTAAAACACCAACACTAGTGTATGTCAGCACCAGGGGCGGTGCCAAAGAACATTTTGAAAAACAACCCCTTAAATAGTGGCTTTAGGGGACTTTTAAGAGACTTAAAATGGCAAAATGTAGACTTAAATATAATACATTGAAGTTACTGTATAATCAATTAAGGGCTTATGCCTAATTAAGTAGGTGGCTCACTGGAACTAAAGGCACCCATGTAGTTCTATTTCACACGACGAGATTAAACTCAACATGACGACTTTAAAGTCAGCACTTCGACATTAAACTCGAAATGTCGAGAATAAAGTTGAAATATCATGCCGCCTTTAATCTCAGTGCGTCGACATGTCGAGATTAAAGTCGAAATTTCGACAATAAAGTTGGCATGTCATGTCGACTTTAATCTCGACATGTCGACTTTATTCTCGATATGTCTCTGTACTGCACGCAGGTGTAACCATCGATATTCTTGCATCTGCCCCGTTCCAGCATTTTCAGTTTGCAAGAATGCAGCCACTTCCTCCAAATGTGTATGGTTTATCCTTCTGAAAAGACACAGTTTTCGGCACAACCTTTTCAGTGTTCTCACACTTATGATAACATCGTGTTTCTGCGCTAAAAGAGAGAGAATTTCTTTGTTGCTAAAACCAGTTCTGAAGTACAGTTTTACCAATTCATTTACACAAGGCATTTTCCTGGGCCAACTGATTGAGTCTGAGGCTGACTGTCCAGATTCAGCATCTGAGGAGCGGTCACGCTCTCTCATAGTTTTGTCGAGAATAAAGTCGACATATCGAGAATAAAGTCATCATGTCGAGATTAAAGTCGATATGTCGAGATTAAAGTTGACATGACATGCCAACTTTATTGTCGAAATCTCGACATGTCGATATTTAAGTCGACACGCTGAGATTAAAGTCGGCATAATATTTCAACTTTATTCTCGACATTTCAAGTTTATAAGTATCCAATGTTGCTAGATAAGGTTTTATTTTCACTGCAAGAGATATTTAATAAATGATGAAAGATCCGGGGCTTAAGCCCCAAAAACCCACCCTCCACGCTGCGTATGGTCAGCACTATGTCAAACTGCAGTACTGACATAGTACTGCATGCCACATGACAGAAGAGTTTAGTGTCAGCGTCACAGTGTCATCTAATGTACTCAGTGAATCCTGCACAGTCTCGACACCTGCAAGATCACTTCCCTCCTCTAGCTACAGAGTTCCTACAGTTGCATTTACAGAAACACAGCAAGCATTATAAATACACTAATCAATATTTTTTAGAAGCATCAATCAAATGACTTTGTATAATGTGAATATGACACTGTGTGACAAACACACAGAGAATTATAACATATGATGCAGTTTTCCTCAGCTCTACAAAGCATTTAAGCCTCTTTTATCTAATTGTTTTGTTTCTATGGCACACATTCCCCAGCAGCAGCAGGAAGCTGTTATTGAATGAATGAATCTTTTATTTTCACGTCTAGTCATTTACATGACCCATCTCTCACAGAATTAAATGCATTCTGAGAGAGAATAGAATAGAATACTTTCCATTCTATTCTATTCTAATAACTAACAACAAACTAAACATTCTGGTATATTAACCCACCATCATAACAGCACAATCCATAAATATCATCCAAACATAAACATAAACCTTGCACAAATATCGCTTTGGGAGATTTCCCACAAGAAAAACATCAAATATACAAACAAACAAACACAGCCCCCACAGCACAAGACACAATACACAAATGCAAACAAGACTAAATCTACATCCATTATGGTCAAACAGCGTATATGTGATACAGACAGTTCATAAGCCAACAGTCTGTAATCCTTCTAGAAAAGAGTGTGAGGAATGAATCTATCATATGTTTCTTTTTGTCCTTCTAAACCAGCTTTAGAAAGATATTCAGAAAATGCAAAAACCTTATCAAAAAAACTATCCAATTATAGCTCCATTCTCAATACTTATCTAATCTAAATCAGGGACATGACCTTTAAAAAAACAAACAAAGTATGAATAATTTTAAAATAATTAAACAATCTCTAACCAAAATCAGCACAAAAAATAACGTTTATTGTGGTTAACCCTCATCCTACCAACAATTGGGGACCCCAAGAATAAATTACTGTAAGAAACAACCTTATTTTTTCTCGAAATATTATTTATTATGTCATTAATGTCATCTGAAAAAACTGACTACTATTGAATTTGTATATTGTGCAAATCGAAAATTTAGTGTGATTGAAAGATCGCGTGAGGAGATTTGTGTCCGTCTACTTAAGAATGACTGACCCGAGTACCCCTACCCACCCGAGAGTGTGTAATATACTTTGAATCAGACCCAAGGAAAATGTGAACTCTATAAATGGTAAGAATAAATAGTTCAATCTATTAAAACTGTATAGGCGTAATTGGGTGCTTTTGACTGGGGTCCCCTGGGAGTCATTTGTATTTAAAAAAACCCCCCAAAAAAACTTAAAAACAGAAAGAGAAAACAATGTTATGAATTCATTCACAAATTGATTGACAGAGTTCTTAAAAAAATGGAATGATAAAATAAAGCACCTATTAGATATGACAAAAAGTATACCTCTGGGGTCTGCATTAATAAATAAAATGTGGGTGGTTCTTACAGTATCTGCTGAAAAGTTTCTCCTTCAGCTCATTACATCCCTGCTGCATCTCAAAGCAGCAGTACTGATATGTTGATAAATCTGCAGCCTTTGAGAAGTGTTGCACCACAGTGCAGTGCTGTTACATATGGCCACTGACTGTGTTCAGCTTCATTAAATCACCTGATGACACTAGACTGCTACTGTATAACACCAGTGGTGAAATAAATCCTCAGAACCCTATTCTAAATGAAAGTATCAATACAACAATATAAAAGTACCTCATTGCAAGTAAAAGTCCTGCAGTTCAAATCCTAGTTAAATTAAAGTACAGAAGTATTAACACCTAAATTAGTATTGAAGTAAAAGTACTCATTTTGCAGAAAATTGGGCTGTGACTGATATATTAAATAAACTGAACAAAGTACATTATTAACACTGATAAGTGGAATCATACGCAGTATTTTATTGTTGTAGCAGTCAAGGTAGAACTAGTTTGAGCTACTTTTTGTGGATTATAAATAAATCTGAAGGGAAAAGTTCTGGCACATAAAATTGAATTTGGGTTAGTTTTTCAGAACTTTTAATTAGGGATGTCCGATATGATCGGCCTTCCGATATTATCGGCCTATATTCACTTAAAAATGTAATATCGAGAAATATCGGGTTTTTATAACCAATATTTGTTCTGTAGGCTTCAGCATTTCGGAGCCTGCATGAACGCAGCATGGGGCGTTTACCGGCGCACGCTTTATGACGTATAACAACAACACAGACTTGTGGGTTTCTAACCATGGCTAACCGTGGCTAACAAGTTCATAGCGTCCACCGCCATGTACACGAAAACACAAACAGAAGGTTTACCTCCTCGTTGTCATTGTCGCCCCTGTGACGTCACCCTATCAGAGTCCAGTGGGTCTTATCTGGGTCCTACTCTGCTATGGAGACACAACAGCTGAGAGGAGCGAGTGAGAGGACGGTCCTATAAAAGGTCCCGCCTCCAGAAACGGGGCTTATGTCTGTGGTTTGGAACTATTTGTTAGTTAAGTGTTCCCTACGGATACTAAATTTGTAATTTGCAATTACTGCAAAGCAGCATAATAAATATGGCAGTGCCATATTGGCACTTTTTTCCATAACTTAAATTGAAGTTGTTCTCTTATTTTGCACAGACAGTGTTTACATTAGTTTACATCACAAATTAGGCATAATGTGTTAATTCAACAATAGGAGATATGTAATGTTGTTACCTAATAGTTTTGGTGTAAAAAGCCTGCAAATATCGGTATCGGGTGATATCGGTATCGGAAATTAAGAGTTGGACAATATCGGAATATCGGATATCGGCAGAAAAGTCAGTATTGAGCATCCAGTGTCAGTGTGATATGATCATTTGAAGAACTTTACCAAATTATTTTTTTTATTTTTTATTTCTATCTTTTAATAGCTACTATCTGATGAAAACAATTACTCTATTTGTGTTTGTGGTGTGTGCTCATGTTGTGGCGCTCTGAACTGTCCAGACTGTTCCATCATTATCACGTTGAAGTATGATTTGCACTAGTGCAACTCAGTTCAGTTGGTGGATCAGCTGACATGACCAGCTGATGTCTACCTGGCCAGTGTCTGCAGCAGCTACTGCTCCAACATCAGTGAAGCTTTCCTTTTTTTTTTTTTAACAGTGAAAGTTTCAACCGCACTCAGTCTGACTCTGCCATTAGTAGGCCATTACTTGCGCCACTTCCTCTTCCTCACTGGATTGTACAGTGACTCCCTATCGCCCCTGTGGTATAAATTGGTATTATGAGACAGTACAGGCCAGGCGGTTCTGGACCAAACTGGTTAGCATGCTAACTTTGATAGATATATATTGGTAGATATATCTCTAAAACACAATACATATAGGTATTCAGACCGTTCTCATCTTCTGTTCGTATGATATCGTACGAAAAGTTGTGCACTACGCTTCGTAGGATATCATACAAATATAAATACATGCAGTGACACAAGTGATCAGTGTGCCTGCGCAACTAAGTCTCACGGCAGTGCTTAAAATAGCCCCGAAATTTAATCTATTGATTAAAATCCAGTAATCCACGAATATTATGTATTACTTTAAAAATATAAACGCTATATTATTAAACATTTAACCAGGAGATTTTACCCCTTTTGTGTCTTTATACGTCCCGGAAAGACCAGATAATTCACTGACGATGTTGCTTTATTCCAGATAATACAGCCAAAAAAGGAGACGCACGTTACCGGCCATAACGATACCGGGTTGAGTCCTTAGCAACCACCATAGCAACGTAGTGAGACGTGAAAAAATCAGTAGGGACTAATTATAAAATCATACCCGCTCCATGCTGTGTATAATGAATATGAGAATACTTTTTCTTGACTATCTCACCACCTGCTATGACCTTTTCTCAATGAAATATAAACAAGTGGGAGGGGGCGGAGGGGGTTCCCTTCTGGGAGCGCATGACGTCACTGGGGAATGCCCCCTGATGTAAACGCTTGTTTCACAGCCATTATTATCCTCATAGTGTGTATCTGAGCTGCAGAGGCTGTAGACAACTATGATCAGAAGATTTGAGACATGAACGTTTCTTTATCTTTTTATTCCTCACAACGAGTTACGTTTGCTGAGGATCATGGGTAGGCTAAAGTAGCCACTTCCGCTAATGTCCAAAGCGGCAGAAACAAAACACGTTTCTCACAATTGAAGGTTAAATAATTAAAAGTAATGGTCATAACATTCACCCAACATTTCATTGAGTTATCCAGGACACTTTCTTATTTATGTGTTAAGAAATGTTGAGGATATAAATAAAATTGTAGGTTTCCTGCACTTATAAAGACACAGCAGGGTTCAAATCTCCTGGTTAAATGTTTAATAATATAGCGTTTATATTTTTAAAGTAATATATTGTACGAAACGTAGTGCACAACTTTTCGTACGATATCATACGAACAGAAGATGAGGATACGTTGAGGTATTTGACATAATGTCAAAAGTGTTATTTCTTCAAATTCTGTTGATAATGTTACTTCAGTCAGGAACAATCTCATCAGAGGACAATCCATTCATTGCAACAAATGGAAATACAGTTTAACTTGGCGCTGTGGCTACAACATGCTCCCTGGAGTAGCTAAAACAGGGAGCACAATGCAAAACCCCCCTATGCAGAGTGGGCTGAACGCAAGACATGAATTTCAGATTGACCCTGGAGCCATGATGGGACCCTGAACCAGAAAGGTGGAGGCTGGGGTGGTGGTAAGCTTTGCCAGCAGCAGTGAGAGTGAACGCATTGGTGTAGCAAGGATGGGTGTAGGTGGCAGTCATATTTAAATAGACCGCCTTGTTGTGAGAATGGCTGTGATTGGTGTTTGACTGATAAGATAAGCTGATTCAATCAGTGTCTGTTAGCTGTTATAGCTTGGGTGTATGACGTATATGTCCTGCATGAACACTGAGCTTCATTTAATTTAGGAATGTTTCAAACTAAAATTCGACGCATACACATTACACATACTTTTAACTGCCAAAAGAGGTGAATATTTATCAAATGTTATCAGTGAAAAAAGTGAACACCACTTTCCCAGCACCAGACAGCCGACTGTCACAGTTAAACATAGTGGAACATTTAGCAGCTAAAGAGACATATATTCTCTCTGGTGTTGGTAAAGACCAAACCAGAGCTAAACGTAGAGGGAATGTTAGACTTACATTCATCAGGAGGCTAAAGACATGACTCCAAAGGATGTTTATCTGTGTGCACTTGATGTGTAACACATCCAACATAATAAACTAAGAATAAGTCAATGTTGTTTCCCATGTTGCTTTTTCTTTAACATGTTAAGAAACATAGAATAGTGCATTGCACGTTATCATTGTAAAAAAACCACTTATTGCCACATACTTTACAATCTCAGGGGATACATTCATACAATTACAAACTAAAACCAGACAAAATCAAGCAAACAGAAAACATCAAAAATGTATGTACAACAACACATTCAGGGCAAACAGAGACACAACGTATAGGAAACACAAGCAAATACAGATATGCTTCATGTCAAACACATAGAGGTTACTTAGGGACACTAGAAAATGATGAACACACTAGCACTTGTGATTTGTTAAAGACGGCTACTTGTTAATAATGTTGGAAAATAAACTGCAGATTTTTAGGTTGTGTACTTATTTATTTTAATACTTTTGGGGGTATTGTTTGCCTTTGTTGTTGAGTAAACAGTAGGGACATACTGGAAATGAGAAGGTAGAATAAGGGAATTACATTTAACAAAGGTTTGCACTTGAACTAGTGGTGTTGCGATTGCAATTTTTAGCACATTAAATCCCTGTCACCAGTGTGCTCCTTTTACTCTGGCTTTAATATTCCAATTCCAAGACTCTAATATTTGAGATGTCGACTATACCTTTTATTAATTACCAGCAAGTTCATGAAGTTTATTTTTCTGTATTTTTGGAATAATTTAAACTAGACAAAATCAAAATAAAGCTTATTTTGACACCAGAGATTCATGACTTCATTTGGACTACAGGCTTTTGACTTGGAATTATTTGATGTCCTTGAAGTTCTTAATTTCCTGACAAACATAATACTGTCAATCTGAAGCCAATCATGTTGCACAAGCAGGAGGCCACGTTGCACAACATTCAGCTCAGAAATGAGAAATAATTGTGACTGTGTCACTGAAATAAAGTCCTATTTACACCTGGTATCAACATGACGTGATATGTATCTGGATTAATAATCTGGATAATTACATTCGATCCCTGAACCTTTGCATTTACATATGGTATTAATAAATGCCCTTTTTTAATCTTGATTCTACTCACATTATGATTGGATTGCAATATATAAATTATCTAGGTGAAGCTAATGGACTTGTCAACAAACATGGTGCGTCCCAGGTCAGGCAAAGCTGTGAATGGGTATCATTCATCTTTTACGAGGGAAGACTTCTAGATAACACTTTTGCCAGCCTTACTCAAGCTGGCAAGAAGAGGTGGCTGTAAGAACAAGTATGGGATGCATATATGTACATGTATGTACACAAGTATGCATGATTAGCTGATTAGCTCATGTACAACACTCTCTTCTCCTGATTTGACATTGATATAGTGTATAACCATTATATAATCAACTATTTAGGACTCTAGAATCATGTGGTCTGGAAGTTGTGCTGACAATAGTACTTTGACCAAAATGTTCACTTTTGGTCACATTTTTAACTGTCGTTAGTTACACATAAAATTCATTCTTTTGCATCCTGGGAACATGCAGGGAGATTTTTTGTCATTGTGTGAGCAATCTTCTAGTAAAATAGCTCCTACAGATGTTGTCTGGTTGATTCAGCTGCATTTGGATCACAGTGCTCTCTGAGTGCATTTACAGCTTGGCCAAACATTTTTGTTCAGATAATGTATCCAGATATAGATCACATTTTAATACCAGGTGTAAATGGGTGTAAGGTACTGTACCATGGTAGATTACAATGGATCAATTTGCTTTCAAATTATGTAAAGTTTATGTGAAAGTTATGAATACAAACTTCAAAGAGCATTGGTAATTTTTGTAAATTTACTAAATTAACTGTTACTCTTTAACAATTAGAACAAAATGAGGGCTTGTTTAGGACTTGACACAATGTAAAACAAATGTAGAACTCAGACTTGACTTGAGACCTGTTGGTCTTGATTTTAGTGAAAATGAACCAAAAATTCTTTCTGAACAACTCTTTTTAGTTTGTCAAATGGTGCTCCTGAATCCCTAAATCCCTAAATCCCAATTAACACAAAGGCAAAGGCAGGTTTCTGTCGGACAGCAGAAAACCTGCTAGTGTTGGCAGAGCCAGAAGGGATTGACCCCGACGCGCAGTGGAGGGGTGAGGCTGACCCCCTGAAGGTATGATCTGCCCACTTTCAAGACCAGCTGACAGAGGAGCTGGACAGCTGTCCCTAGCAACGGTCTGTAGCTATAGCAACGGTCATTATACAGAAATATCAGACCTCCGAAGGAAGTGACTGACCAAAGGTGGAAAGTAAAATGTGTAATTTGACTTTTACTTAAGTGTGTTTTGTGTGAAGTATTGTACTTCGCTACATTTTAAATAACATCCGTTACTGAGTAAAAAAATGTTGGCCGAAATATTTTTTTAAAGCAATGGGGATCGTACAGCAGCGTTAACCAGCATGATACAATAACTTAACATTCATTAATGATTGTAGCCTGTGACAACCTGGCAGCTAGCTCTTATAGCGACATATAAACTCTAACACAACACAAAAAACAAAAAACTCACACACTAAGGAATTGTCCATTAGACGTTGTGCCGTCATCTGTCTCACTCTGCAGGTACAGGCATTTAGCATGATGCGTTCAAGTGAAAAGGACAGCGTCGGGGGCTCCGGCTCTGCATGTACCCACTCATACTGCCTATGCCCATTCACTCTTATCATAGGGTACTGTTCAAGCTGCTTGCTACGGTGGTACAATCGCTCCAAAAATAGGAAGTGGGACCAAACAAGGACATTTTGAGTCAAGACAGCCTGGTAGCTGCTCATTGAACCAGATCAAATAAACCATTCAGTCAAACTTGCTCATATGAGGGAACGAGTGATTGAATTGAACTCAAGTCCAGACAGCCTGGCAGCTACACTCACTGACCAAGAGTGAACAAACCATTCTCTCAAAGTAGGATGTTTGCTACTTGCCCGTCTAAAAGAATGATACATCACCATTTTGAGTTTACCAGGGCTTCTAATCCACTGAATGGTGAACTCATTCAGAGAGTTTTTACGAATGGGGTCTACTCAGATGAAATAGTTTTAATTTAAACCTCCAACAGAAAGCTGTTTAACACATATAGATAGTAGATTAACATTTGACACATTTTACACATTTTTAACACTTGTATTTATTTTTCACACTTTTATTTCACCAAACACAATTTTACTTATTTCATACATATTGGAGTCATTGATTTTAAGACTAAAATGTGATGATGTGTATATGAATACTCAATAAAATACTTAATAATGAATAATAAGATTAACATCATTTGAGCTCTACTCTGCCAACAGAAAGAAGGCAGTGGACCGCAAAACGGGTGAAGGGCCATGCACCACCTCTGACAGAGGCTGAGGAGCTGGCCCTGAGTGCGTGTGTGTGTATGTATGTATGTATGTATGTATGTGTATATATATTAGGGTTGGCCAATATTAGGGTATTGACCAGCAGTTTGTTTTTGTTATGTTTTTTTTCAGACTTTTCAAGCTTGGGCCTTGCTGAGGACAGCACTCCAAGAGAACTCTGACTATTGTGCTTTTCTGTCATGTATCTGCTTTGTGCATGTAAGCATATGCGGGATAAAAGACAGCATACAGAGAAATTAATAGCAGAGGAATTGGGTGAAAGGGGGCGTTCAGTACTAACTGTTGAAAGTGCACGTACTATAGGGGAGTGTCACGGAGAAACTGATGCCATATTTTGCAAAAATAATCAAAACTCATAAGGTTCAATAAATTTACATGTATCAACTCAAAGGTAATCATTCTGTGAAAATTGGTCTACCCATCACTACTGATTTGGGATTTGATTCAGGCCTTTATAGTCTTGAGTGAAAGTGTTTTTTTTCTATTTGCTATTGGTTGCTGAAGTTGCAGCTGAGCTAATTTTGCCACCATAGGTAAGACTTATTTTTCCTATTGACTACTTTTGCAGTGTGGAACATAGTTGACACTGAGTTTTAATCATATTTGAGTCTTTTTAAATGTATTTCTAGGTTGCAACATCTGTACACTGGACATCACGGAGTTGGAGTCTTTGTTTTCACTGAAAGCCAGCAGACTCTTGTCTGTAAGTGGCACCTAGCCTACAACCACTGCTTTAATTTATCATAAAACAAAAGCAATTTCTCTCTCTTCCAGGCTCACTGACAACTCCAGCACTTCTCACATCATTTCACCTTCCACCCTTCCACCCTCCATGACTGAGAGAGTGTCCTTCCTGACATCAGCGATCTATTATTATCACTATAAACTGTGGCGGTGAGTAACTGATACTTAGTACGTGTGATGATGGTCCATGGCAGGAAGATGAACAGGTTGGACCATGTTATTCACCAGCCATTATGGACTGTCAATCCTGAGTGACTAAAGGCAACCCCGCAGCTCTGCATGCATGTGTGTGTAGGTGTGTGTACACTGTATTGGAAAGGAGAGTTAACAGTTCGTAACATATGGTCAAGGTTTGACCATTCCACACACAATCTCATGCAGGGAATGTTGCTATCCATCACATTTGCTGATTCACTGAAGGAAATAAAGACTGAGCAGGATTCCTCTCCCTCTATCCATCCATCTTCCTTGACTTTCAGTATTCTTGGCAACAAAGCGGCAGGCTCACACTCATGCTATGGCACAGCCTAATTGTTTTGTTTTGCTATGCTAAAAAAAAGAAAAAAGAGTTTGATGTTTAATAGCTTATTTATTTATATTTTCATTCACATATAAGATTAAATGAGCAGGCTCTATTGCTTTTTAAATATTTATCAAGATAAATGTTTTTGAGGTCTGATGTACTTTTACTCACATCACATTAAAAGCCAACTGGAAAGGGTGACAGTATGCCCTTGCTTAAAGACTTTTAGTGTAAAAGCACCATGCACACTCAAGTAGAGCTCTTTCTTTCAACCTGTAACTGTTTTGATGGATGCCACATAGCATTAAATATCTGTGTACCTGACTAAGCCCAGAGGCCTGTACTACGAAGCTGGATTAACATACCCAGGATATCTCTCCGTTACCTGGGTTGATTTACCCAGACATTCACAATCCTGATAAACGGTACTACGAAGCTGGTTATCAACTCGGTAATTCAACCCAGGGTTTTCCAATCTTGATCAGTGCACGTTCACATAAAGGGGTAAAGGTGTTTGTAGCGTCTGACCAATCACAAACA
Organism: Scomber scombrus; assembly: GCF_963691925.1. NCBI lineage: Eukaryota > Metazoa > Chordata > Actinopteri > Scombriformes > Scombridae > Scomber > Scomber scombrus. The sequence goes on along the minus strand of NC_084987.1, from coordinate 28,100,355 downwards.
TGGAGAAACCCTGCAGAGCAGCCTACTTTACCATGGAGGAGCAGACAATTATTCTTCATAAATATGAACAATTCAAACCCGTCATCCAGGCCAAAAGCAACAGTGTTGCCGCAGCAAAAGCCAGGAAGGAATGCTATGATTCTGAACTATTATGTGCTTCAACCATTTGAGTGAATGATGTCAAACCAACTGTATAACATACAGAATAATATCCCTCATGTGCCTCAAGGATTATTTTTCAAATATATATTTACAGGAAATGATTGGTTTATTTTGTTACTTTTAGTTGGTATCCCACTTAGTACTATATCACTTTGAATATTAAGTGTAAATCAACCCCAGGCTGCTCTTGTAGCTGAATTTTCTACCATTTCAGATTAAAAACCATATATTGGTAAAATATGCCGGGCAGCTCTTTGAGGTTTTATCTATTGATTCTCTGTGTGGCCAGTAGGGGGAGTTGCTGACTTTGCTTAATATTAATTGAAAGATTTTTCTGCAAATTTGCAAATCTGGTGTCTGCTTCCATGGCATTAATCACTGTGGATTACAATCTAACTACAACAAAAAGTTCTCACATTTAGTTTTACAAATGTAATCGTAATGACGGAGTAGAATAAGTAGAACACGTTTATAGTAGGTGTGTGAATGATCAATAATCATTATTATTGGCAGTAATAGAGGGCCCCAAAATCAAATTTTGCTTAGGGCCCCATGGAGGCTTGGGCCGGCCCTGCAGGAGGCGGTGCTTTTATACTCATTGATCTCTTATCCAGAACATAACCTGCTCCGGAGCAGGTTATCCGTTCAGCATAAGTTACCATGGTGATTTACCCCGGTAAGAAGTGAACCAGCGTCGTAGGACGGAAAACCCAGGGTTAACCCTGAAGTTACCTCCATAAGAGAAAATCCAGCTTCGTACTACAGGCCTCAGGCCTAATGTAAATAATTGGGAAAAATGTGTTATTGTCATGAGTAGCAACTCTGTGTTATGTTTATAAATCAAGCATTTTGTCTTGTGTGTCATGAACAGTGCCTTAATAGCAAGGAAAAAAATGACTAAGTGGAATTAATCAGTGAATAAAACAGTGGTGCTGGGGTTGGTTTGACATGACTCCGTTGTTGCAGTGACAGAACATGCATATTATACTGAATTCATTAAGACAACAGCTCAACATGAAGGAAGTTGTCACTCTAATATAGTCTCTTTTTTTTCTTTTTCGTCATTTTCTACAGCACAGGCCTCTCTGGTATGGCCAAGCTCTTTTTCTATCCCATCTAATCTGCAATTTGGATGAATTTACTAAACGCACGCCTAAAGTATCACTTCTTCAATAAAAATAAACACAGTGCTAGGGGCTCTTGATCTTTTGGCTAATGAATATTACATGGTCTGATTGTAGCATGGCAATCAATCCCGGTGGCAGGGGCACGGGGCTAATGGGGAGGCAACGAGGTCGAATGTTATGGGAGCTGTTGAAGCACCTCCTCCTCCACGCACGCACAATCACAGCATCATTAGTCTGCAATCTCCCTGAGGCCTCCACCGTGGGTGCTTGCAGTTCTGCTCACTGCAGTAAGTAGGCTACATATTGCTGAACATTTTAAAATGACAGTTAAAGGACTAAGCCAGTGATTCTGCATGTTTTTATGCATCACTGCACTTCATGCCACATTGCAGGCAGCGCCAGTTTACAAATGAATATCTAGAGTGCAAACAATTACAATGAACACTATGGACATGTTTCACAGAAACTTATTTCAGTAAATGTGGCTTATTTGTTTCACAACACCATTCTAGATAGAGTCCAGTTAACTGACTGTGTAACTCAGTCAGACCTGTTCATGAGAAAGTTAAGTGTCTGAATCATTCACTCTGCTGTTAATGGACCTCAAAAATTTTGTTTTGTTGTAGTTGATTTTAAATGGTGTATATACATTTGTGTTTGTTATAACAAGAAAACCTTGAAGACCAGTAAACAGTCCATGACATAATAAAGTTATCATAAATGTATGTATAGCAAATCATTCATACCCACCTATCATCATTTTGTTTTGTTTTTAATTGTTTATTACCATTACTTTTCTCCCCAAATGTTCTCAATATATTAACATTTATTTATTTACTCATTAATTCATTCATCCAGTCAGTCATTCATTCATTCATTCATTCATACAGGACATTCAGTGTGTTTTCGTGGTTGTTAGCCTTAAGCTGCTTTCACACCAAAAGTGTCTGACGCGGAAAAATCGCTTGAATTGCTTCTATCGCGCCGCTTGATCATAAATATACATTTTTGGATCATCGCTTCATTCGCGCTTGTGACGTCGGGAGAAACTCGCCGCTGATTGGATGTTGCGGCGCGATGTCGCCTGAAAAGATCAATTTTTCCAACTTTATTCGCGCCGCTTCAGATGCTTGATTCATTCATTCATTCATTCGTGCCGCCTGATATACAATCGCGTGTTATTGCGCCATTTAAATTCATTTTCTATGTAGACTTGCTGCTCAATTCGCGTCAGACGCATTTGGTCTGAACGCAGCTTTAGTGTGATACAGACAGCAGTCCAAAAAAACAACAAAAACTACCAAAACAACAGATTACTACTTTATGATTTGCCAAATGGTCAGACAAATGCACATATAGAGATGTGAATGCTAATATACAGTATTAGATAGATGAGTAAGATAATTAATCTTCATTCTTCCACCATTCCTAAACTATGTTTTACATGTCTTTAAAGTCCAACTCACATCATTTACAGTCAGCGTGTCTTAATGGGTTTAAAAAATTTTTTTTTCATGATTAAAAGGAAGAAGAATGGTCTTTGAACAAATTCAATCCGCCTATTCATATTACGTTGCTGAAGGGGTGTGTTTTATTTTGATTGACATCAGCTGGAGGGGAGTGTTTGATTGACAGCAGATGGAGGTGTGGCGGCTTTTGATTGACAGCAGCTGCCAGGCTGCTGGACTGTTGATGTAACACCATATGGAACAAAAGACAAACTAAACAAACCACTGTAGCTACTGTAGCTACACGTCATGTGCAGACAGAGTAAGAACCACATCGGTATGTAAAGTAAGATTTGCAGGTACATTTCCCTGCTGGTTTATGTGCTGCACACTGCATGTATATAAATGTGGACGTCATGACAGCTCCCCTAAAAGTGAAGCCAAAACATCTTGTTCGCCCCCTGGTGGCTGGCTGCACTATACGTCATAAATCTGGGACCAATATGGGACATGAGCCAAACTAAAAAAATCTAAAAAAGTACACATAAAATGGGGGGTGGGGTGGGGGTGGGGGTCATCCTACTGCCCGACTCCACTGTGCAAACTCTGGATCCAAATGACATCACACATGCAAGATGGTAAGAAAGGGGATATTCTGGCTTTACTTTTGCATAATTGTAGGAAGTGAAGCCACATCGTCCATATTTCTATACAATGACATACAGTGCTGAGCAGCTAATTGAGTTTTTCTATTTTTGCATTAAGTCATTTTATTTTTGTCATGTATATTGAAATGTTACATGCATTGTGGTCTCAGAGCCATATTGCTATCATGTTATTATTATTCATACAATTACTCTCAGACATTACTGGGACAAGTTTACAGATTGCATTTCATTTTCTCAGATCAAAATAATGCATTCTCACACATAGTCTCTGCTTTAACTTCATCATGACTTGTAAATGTAAATGCCAGTTATGCACCACAACAAAGAAATGAGTGAACGGTGTGCAAACAGTGCCCTGAAGTTACAGCCTGAATGTAGTGGCCCTTTTAATTACTGACAATTTGACAGAGATTGCTTCCAAGTAATTTTTCCACTTTTAAAGTCTCTTCATTTTCTCACTATGATGCTGGTTGCTCCAATACTATATGTGTTTCTGTTTTGGCACCTGTGAAGGACTTTTTTCCCCTCGTGGTTAAAGTGCAGTCTTGTCTTGCTCACATTGCCCATTAATGTCTAGTCTACTCTTTTTTTGGTACCATGAACTGAACTCCAGGCTGTGACATGTCAACTATCTGCTTCCCAAAGCTGGAGGTGAAGCCATGTATGAATATGGAGGGTTGGGGATTGCATGTGCGTAGCAACAGGGCAGAGACCAGAGATGGTGGTGTAGCATGCAATGTCATACCAGTAAATAATACTTACATAAATATCTGCACCATAAAATCCATCCTGGTAAACAACACTGCAGAGGATGCAAACACAAACAAACAAACAAACAAACAAACAAACAAACACACAATAAAACAAAAACATCCATATTAGTGCATGTTGACATGCAGGCAGTGGGCTAGCTACCAACCAACTCCAATCTCCACAATCCAAAATAAATAAATAAATAGACATAAGAGGGGCAGAGGCAAAGGGGAAATACAGCAGGCACCCCTAACTGATCTCTGAAGGCTGGGTAAGGAGGCTGGAAAGGTCCCAAAAGCTCTCTGTGGGTTTTATTTAGAGTTATTATACAGCTAAGGGTCCAATCAGCTTTTATATCTAAAAAAGAAAAATAGTGTTCCATATATTTTGTCAATGTATTTATTCTTCAAAATGGGAAGATTAGATCTGTTCGTTTTTCCTAATAAAATATTTATGAGTGAATCAAACACTGTTCAGAAACAACATACTTGTACATAAGTATAATATATTTATTTAGATATTTATCACAAAAACAAACAACCCGCTAACTGTCATCAGAGTTTGATTCAAATTTTGACCAATCGTGATTAGTGTTTGAAAGTCCTCTTTCAGGACTCAAATCTTTTTCCTAGTATGCCCTGCCAACTGGAAACCAGTGAGAACAACTCAGTGAAAAAACACAAATACAAAAATCTGTCATGTGAAATAACCAAAACTTAGACAGAAAATAGTGTCTACATGAAGAACTGTGACTCGTATTAACACGCTGATTGAGAAAATATCTTTTCAGAAACTTTTCTCAGAAGGTAATGCTGTAATATAACTAGCTACCTTTTAATGGCAGTAACTTTGTAATGTAATTACTTTTAAAAGTAATGTTCCCCAACACTGATAAGTGCATTTATTCATTCTTGTCTTTTGATCTGCAGCAGAATCCCTTGTCTCGTGATATGAAAGCACCCCTCTCTGTGCACTATATGCATGTTTGTGTGTTTTATGAGAGAGAAAGCATTCCTCCTCACTTGGCTTCCAATAAAACGAGCAGGACGCTACTGTCAGTAGTGCAATATGATGGAACTGCATTTAACATGAAGAGCTCCTCAGAGGACTGAGCTTCCAATTTCAGGAGTCATTAAAATGGTTTCACAACGTTTGTGCTATCTCTGATAATCAATAACTTCTCAAATGTCAAGGTGGCCCAGAGAGCCATTTCACTCATTAAAATGTATTGTGTTGGACTGCAGCACAGCTACATGCACATATTGGCTTATAGATATAATAGACTGTCATGTCAGGCACGTTTAAAGGCATGGAAGAACACCTTATTAAAACACACACACAAAGAGTACGTTTGGTTTCCTTGCTGTGTCACAGGATTTATTTGGAGCCTGCTCTTCGCCACCTGAGACAGACAGTTTTAATAAAAATACATCATGGTCCACATTAATAAATCACCATACGACTGCGACTGAATTAGGTGGTGCAGCAGCGTTAAATACAGTACAATCTGCACCACATATCTTTTTGTCAAGACCATGCCCAAGTGTTCACCCAAACACCTAACCTCGTCATCCTGCGTGACATTTAATGCTGCCAGAGAGGCTCATAGTGACTGCACTGTTCGTGAGTAGAAATACTATTCAGTCCTCTAACGGAAAGTCATCATGAAGAGAGTCTTTGGAAAACAGGAAGTGTCAGAAGCACCCACACATCTCCATACTATCTGTGTTGATTAGGAGGATGTATTATATCTGGATGTTTTTTTCATTTGAAAAACTAATGAATAATTTACCCTACATTATCAAATAGTAATGTAACGCTGGGTGTAGGTTAGCATCACCTTAATTAAATCTACTTGGGCTCGTGGGTAAGAAACAGCACAGGGACAGCTTCTTCAGAGCTACTTCTGTACTTTCAATCTTCGCTCAAGAAAAGACAAGTGGCACTGTGATGTCACCGGCAACAAACTTGATACATGACTTAACTGTGTGGCATATCACTCCGCCCAATCTAAACTACTGTAAACACTATGCACAAACTACATAGAAAGAAGTAGTTCCCAATTTAAAAACAAAGAATATATTTATCAAATCATGAACTATTATTAAAATCATTTAAAACATCCAACCAATACAAAAATCATATATTATAGAAGTATATTCTTCAAACCAATTCTGACAATATCATCTACTGAAGACAGAAGCAAGCCTTTATTTGAAGGTATATTTTATATTTTAGTAAGAAGCCTTCCTGTTCTTTCTGCTCAATTGTGGTTAATTCTCTTTTCTACTAATGCAACACTAACATTTGTTCCATTTGTCAACATACAACACTATCAGTACAGCAATAGAGTAATATTATACTAACCATTTTGCTACTCTCTCTCTTTTAACAATTAAAAATTCACTTACGGGTTAATTTCAATCAGTTCCACTGTGCTGTTTGTTTTGATCAGTGGAAAGATATTGTCAGTGACAGTCAACAGTTCCTGTACAGAGGTTTCACATTAAACAACAGTCCAGTACATCAAACAGAATGAGACATCCTTTCCTGGTTCGCTTTTAGTTTGAGACATCTGCAGGAAGTTTCATTGACCCTCAATGAACAGCAATGGAAACAATGTCAAAGTAGAAATGACTGATATAATTAGAGAATGAAAATCATTTAAAAAAAAGTAACAGTTAATATCAACTGAAATGAGTAAAGCAGAAAATATTAACCCTGTCTCCCACAAATGATGCTTATATATATTACTAAATTGTTTTTCTAATTACGTTGTGTTGGTAAACACAGTCACTGCCTGGATAATGTTGAGAGGATCATTTATAGACCACACCAAAGTGACAGGGAGGAGGTCCGGTGCATGAGGGTCATTAATCCAAGACCACGAACCTGCCTCAACCTTAACCAAGTACTGTCAGTGGCCATGAAAAAGTTTGATAATGCTGTTATCAATACCAGCAGATATTATACTGCAAGGTTGGATATCAGAATGGCAGAAAACAAATGAAATGCTATGTCACTAAACATTGTATGGTATATTATTAAAATAAATAAATAAAATGTATTTCCCAGATATGTTAATTAACAAACATAATCCAGCAAGCCTTATTTTTGCAACTAAATATATTTGCTGGTGCAAGTTAGTTGTAAATAAACATTGGGACAAGGGGACAGGGTTGAATATAACATGACTCAGTTGTACAGATTGAACAATCCTTTTTCTCAGCAGCTATTTTTACTTGTCATACCAGAAAAAGCTCAAGTGAAACTGATAACTTTAACAATTGCTGCGTTCCATTCAAATGCTAAAGGAATACATACTGGTGATAGCAACTAACCTTTATTATTATGTATTTTCATTCATGTTGTCCACTATTAATTGAGGCAAGCTTTTATTTGAGAATGAATGTGCAAGTATTGTGCATCTTACACATGAAATACCTGATTCACATATGAACAGATGTTTTGAGCTCAAGAACAAATGCCACATTTTTGTAAATATTTCAAATTGCTTGATACATTGTAAAATATATTAAATATTACAATCATTTACATTATTATATATCATTAAAAAATGGGTCACTTTGAACTTTCCTCAGTTACTAGCAGTTACTGCGTCCATCCTTAAAAAAAACTCCCAGCCAGCCTCCTTAGAGTTCAGTTGCTAACAGTCATAAAGAGCAAAATAAATTAAAATAACCAACAGAATAATGACAAATCAAATCTGACTGCCCACAATACTCAGCTCTCCTTGGCTTGTCTCCAGAACATTCTGCTATGAAGGGCCAGCCAAAGCTGCTGTTAGGGCTGGGAAAATGGCTTTTTGTTTTTCTTTTCTTTTTATGGCAGCTGGGTAAACTCTAGAAGGGGATAAAAAGTTGAGGACATCCCATTCCACTATGAACACTCCCTCACTTAATGACACCACAGTACAAGGCCAAATTGACAGTCATTTCCAATGAGTTTGTGCAAAGGCACATGTCTTAGAGCATGCCTGTTGGTTGATTCAGCATGCTGTGGAAGTGGGGGAGTGTGTTATTGCTGTGAGGCGAGGCTGGCATGCACCGCTTCGCTGACTTTGAGCACAGAGATTTAGGACTTGCCATTGGATAACGAAGAGAGAAAAGGAGATACCAAAGAGTAAAAATAAGACAGAAAGGATACTCACCCTCCGTAAGCTGGGATGTGGGGAGGTGGAGCAGCCGCCCTGAATGTGTTGTATACGGTTCGTCCTCGACCTCGTAGGTGGGCACCTCTGTATGCTGCTGCTGCACTGGCTGCTGGGTAGGGAAAACCTGGTACTAGACACAGAACAGCAAATGATGCATACCTGCCCTGATGTCACAACCCCCCCTGACCCCACACCAGCAGGCTATTGAGGTAATGCATGGTATAGCACAAATAACTGTACACTTGTAGTTGACATCTGCATTTGAATCCTGGAAAGAATGTCTAAAATGTTATCCAATTTCCAGTTGTGGAAAAAAATGTGATGAGAAAAAAAGAAAGAATAAAGAGTGCGAGTGGCAGTGGAGTGGAGCTATTGCAGCAGTATTGTTATGAATTTATCATTAATCTTAATAGGGGACGACTGACACAAAGCTTAATTTTAGAGCTGGGGTGAGTGTAGGTTGAGAAGGAGATTGAGGTGCCATTTCCAACCCTAATTATACATCTCTTCAAAAAGGAGATCTAATAAAATGCTAATAGAAACAGTGAATCATTCATTGACCTGATGAAAAATGGAAGGTTTAAGCCACAGGATAAGAGTTCCTCAAAGAGAGACAAGGAGAGGAGTAAGGCTGGTAATTGTTCCTATTCATCTTTTGTCACCTTGATTTTATAACCCAGTGGCCTGGCAGCCCTTAAAGTCACACTGATGACTCCCTCCAATACTGCCCTACTTTGCCATTGATACAGGCTAAAATGAAAAGGAGTGGTTGGCATATGCAGAACAATTTGGAGTCATTAGAACCTGTATAACACCTGGATTAGCAGCCCTTACTTTTTGGAACAAAAGAATCAAAAAGGGTTTATCCATTTTTACTATAGATGAGTTAATAAAAGAGGTGTTTTTAAGTCATGTCTTGAGCCCTTAGGGTGAGTCACAAGGTTTTATAAGAAAATTGCGAGTCAAGATACACATCAGAATACTGACCAACATTTTTTTGTCTAAAGGTCAGATGAAAACTGAAGAGATGTGTGGTAAAATGTTTGGCCATCAATCTCTAACTGCTGCTTACATGTCTGCAGGACCAACCAATCAAAATGTTTAATTAAATTATGCATATACACTGGCCGGAATGACATTTAAAAAACGATAACAACAACAGCAACTTACTAATGTATACACACAAACTAAATGATGGAGGCGGAATGAAAAAGAAGTTGGTGGGCAAAGAAGAAAAGCTTTCTTGTTTTGCTGCATCTTCAGACATCAGAGATGCAGATGAATGATGCAAGCTGTAATGTTGCTTTAATATATTTTTCTATTTACATGGCAGGATTATATTTCACCACATATTGGTGACTGATAGCCTAAAATTGATATTGTACAGTATATTTATTAAAGCCATTTCTTACAGTGTGACTTGCAATAAAAGATGACAGGCACCCGCACGCTATTATTTTTGTACCACATTAGCGCGCAGTGAGACTTATCTGAGCCGCGGTGGGACTCTTGCAACAACACACTATATTTAGAACAGAACATATTAATCTGAGCAAACAAAAATGTGTCTTGTTGGTCGCAACTCTGTCTGCACGCTCAAACTCTGCTCTGTGTGATGACCTGCACGCTCGCTCACAGTGTCTCTGCTCACTCAAAACTTGTGTGCTCAACTCTGTCTACACACTCACTTGTGTTGGCACAGTGTCGGCACAGTGTCTGTGAATGAACCACAAAACCAGCCAGTCACAGATATCACATGGAATTGTGATTTGACACAACACCTCCCACTTGGCCTGAACTGACCTCTCAGGGCGTTTTGGTCAGCCAGCCAGATGACATCGCCAATGGCCATGTTTCTGTGTGCCACTTGGTCCTGACAAACAAGTTTGGTCCTACTAACTGGCTCCATTTCCTCCAGAACTGGTCAACTTCTGTTTTGATGGCTCTTAACCTCTTGTAAGGGCAGCCTTCAAAGTCAAAGGTCCCTGGATCTCCTCTGAGTCCAGTTCTTCCAAGCAGAAGTGAATTCGGGCTGATGTGCTCTACACAGTCCTCCCGGTTCTGATTTCTGGCATCTACGGGTCGTTCATTGGCGAGGTTGGAAGCCATGTAAAAGAAGGTTTGAAACTCACTCAATCACCTCCCAGATTGTGCAAAGCCTGCTTCAGAGTGCCAACAGCAGCTTCAGCGGCTCCATTCCTGTGAGGCGAATCTGCTGGATGGATTTTCCAACTCCATTCTGTGGCGTGCTTGGAGGCTCCAGAAACATGTAGAGCTCTTTGAGGGCAGGTCTGGCTCCGACAAAGTTCTTTTCAGGATTTGACCAGTTTCCTTGGATGCCCTCTCAGTGCTTTGAATTGTTGGTAGGCCAACAGGAAGCTTTCAGCTGACTGGTCACTGACGAGGTCTGTGTGCATAGCTCTGGACACCATGCAGCAGAAGACAACTCCCTATACTTTGAGCTCAACCTTTTTTCTCACCTCATCCTTCACTTCGTAAGTTCCAAATAAGTCCACTGTTGTGTGCTCAATGGATTGGCTGGTGTTATTATCCACTTTGTGTCAGATCTCCACACCCAGGCAATGACTCTGGTCAGCTTGGTCAATCTGCTGAACTTGCTGATGTCAAGGATTTTTTCCACTGCAGAACCAGCAGGTGGTCTCCGGGCTTGGATTTGGTGTTCTTCTCCACTAGGACTGCTTTGCAAGTCCTTGCTTTGGTCAGTTTTGACTTGAGCAGAGACTGGAGACATTGGAATTGCAGTGGCAGATGGGGTATGTTGGTTTATTTGCTGCTGTGAAAGACTTCTTTTGGAGCTTGTCTATGCCTTCTTTGGCATACGCAGCGACTTCTTTGGCTGACTTTGTCGGCCATTCTTCCATAGGTTGTTTCAGAAACTCTGGTCCATTTTGCCACACAGAGTCCTCTTTGAGGACTTCTGGGGTTGCTCCTCTTGTTATGAGGTCAGCAATGTTCTGGTCACCTGGAATCCACTTCCAGTCTTCAACAGATGTGGACTTCTGGATCTCTCCAACTCTGTTTGCGAAGAAGGTCTGGTTCCCGTAGCTGTCTCTTTGGTTTGCTCCCAGCACGGTTTGACTGTCCAGCAGATGGAGCCAACGTTCAACTTGCATTCGACTGTGCTTCTCGATGTATCTTCTGAGTCTTGCAGCGAAAACAGCACCACAGACCTCAGCCTTCACTGGCTCTCCCTTTTGGTCGAGTGGTGTGAGCTTTGCTTTTGACTCAACAAGTCGGACTTGGACGCCTTGCTCGGTCTCCCATCTGAAGTACGCCACAGCTCCATAGCTCTGGTCACTTCCATCAGAGAATGTTATTCCCCAGGGTCTTTCAATCCTATTGACTTGTGTGAGGCTTCTGTGGAAGGTGGTTTGGTTGAGGCGTGTGTATTCCTCAAACAGGTGGATGGCTTCTTCTCTCAGTCTCTCAGACAGAGGTTTGTCCCATGTGTCTCGGGTCAGAGTTTTGCCTCCAGCTTCTTGAAAAGCTTTTCTGACTAGAATGGCTCCTTTTTGTTTGGCAGGTGTTACAAGGCCTATTGGGTCATACAAGCTAGCTACTTGGCTAAGCAGTTGTCTTCTAGTCAGTGGGTTTGGAGTTTTCTCTCACCTCTTCTCCGAGGAGATTTTGGCTGATTCTCATCTTTTTTCTTCTCTTTGAGAAGTTAATCGAGGTCATGAGGTACAGTTTGTCTGATACAACAAGGTAGCTGACTTCAAGGGCTTTGTTGACTCATTCTCTCATTTGGTTGGGGAGAATGAAGACTTGATCTGACGATGTTGGATGTTCTGACACATGTTTCTGCCTCCCACTTTGGCCTGACCGGACCCACGGCTTAAAGAAGAATCCACCAGCCTTCAGGATTTCTTCGACTGTTTTGGTGGTTTTGTCCAGTTTTTTCAGGTCATTGTGGGATGTCAGAATGTCATCTACATAGGAATCCTCTTCAAGGATCCTACGCTCCCTTCTCCAGGTGAGTGAACATGGGCAGTTTTGCTGTCTCTCTCATGGCCAGTTGTGTGATGCACCCTGTTGGTCGATCGCCAATGTTGACTCTGGTGAAGGCATACTCTTCAATTTCTCCATCTTCACCGTCTTTCCAGAGAAATCTGTGGAGGTGCATCTCCAGGTCTTCTAGCCATACAGAATTGTACATTTTCTTGATGTCGCCCAGGGCAGAATGGACTCCTCTTCTGAACCTGAGTAGCACTGCTCGGATGGTATAGGACATCAGGCCCTTTCAGAAGGAGGTCATTCATGCTAAGCCCTTTAAACTTCTGGCTGCTGTTCCATACCAGTCGCACAGGTGTTGTGACCGAGTGTGGGTTTGGTTGAACCAAGTGCCTGACGTACCATACTGGGCCTTTCCAGTCGTCAATGGTCTCTTTGGTGAGTTTCTTTGCTGCTTTTCTTTCCACCATCCCATGGACTTGAGCTGTGTATGCCACATGCCACTCTGGTTCTTTCTTGAGCTGTCTCTCTGTTCTCAGAAAAGTGGCCTACACTGCACTCCTGTTGGTGGGCAGGGAACTTGGATCTTCGATCCAGGGGTATCTTGTGTCCCAGTAAGGCTCATGACTGTGAGCATCTGCTTTCCCATAGGTGAGGCCTTGTCTGATCATCTCCAGCTCTCTTTCCTCACTCAGAGTCATGTCTTTGCTTCCTGGTTGACAGTTACCGCACCGGCATCCTCCACACTGGAGTTCGCTGGCTGCTCTGATGCTGTCCCATTTCCACCAGTCTAGGAACCCTCTGAAACCAAAAGCAATTGTGCTTTTGGTTTCAGCTTTGAATTCTTGCATCTCAGCAATTTCTTGATACTTCACTGCTGTGGTTCTCACCGATCGAGCAAAGTGAGTCTCAGAATTGTGCAGAGCCATGTCCACTACTTCGCAGAGGTCAGGATGTGCTCCGCCAACAGTCTTTCCTAATGGGCTTTCCCAAAGGACAAGATCTCCTACTACCCTTTACTCTTTGTGGAGCGAATCTTCCTTCATGGTGGCTGATGAGAAGCTCAATGTGCTCTGGTCTGTGAATGTCTTCCAGGTTGGTGTCGGGGAAGAACTTCTTGAGTTATGAGCTCTCTCCGTGCCTCTAGGTGTCTTGACTCTCACCTTGGCTAAGTACCTTTTGGTCTTTACCTTTATGGCCATGCCTCCGACTCCATGGACGACAAGCGTGATCTTTTCACTTCGTAGATTCAGTCTTCTGGCAGCTCTGTGAGTGATGTAGTTGGTATCTGATGCCAAGTCAATGAGAGTTCCAATTTTCTGTCCTGCATTGGCAGTAACTTTCAGAAGCATAAGAATAACTGGTAACTCATATGTGTTTGAGTACATCAGATAGTTTCTTTCCAGTGCAATGTGATTTTGCAGCCATGTTGGTGTAAGCTTTCCTGAATTTTTCTGCCATGTCTGGGGTGAGCTCAGATATTAATATCTCTTGCTCCTCTGTGAGTGTTTGCCTTCTGGTGCTGGGTTTTCCCACTTTCTCAGATTCTCTCCTTTTGACATCTCGTTTCAGACAAATAAAGAAATGGTGGTCTGAGGAGCTTCCTCTCTTGCAGTCTCTGTTCCTGCACAGATAAGTGTCCGTACATTCATTGTCTTCTGCATGACATACGAGACATCTTTTGCATGCTCCCAGCTTTTCAACAGCATTTAGCTTCTCGCCAGGCTTTAGTTCTTTTCACGATGCCTTTCTTACGGACAACACATTCTCCTTTCCTTGTGGAGGCATACTTATTCTCTGGGTAAGTAGGTTTCTTTTCAGCGTTTTCACTTACACCCAGTTGATCTAGTTGTTCTATAATTTCCTCTTGAGTCTTTAAGAATGTAAGAAGGCTGTTGAAGTGACTGTCTGGTGTGTTTCTTGGATTGACCATGAATGTGAGCCAGTCTTTCTTCATGTTGTCTGGCAGTTTGCTCTCTATGGATTTGACCATCAGGGGATTCTTGATGGCTCCGGTGTTTGCAAGCTTGGTGGGGTCATTCAGGGCCTTTTCTACAGTTTGGATTAAGTCAATTACTTTCCATGGCTGGTGTGACTTCTAAGGAGGGATTTTCTCCAGGTCCTCAATTATTTCCAAGGCAATTGTCGACTTGTTTCCATACCTGTTTGCAAGTACTCTAAACATGTCTTCAGCACTGTTGTATGTTGACAGGTGCAGGTCTCTGCATATTCTCTCATCGACACTGTCAAGGAGTTGGAACTTCTTTACTTCTACTGAACCAGTCGGCTCCCCCTGCCTTTGCAGGTTCTCCCAGTCTCTCTTCCATTTATGGAAATTCCTCTTGAATCCAGTAAATTTGGGTAGACTGGTTGGCTTTATTCTCACCACTGGTTGGGGAACTGGCATAGGTTGAGGCTCTCTTCCTCCTCTGCAATTCTTTGTGCGATGAGGAATTCTGTTCTCCTGGCTTTGAGGTTGTTACCGAGTGCTCTCAGGTCCTTTACTCTGCCTTTCAGACGTGCTGTCTGATCATGTGGGATCCACTTTTCCCAGTCTTTAGGGCTTCTGCATCTTGGACAAGCCTCTTTGCTCCTTTCAGCTGCAGTTCATAGCTGTCTCTATAGATAGCAGTGATGGGCATTGCATGAGCTCCTTCACAGGCTGTTCCTGCTTCTTGGATTGCAGAGTTTACCTCATCTTCACCATATCTTGGCCAGAGGTTCGATTGGACTGCTTTCCGGACTTCATCCAGTTTTGCATCACACTCTGTTATTGTCTTTTCGAGCATATCTTGCTGGTGCTTGTCAAGCTTGACTTCTTCACCCTCATCGGTTCCAGCTTCAATGTCTGCCAGTAGGCCAGCCCTGTATTCATCATTTTTATGACTGACATTCCTTGCCATGGAGGTGAGCTTGCTGAATTCCTCTAGTAGTTCCCGTTGGATCATGCCATCTGCAGCTCTGCTCAGGTAGTTCGCTTGCTTGGTGAAGGCAGTTTTAGTTAAGGTCCTCTCTTGCTTCAGTTGCTTGATTGTTTTCCCAGGGGTTTTCTTCGCCATGGTGAAGAATTTCCAGTCAATTCTTTCTTCGGGTCAACAGCTTGCTTGACTTCAGGCCTTTGATCCTTGTCTTCACTGCCACGCTGGTTATCAACTGTCAAGTTCTGTGTGTTTTCTTTGCCCAAACTTGAAAAACGGCTTGATCAATTCTTGAAGGATGCAAAGGACAACTCAATTTTTCTTATTTTTTGATATTAGTTTATTAGTATTAGTTAGTTTTTAGGTTCATTTACAGACACTGTGCCAACGCCAGTGAACGTTCATGCAGAGTTGAGCACACAAGAAGTGTTGAGTGAGCAGAGACGCTGTGAGCGAGCGTGCGGGTCATCACACAGAGCAGAGGTTGAGCGTGCAGACAGAGTTGCGACCAACAAGACACATTTTTGTTTGCTCAGATTAATATTTTCTGTTCAAAATATAAAGTGTGTTGTTGCAAGAGTCCCACTGCGGCTCAGATAAGTCTCACTGCGCGCTAATGTGGTACAAAAATAATGCCATATTAACGCCATATCACATAAATGTATCTTATTGCAAATATGGCCTCCTATGACAATACCATGCTTGAATTCACTGACCTATTCTTTCACAAATATTTGTAGATGCAGACTACATGGCTAAGTGCTTGATTTTTTGCACCAGCGGCAATGAGTCTGAATTAGTAATCTGGTATGAAAGTAACACAGAATGAAAGTCACAAAGCAATTTTCTCTGAGCCTATAAATATTTGATATATCTAACTGAGTCAGCACATACAGCACACAACATTTACCAGAACTGTTTTACCCGTAAAGCTGTTTTAGACCATGGTAAGGAAATTCAATCAAGCAGTAAATATTTTTGAATGAATGAAGTTGTGTTAATTGCTTCATGTGTCATAGTCTTCATCATTTGACAGATTGTTTAGTACTTTAACACATCCTGAATTGTGCCATGTTAGTGTAGGAGGAAGTCAGGTGTGTGTTACAGCAGGCTATAGTCCAATCAAACCACTGCACCTACAGTTTCCTGGGACAAGGACGAAGAATGTCTTGTGTGAGGAGACACTGAGCTTATCCTTGTCTGGAGAAGTGTGGGTGCAGTGTGTCTTTGTCTCAACTGGTCCCACAAGGCATGTGCTGAGGGTGCAGAGCACTATATCTGTCACAACAGTGACAATGATTAAAAAAAAAATGTATGTTCAAGAGAATATATATTTATGTTACAATACAGCAAATGCAACAATCATTTTTATTACTACATTTTATTTCAAAGTTATACTGCTCATATTGTTAGTGTTACTATTACTGTTTGATGAAATGAACATTAAATTTATAGTTTGTATTAAGATAAAGGACATAATATGTTTGTAATTCCATATTAACCAGGACATTTCAAGTTTGTATCGTTATGTTACTTTTGACCCGCCTGTGTGTTATTTTCATCTTGACTGACGAAGTCAAAAGTAACAATGCAATTCAAAGTGTTGATGGAAGTTGATCACGAAAAGTAGTAGTAGTTGCTGTCTATAACATTATCTTTTACTTTCATATTGGCTCTCCCCTATTATCATCTATTAGCTAAGCTGCTATCTCAAGACCCACTCCTAGTAAGGACTTCTGCTGAAATTGGAAATGGGTCAATAGTTATCAAGACTATGAGAAGCATGGTGTAAATATAAATGTATACATTAAATATGAGAGTGTTTTTAATTCTGACACAGTCTTGACAGTTGACCAAGAAATTATGTGTTCATTTAATTCTACCACAGTGCATTGTGATTCTTAAGCTGTTGCTATCAAAACATCTGAATCAATTAAGACATACATGCAGGTCCTGGCCTCTACCTTGTATGCCCGAAATCATGACTTAGAAATAACTTAATAGCAGAAATAGTAGAAAACAAGAAGCCTGGTAAGATTGTACACAATTTGCACGTGTACACACACCTTAATGGTATTTTGGGTACTTGAAAGGTGAGACAAAGGTAAATCAATACAAAGCCATTTAGTAATTAAAAGAACGTGGGGGTGAATTAGGCAAACAACTGTCTGGAGAAATTGAAAATATTGATTTTAATTTACAAAATGTATTTCATACCTTTTAATGTCCTTGCAGAAATGGACAATTAGGTTTCCTTCTCTCTTGTCCTTTCCTTTCCTTCAATCCTTTTCTCCTCTGCTACATTCTTATATCTGTCTTTGTTCCTCTTATCACAAAATCCAGGTATTTTTCACCTTAATGGCCATGGTTAATGACAGAGTGGGGGTTGGGGGTTGGGGGAGGTAAATGCAGGGATGGCCAAGATTGAAGGTGGCCTGTGGGTGATATTGGGGGTTGCAGAATATGTTTGTTTTGCAGCAGAGATGACAGTCTCTTGTTGTGTTTTTGCGACTCAGCATAGTTCTCAGTCTATAAACAGACTTTGCCTGGTTGCATGTTGCTTGGAAGGAAAGCAGAGGAGGGAGAGGTGACAGAGGTTAAAATGAGATGGATGGGAAGGACAAAATGAAGACGTCGAAGAAACTAAAGAACAAAAAGAAAAAAGGAGGAGGAAGATAACGACAAAGGAGATGGTGACAGATGGAGAAGGGCATGTCCTCCTACCTGCATAGAATTCTGGGCTATAGACAGCGCTGACCACTGGATTTAACTTCCAGCCTGTAAAAAGACAGACAGCAAAACATAGAAAGAGACAGAGAGGGAGGGGGAGAGACAAAACAGGGAACAGTGTTTTGTGGTTAGTTTAAATGACATGTATATGTTCTGAGAACAGTAAGGTCACATGAAATTTTAATGACAAAACAAAACAAAACCTTTGTATTTTTAACCCTTCTTGTGACACTGAGCACATATAGTATTTTGAACAGCTATATAAGTCCAGGCAAGTCAGAGCAATTGGTTATAAGAGGATACACCAGTGTATAATATACACGAGTTGGATGGCTTGTGAGACAGTTAAAAAAACAAAAAACCCATCAACATTTACTCCCTACTTTGGTTTAATTTTCAATTCAAAACAAGAGTCTGTGGTCATGCTAGCAGCTCTGTAAGTCCGTACTTAGTCACAGCAATGCCTTGAGCTAAATGCTAATGCTAGCATGGCAACACAATCTCATTGACAACGCTAATATGCTAATGTTTAGCAGATATGATGCTTATCATATACCACCATGTACATACAGTTTCACCATATTAGTTTAACGTGTTAGCATGCTAAAATGTAATTGGCACTAAACACAGTGTTCAGCTGGAGCTGAATGTAATTTATTTTACAGATATTAGGTCAAAAAACAAAGTATCCCATACATTATAATGTTGTACTAGATTAAATGTTAAATGATCTATCCAAACTACAAAACTCTGCTCAGTTGTTTTTCCAAGGAATACATCAACAGATCTATTGTGTGAGGGGTCAACCAGGTCACAGTATTCATATCCAAGTTTTAAAAATGTCCTTTCAGAAAACTTTGGGTGATGCCACTGATGCTATATTCACCTACATTTCTGCAGGAATAGGGACAGTATACCTCTCCAACCCCAACCCTACTCCCTGGAAGCTACCTTTCATGTTCAATGCATGCATTAATCAACACAGGCTTGGACTTACCATTTGCATAGGGGTTGACAGTCTTCTTATTTGTCATTACTCGGGCAGTTGCATTGTTGACCTACAGCAGGTAAAGAGACAGCTCCATGAGTTATGAGAGTTATACATTAGTAATAAGTGATGTACTTGTTAGAGTAAATCTGCATGCATGGTCTCCTAATGTAGTAAACAAAGGAAATGTTCCAAAACAGAGGCAGTACACTGTATCATGACAAACACCCATGTCAATTGTGTGTTTTTCAATATTGCATTCAGAAACACTGAAAAAAACATCCAAAACAAATCGGTTGTCTTTCTCATTTGCACATTTTCTACTTTATGACGTTTTCCAGCATGCTCTCCCCAATTACAGTGACATTTCAATAAACATATACAGACAAAAGTAAAGAAACAACAGATGCACTTGGCAAAATTATGTTTAGTAAATGTATAGATGCATGCGGTGGGGAGAAGGAGGAGAAAAAAATAGACAAAGAAAATGTCATTTAAAGGCAAAGGATAATATAATATGTTGGGAGCATTATGCAACATCCAGTCCAACCTTAAAATGTGAGAAAAACTGTTGTGACGAAAGCAACACAAAGCATTCACATTCGGACAACAGCCTCTCTAATTCATTGCAAGAATAATTATTGAGAAAAAAAGAAAACGAAAATATATGTACTGAAATTAACCAACCAAGTCAATCAACCAATCAAATCATTCCAAATTCAAACAACGGCTAACAGGATACATAAAAATAAGGGTGCATTGACTTCCAAAATAAAATAAAATAAATTAATAAACGGGTATCCAACAATCTCAGATAGATGTGCAAACGAATTCATATCTCAGTCAGTATCGCTCGCACACGCAGCTTCAGGAGAACACTTAGTGAATGGTCACGCACGCCGACACGCAATAAAATATGTATGTCAATATACAGCATCAACTCAACCACAATTCAAAAAGAAATGTCACGTGAGTTTTAGCGTTGAAAACGTTCCAAAGAGAGAGGAAGAGAGAGAGGAAATGCTGGCAGAATGGCTTGCTCGCCCACACTTACCATTCCCAAACCTTTTGGCCCCGCCCACTTGTTTGTGTACTGTTACCGTTGTAACTGTGTTGGATGGGGCCCTAAACAAGCTATCGTTGGAAGGATGGTGGGGGGAGGAGGGGATGAGAAAGGAATAAGCAGCATCTTACTCAGGTGGCCAAGAAAACTTTGCAATCATTCCACTGCACAAACTCTCTCTTTCAGCTCTCTCAATACAAGCAGTTAGCCAGTTTCTTAAAGCATAACTCAGGCCATTTTGTCCTGTATTCATTCATCATATTGGTTGATTTGGACCAAAAATGTCTCAAATTATTTACCACGTTATTACTACATGACAAAGCCTGTGTAGGCAGGAGGTCGAGTTGAATGGATTGGTCAACAAAATATTGCAGTTTGTTTCCTGCTTGCAATGATGAAACAACATTATTGTTTGTTTGTTTTTTAACCAGGACTATGCTCATCCCCTAATCTTAAGCATGTGGTAACTAAGTGTGATTACAAAGGTCCCCTAACAAAGTACACCCAAACCATGATCTGTCCCTAACGCTGACCGAGTCATGTTTGTGCCAAACCTAACCAGACCTTAACCATAGTGCTATCACATCATGTCATTGATTTATTATTGAGCCTTGTACCAGTTTTGTAAGGTTCTGACAAATGGTCAGATCAGTCAAAGTGGCTCTATCTTTCTAAAGGGCAGTATATATGAACAATTTTCCACTTCCTTAACTAGCCACACTGCTTTCTGTGCTTTGCTACATTATCACAACTGAAAAGGGATTACACCTTACATGTTGAAAAAATAATGCTGCATTTGAATGGTTTTGTATCTGAGATTTCTAGTCTGGAAGCTGAGGGTGCAACAACAACCAAAAAAGAAGGCTACAAGGCTTCTCCCTATTTTACTTCCAAAGAGAGGATTTGGCCACAGAACTTTTTTATAGTAATTTGAACTGATTTCGCTAACAATCCATTTCCACCTGGTATTGGTGAAAGGCAGAAATGGGTTGTAAATGCACGAATAGCCAGAGATAAGAGTTGAGACTCAGATCAGGGATTTGGTAAATGATGTTGGATAAGCTAGAGTTTAGAAGGTCAACAAACAACATGATCAAAAAAGGAAACATAGTGGTGCATAGATTCCAGAGATGAAATTATTTACAACCTGCGTCTTAATATAAAGGTGTGAGTGCTTTTGTTCATGTGCAGTGAATCATGTTTCTACATTCTGTACACATGAATCATTCTGTACACTGTCTTGTTCTCAAGACAAACAAGTGACACAGGTACAGTTGTGTGTATTTGGTGGTGCAGTATGTGAGAAGGAAAGGAAAAGATAAGATAGTAGACCTTGGACTAAATAAGGTCTACATAAATACCCAAAATAATGTTTAGTGCTGCCAAAAGAGAAGACATTTGATCAACTGCAAAAACTTTTGCTCTGCAGCATCTGAATAGATGGTGGTGCAGTGGGTAAGGAAAAAAGGGCTTGCTGAGCTGAGCTCCCAGAGCCACAAGATAAACAGTAAGTTGTTAGAAGGAGTAGTGTTGAGGGAAGAAAAAAAGACCAGCATGTAGGACATGCATGAGAGAGCTGTTAACAACTACTCACACTAGATGTTGATAGGATTGTTCCATTGATTTGATGGAACAGAAGAAACAAAGGACCAATGTGGTCCATGTGTCAGACTGAAAAAAGAGCAGAGGCCAAGATGCAAGCAGGGTGACGGTGTTATCATGTGGATTGTTTGTATCTTGCGAACCATAGATGCTTTCATCAATGTATTTGCAAGGTTATGGAGAGAGAAACGAAGATAATAAGTTGAGGCAGTAGGCCTATGGGGTGAGGTTGAACATGTTACCTGTGCTGACCAACAAGGCTTCTTGGGCCCTCAGAATGGTTGGTGATGGCAAATTGTTTTTAGAGCCTAAAGGCCTTGAGATGATGCTGTTGTTGGCTTGTAAAGACCATTGTGTGATTATAGAGTATCTGATATCCAAATATCACATACTTTATAATCATAATCTGACTTGTCTTGACTCGAATATTACTAGAAATGATCTAGTATCCTGGAAATGAGATGCTTTCAGCAGGGACTTCTGTTGTTGTTGATTATTAAGTATAGAGGATAGAAACCACAAAGTGACATGGAAGTTAAAATGTGGAAGAAGGTATGATTGAAACTTTGGCTGGTTTTTGTTAGCTACACAAATACAGCAGGAGAAGAGTCGCCATCCCAAGTGAAGAATCATGGGGTCATGTTAACAAGTACGAGCAAGATGGAACACAAGATTGACTGACTGATTGGTATAGCATCCATTTTAATGTAGACACTGAATCAGACTGACATAGTGAAAAGAGAGCTGAGCGTGAAAGCAACCCAAGACTGACCCTCAGACATTGAGGGAGGAACTCAGACACCTGGCAGGAGATCAGCATAGAACATCATTCCTTGACATCAAGAGAAGTCGGTGGAGGTGGTTTGGCACTCTGTTTAGGATTCCTCCTGGCCTTCCTTGCTTTCTGTGGAGGTATTGTGAGGATGTTCAGAACACCCTGTAAGCTACTAGATATCCCATCTGATCTAGACATGCCTCAGGATCCCCCCAGAAGGTGCTGGGGGAAGGTGCTAGAAAGAAGCATGTCTGAGCTACCTTGTTTAGCCAACTGCAACAGAGACCAGGATAAGTGATGAAAAAAAGGTTGGATGGGCAGATGTAGGAAACTTGCTGTGTTGCCAGGATAGTAGAACCTTTGTCAGGGTACAACCATAGTAATCAATTATTATTAATCTATTTGTAGGTACAACAGGTTTATATATTGCCTGTTATGAAGAGTCAACAATAGAAAAATGCAATAGATGGTACTGAACCCAAAAGCGGTCGAAAAAGCCTCAACCTGTGATTGTTGGGCCAATTCTGCCTAACCATCAGAGACTTATATGATTCCCATTCTAGCTGCAGCCCATATGGTAAAGTCCACATTGTCCACGTTTCAGTACAGACTCAACAGTATGGTCGACAGTTAGAAAAAAATATATTATGGACTGTTGGGTGTTTTATGTTCTTGTACACAAGTCACAATTCAAGAAATTAAAATCATTATGTTGAAACTTGAGTGAAAAATGGACAGAGTTATGCTTCAAGCTTGGTGTAGTCTAGCTGCTATTTCTGAATGGACACAAGTAATTGAAATAGCACTTATGTAAGGTCATGCTACTGAATCAGGTTAGTTGTGAACCTTGCATTTTGCTCTTCAGGTGTCCTCAAATTACTATGTACTTTTCTGTCCATGGATAAGCAAGAATTGAGGTCTTTTTTTATTGGGGGAAAGCTCTTTTCTTCATAAAGATAAGAACACCTTTGCTTTTGAACATTTATGACCAAAATCCAAAGTAATCTTTTCACCTTTCTAAACACAAATATGTCTAGCTATAATACCTGCATAGTTTGTTGTTTTTCACTATTAAACATTTGGTGAGGCCAAACGTCAATACAAAATTAAGTCCAACAGAAAAAAGTAACAGAAAAATAAACAAACAAAATATAAAACAAGCAAAGTCTCTCACACACAGTAATGTTAGGCTACTTATATGTCAACATTTATTTGTGTTTGGGTCAAGGAAAGGAACATAGTGAGGCTTTGATGATTTGACAATTTGATGTAATTGGAAAGACAGCAAGATGGAATGTGATGGTACGCTGTCAAACGCTCACATACACAAACACATAAATACACAAACACACACATACACACACATAAAAAAGAGGACAGGGAGAAGGAAGAAGTTGAAAGAAACATTTGAGAACATGCACCTCTATTTTACGGCCTTCTACCACGGTGCCGTGTAATTTCTCTCTGGCCCTGTCGGCGTCCACACTATGTTCGAATGTTACGAACCCGAAACCCTGCATGCAGGACGGAAAGAGGCAAGAACAACATGCAGATTATTTTGTACATATTATTCTCAACATTACAGTAAGCAACAGCTTTCCATAGGAGCACAGTAGACAAAGCAAGCAAACAAACAAACAAACAAAAAACATTTACTACTTTTGATTTAATATCCAATATCAATCCCTATCCAATATTATTACACAGGTCATAACACAGGTCAAGAAAAAAATCATTAATGAGAAGGAACTGACATCATCAACAGCTGTTTGCATGCCAAGCTTTCCATTGTAGTTTGGCACATATGCAATTGTTCAAATGATTTTCAGGGTGTACAGTCAACTTGCAGAAATGTGCACATAACAATTACATAATGTGTTCCCTTGCAGCTATTGGGAAACTTAATTTGCACTTTAATAGTAGCAGACATACTACTCATTCATAACAATTAGTTATTGACAGAGAGAAGTGGACCAGAGCAGACTTCTTATTTTTAATTTGTGAATGTTGATTTGGGCTGCTGAAATTTAAGTTAGTGAGTTGAAAAACTCAAATGCAAACCGTGCTCATGGGTTTTAAATATGCACTTGAGGGCTACATATAAAATATCATGCTTAAAGATTTTGCTGTAATTTTGCATTCTTACCAGTTAGGTTATTTTCCTGTTTCAACACATTTTCCTAAATACTGTTAAGAGCAGGATAGAGTCTAAAGCAAGATTCAGGACCAGCTCCCTTAGATGTTGCAATTGGGAACAATGATTTTACTAACTTAATCCTAGCAAAAACTGAATTAATACCAAGCATCACTGAACTAAGATAGTGAGTTAAAAATGTTTTTGTGTTAACAAAATTGTAATATTGTTTGTATAAGTAATTATTCACAGCTGTTATTGAATTGATTGAATCGAATTTATTGAAAGCAGTCCACTGTTTTCTCTCATTCTTACTTACACCATCAGTAAATTCAGTTCTTAAGGGTTGATAATAATAATAATAATAATAATAATAATAATAATAACAACAACAACAACAACAACAACAATAATAATAATAATAATAATAATAATAATAATAATAATAATAATAATAATAATAATAATGACTGAAATAAAGTAATAAATGCCTGATGTTATAGCAGGGATTTCACAACTTTCATAGCATGTACTGTAGTTAGAAATACTTCATCTACTGCAATCTTGCAAGGCGGTTTGGCAAATACATCCCTCCGATGAAGTCATAAAAGAGGAAATTAAATCTACCAAAAGTATGGAAGGAAAATGAACTTCTTTTTGGCATGACATCAGCAATAAGAAAAGCAATAATAAGAAGCACATCAGCAGAAAAACTGAAAACAATCTTTCTAAACAGCTCAAAGGAATTTAAAAACCTTAAAAGGAACTTCATCTTTGAAACAACAATAGTCAAACAACAGTTAGGCTCAGGATGTCTGGTCGGAAGAGGAGAGGATGTTATAATATACCAGTATTTATCAACTATGACTCTAGTTTGGTAATGGGATAGAGAGGAGATATACTTCATTAACTTTGAACATGAATCTGCAACACCACTATCAATGTCAAAATCATATTGTCCCTCAATAATGTGAACAGTTTATCATTGTTATCAATCATGGGCCAAGTATTGTCCCAATTCTCTACATTTAGCCTTTATGGTCAAAAATGTGGCTCTTCTGCTTTGTTTATCCAACAATCCACAACCGTTTTTCATTTTACACATTTTCACTTTATAACATAGTGTTACTTTTTTTTTTACTATATTTTTTACAACTACTGTTTGTTTGTTTTACTTACTTGTTATTTATTTTTATTTATTCTTTTTATTGATGCTCTTCTTTTTTACTGTCTACTTGCTGCTGCTGCTAAATTTGCCCACCGTGGGACTAACAAAGGAATATCCTATCTTATCTTATTTAGATTTTGAATGTGAACATTTTATCAAAGCACTTAGCACTTTAGCACTCAAGCACTTTAGCACCTAAACACTTTAGCACTCAAGCACTTTATGGTCCCCCAAATTCTGGTTCTGTCAAGAGTAACACGGTTTTCTGCTTATTGTTTATCTGTCCGATTATTGGACTTTTTTTCCTCCTCTCTTTCTTTCTTTTTATTTTATTTTATTTTTTTCTATTTTTATTTTATTTTAAATGTATTGTATTTAACATCAACCTCCCCCCAGGGATTAAAGACGGAAATTAGCCACTGGCTATAATCTTGCGTATTTACATGTTAATGTTTTGATCAATATGCACTGTCCCTGTATTCTCAAATAAATAAATCTGCAAATCTAAAATAATGCCTACTTTTAAATTTGCTGCAATATTTTCAGAGTGACAAGACAGCAAGCAGGCAAAGTGATGCCAGATGGTCATTTCAGGATGTGGATATCCTTAGAGTAGATTTAAATCATAGGATGTAATACAGTAATCTGTATTTACAGGAGCACTGTGTTTATTTTGTCTACAGTAGATTTGTGAAAACTTGTGTAAAAGTTGATGAAGATGTAAACTATGAAAGTCAATCATCAAGGGGCCAAATACTTTAGCTGCAGTGCCAGATTTGGCCCATGGGCCACTATTTGCCTACCACTCACATATGGTGTATGATATTAACTTCAGTTTCACTGAAAATATACATTACAGTGATACAGTTGGACTGAAATGTATTCATCTGAGCCCAGCAGAATTAGTGTAGTCTGACTGTAAATTGGGAATTCAAATTCATAATTTGCATAATGTTTTGCTCAATTAATTGAAACACTTTAAAGGAACATTCTACTTTCCTGTGTTACTAAAAGTACATCATCTAATTTCACACACAAAGAAGCAGAACTGTGTCTAAATTTAAAGCAGAGTGTTGATTGATAGATATGTTATATTTAAACTGTTACTTTAAAAAACATTCAGAAAAACTGAAATTAGGGACATGCTTGGAAAAAGCATCACGTACCTTAGATCCACGCTCATTGAAGATGATTTCCACATCTAAGATTTTGCCAAATTGCTGTAAAAAGACAATAGTTAGTGATTGATTTTTAAATCTCTTGATGTATTTACTTCATAATGATAGTTAAAAATAGTTAAAAATGGACCTGACCTGTCTCAATTTTCACAAATGTCATTTTTGTCAGATATGGTTGTACTTACGCCAAACATTTGCCTGAGGTCTGGGTCTCTAAACCTGAAGGGGATGTTGGAGACATGAAGTCTCTTGGGTTGGGCCTTGCTGTCTGTGCTTTCAGATACACTCTGTGATGGTGGCTGACTGTCCGACTGGGAAGCTTCATCTGTCTGCTGGAAAACACAATAAAGGAGCCAAATAAAAGACGTACAAAGGCAATTCCAGTAGTTGTGAATGCTTGACATCTTTAGCATGAAACTCTGATGTTTGTTTGGTTGAAAAGAAACCATAGGTATATTTTCTGTTTATATGACATTTAAAACATCATCATGTAACGTCACCTTAACCAACCAACAGTAAACTTTCTCATTTGCAAACAGAACCCAAGGTCCCCTTATTAGCTTGTTCTGGGGCCTTGAACCAAATCTTGCTGTCTTTATGAGGGAAGGCTCAGTTGTCATGACATTGGCTCAGTTTGAAGTCAGCTCTGTTAATGATGTTCCTTCAGTTTTACTGCAGTTCCACAGCTGTTTGAATATATTTTTGAATATGTGAAGTTGATCTTGGTTTGATCAGTTCTTACATGAGTAAGTCACATTATGTGATAACACATGATCAGACCACAGGCCACTGATCCATAGAGCCCATGAATTAGGCAGAAGTGATTATAAATAGTGACTGAGATGTGAATTTTGATTGGGAAAGAGTTATTGCATATTATGGAGACATAATATGAAGACATAATAGATGCTCATGTACATATACGGTTCCAGCATCAGTCTGTGTTTGTCCCTTATCTCTCCGTGTGAGTGAGATCAATGGCTCTTAAATACGAGAGAGGACTCCACAGTCTCCTGTGTGTGTGTGTGTGTGTGTGTGTGTGTGTGTGTGTGTGTGTGTGTGTGTGTGTGTGTGTGTGTGTGTGTGTGAGTGTTACAATAACTTGTTTGTGTGGAGGAGGCACAGTGTGTGATATAAATGTGACATTATTATAGTGTTAATGTTTCCATTCTTTTTAGGTTGATTAAAAACAATATACTGGGCATGGAAACTGCCAGGGAACTTCTTTCTTTCTTTCTTTCTTTCTTTCTTTCTTTCTTTCTTTCTTTGTCTCTTGTTCACAAACAGTCCCAGGCTCAAACCCAGCTAAAAATACAGACTGCATAAGCGTGTATGTATGTGTGTGTGTGTTTGTGTGTGTGTGTTTGTGTGTGTGTGTGTGTGTGTGGGTGCGTGTGTGTGTGTGCGTGTGTTTGTGTGGGTGCGTGTGTGTGTGAGAGAGCTTGCAAAGAAGCTGCATAAGGCCAGCAGACTGCAAGTCTTCCAACACCTAGGTATACCGGCACATATGGAAAGAAATGCACACACATACACACACACACACACACACACACAGCAGGGACTGCTATCTGTGCAGAGCTTCTTGGTGGCAACATCCGACTACACTTACATTGAATAAATAAAACAAACAGGGAGACAAAACATCTCATCTCATCTCTTTTGGCACCAGAAACTGAGATGTGAAACAAGGCCAGGCTGAATGTAGAGTGTTTTTTGACACGTTGGAGATATCAAACAGAGATGACGGCTAACATCAGGTTCCCAGTGAAGGAAAGGATACGATAAAATGTAACCTGAAGAAACTATTTAGCTTATTGACTATGTTGGGGGGGGGGCGGGGGGGTATCTAACATTAGCTAATTTTTACCAAACAAGCACACAGCAGAGGCTGATGGGAATGTCTTCAGTTTTGCATATATTTGGTCATAAAACAATGTGTCCCATAGCTTTGGTCATTACTTTTATTATTTATGATATAACATCATACTCAACAAACAGCATTGGGCTATGCCACTTGCCTGCATCTATGAGTGTTGTGTGTTTTTGGAACGTGCAATGCCCAGTGGCAAGAGTAAAACAGACAGGAGAGTAACCAATGCATCAGCAATGGATCAAATGAAGCAACACTACTGGTAGATAGGAGCAGTTGGGTTCAGTCTGGTTGCATCTTAAAGACGCAGGTACGGGCTGATTTCAGATCTCGGTTTTAGGCTTGTGTGAGACACTGGGACAAGACTCCAGTAACCAAATCCAAGTTGAGCTGAAAGGTTCATTCTTGAGCTCGGAAACAGCAGCTTGAAAAATAGTCTGAACCCGAGGTCCAACTCACTGTCTGAAGTTTGTAATCATATATCACGGCCCTCCTCAGATTTTGGAGCTGCTCAGTTGTCATATAGGTCATATAGGTGATAGGACACGTGAATTAAACTAAACTAGTTATGTTAATTAGGTCAATTATGATGACGTAACATTATTTACCAAA
The DNA here is from genome assembly GCF_963691925.1 of Scomber scombrus. Lineage (NCBI taxonomy): Eukaryota > Metazoa > Chordata > Actinopteri > Scombriformes > Scombridae > Scomber > Scomber scombrus. Next base: position 28,071,013 of record NC_084987.1, on the reverse strand, counting down.
AAACAGCATGTTTTACAACAATATGTATGGTATATAATAAAGAGGAATATTCCCATCTGACACTAGCAAACATCTTTGTACTGACACAGAGGATATGGTCTCCCCTCATGTACCTCATACAGGATGTGGATGAAGACTCGTGAAAACAGAAAGTGGGACTTTGTATTGAGAACATTTTGCTAAGTTCAAAGCTGCAATCAATCCTTGATCCTTGGTTGTTGGCATGGCTGTTACTGTGCAGATGCATTATAACACTAAAACTGACCACAAATACATTAATTCATAGAGAACATAAAAATGACTTTCTTATTACCTTTTCTGTCTGGTTTTTTGTCTGACACTTTGTCTCTCATCCCCATCTGTCAGTTTTGCTCTCTCTGCTGTTTCCCCTCTCTCTCTCTCTCTCTCTCTCTCTCTCTCTCTCTCTCTCTCTCTCTCTCTCTCTCTCTCTCTCTCTCTCTCTCTCTCTCTCTCTCTCTCTCTCTCTCTCTCTCTCTCTCTCTCTCTCTCTCTCTATCTCTCAGTACGCACTGTGGGGCTCACAGTGAGGGGAAAGGAGGTTGACGTCACTCTATAAACACTCCAACCAGATGAAGTCACTCTTAGTGGACGTACACACAGCACAAACACTGACATGACTGAGAGAGAGTCATTTTTTACCTCCAACTGCAGAAATGATAGAATAAGTCCATCCATTTACAGCCTTTTACAATTGGTTATATGCTTTTCCCTGTCCCAACTTCACTTCTTCTAAATACCCATGATGCAGTGGTATCCCACTTTTTTCATTACTTTGACAACAACATGCGCTTGGTGTGCAACATTTTTGCAAAAAGTTAGTACAACTCTCATTCAAAATCAACCACTACATATATCCACAGAATGCTATGAAGAATTCTAAAAGCCACTCTGAGGTTTGTACATTTATGGCCAAAACCTACATATTTTCATGAATGTAAAAAAAAATACAACCACTGTTATGGAATCCTAGAACCATCATCACTCATTTCAGGCTATATTTTATTCAACACATAAATAATAGAATGAGGTAAATAATTGAAATGGTTAATACAAAGCTTTGGACTTTTTCCTTTGCCAAAACAAATTTACAAAATCATATCTCACTACCATTCCACTAGTAGGGGATTAACAAGAATATTGAATCATCATCCAATCAGCTATTTATGCTATTTTTTCTTATTTTTCTTAGCGTACTTTATAGATAAAGTGGATTCCCAGATCATTTACATGCAGTTAAGTTATGGCTGAAAGATTAATCGTCAGAGTGCAATTTTCACATTACACATGCATTAGTTTTAATTAAACAGCAAAAGAAAAGAAAAGAAAAGAAAGAAACTGAAAATGCCATATTCCTCTGCACCATATTGAGGTTTGAAAGAATATTTGTATTTTGTTGTTCAAGATAAGCAACAGAGTAGTCAGACTTTATCCACATACACAACTCAACATTAGCTAGTTGAATCATATTATTATAACTGCATGAGTAGCTCATTAATATCGTCAATTTTGAATGACATCATTACATCTGACAATAATTGGGTCATTTTAATTATACATCTAATTTAGTGTTATTAAATGTAGAATCAATGAGTTTAAACGATAGACAATCATAATCACTGTATCTGTCAGAATATAGATATTTTCTAAACATTCAGCCTGAAGCTTAGAAACACTCAAGTCCATTCTTTGCTGCATCTATTGGTCAGTCTGTCTTTTACTGTGGTGCAATTGAAAAACAAGTGTGTTCCAGTTAGATACCAGTTTCTGTTAGATCACATAAGTATGTTTCACATAAGAAGACTAAATATGACAGCTGTTGTCAGTACCTCTGTCTGTGTTTTTGGTATTTTGGGGATGAAATTCAGTGTTGGGTCAAACAGCTGGGGCATGCAGGAGAGAAACACCCGGACATACAGAGAGTAGATGTGGCTAAAAGACAAGGAAAAGAAAAGAAAAATAAAGCAGTGAGAGGGAGGTTTGACGATGTGGGGGAAGAAATGCAGCAGACAGACAGACTGGGAGGGAGAACTGATGAGGTTTCCAGATGTATGCCTTCTTTTTCCTGCCAACAAGCTTTCTTTCTCTCACTCTTTCCTCTGGTAGAATTAATCGCATTAAAGAAATCTTCAAACAACACTCACAGCACCCAATACATAAAAAGACCTGTCTTTCTGATAAAGCCGATTATAAAGGTTTTTAAAGCAGAGCTGGAAATATGATTTTCTAGCTCTGAAACATACTGCAGATGACTGATTACCAGCTTTAAACTGTAACTTCTAACATACTGAAAAACTCAACAATGGGACTGTGGTGTTGAAGCTGAAATCAGGTTGTATCTGTCATTCTGTTAAGTTATCTGTTTTGAAATTTCATAACTTATTCTTTTTTATACATAATAAGGATGCTTCTTGATTCAGACTCAACATTTTGGTTAACTGTATAACAGCTGCTCTTCAGCTGATAACTGGCAAGATTGGATTTAAACTGGGCAGCTGCCCCTGCTTCACTGTGTGCCAGTTGATTTGTGGTGAGTGCAAATGTGTTTGGGAACACACTAAATCACAATATCAACAGAATCCACAAGGTCCTTAAATAATGTTCTGCTTGATAACAACTTGAGTTGTATTTTTGTAGTTATTTTCATTATTTGGCATGAGGTGCAATAACATCACTACAGTAAGGTCAGATCAGACAAGAAACACAAGCAGTCACATGCCAATCTGACAGGTTGTAAACAAGCCACTTTATCCTGATTATGGAAATGATTTATTTGGAAGTCAAACTGAGTGTGAGTGTACCCCTGTACCCCAGTACTCACACTATATATATATATATATATATATATATATATATATATATATATATATATATATATATATATATATATATATATATATTAATCATTATGATTTATAACATATTGCCAATAAAATAAAAGTAAATTGCAAGATTTTTATATCACTCAAATAGAACAACACACTTCTAATATTATAATATATATAATATATATTACAAATCCAGTGGTTCAGTGTTTCCCACAAAATTATGAGAGACTATGGTAGTTGGACCTCAGTCCAACCCTGTAGGGGGGGTCCGGCTCCCCCGGAAGAACATTTTGTCCATTTTTAAGTCAAATGCATCATTCTGGTGCACTCTGAAAACAACATGAAGAGGTCATATCTATAAAAAAATATTTGTGCTTTAGTAATTTAACTGCTGGTTATATAGATATAAATGATGATGACACACCAACAAAGCACAGGAAAGAAATGTTACCAGTTACAAAACAAACAAACAAAGCAACATCAAAAAAGACTAATGTCCATATTTTAGCTCTGAAACAAAGACAGCAGAAGTGATTATCCAAGTTCAACTAGTTTATTATTGAGGAACATATAAAACTGTTAGATTTTGACATTTTTCAGTAAATATCTTTTTCCACATTGTTTCAAGTTTGAATTGTGTTTCTTCTAATAACTAAACTTACTGTCTGCTGATCAATAAAAGACTTCCGGATGTCTTAGAAGTGGATCAGGATCAGAGTTGATTTATTGTACAGATGGAAATAAAGAATATCTCTAATTAAGACTTTTTTAATCTGAACCAACTAAAACAGCATAAAGCTGCTGTTGTGTTTTAAACAGCATGCAGGTGTTTTAGATTCAGAGGTTTGAGGCGTAGATGCAGGTTTGAGTGGAGGTGTGTAATCGCTGTGAAACAATCAGAAAAAAACGTTTTATTGATTTGATTCACCGGCTTTCTTAGGGCGTACTCACACTAGGCAATCGTACCGTGCCCAAGCACGTTTGCTCCCTAAAATCCGGATTATTTGGCTAGTGTGAGTGCAAGTGTACCGTGCATGAGTACGGTACACTTCCCTGGTACGGTACGGTTGGAAGAGGTGTACTTAGGCACGGTACACTTAGTCACGCATGCGTTCTAGGGATTCATATTTTTCCCCGAAAATAAGACATTTTAAATCCCGGGAAAAGAAGCCAATTTTCCAGGAATCCCGGGAAATCCAACCATTTTTTGTGTATTATTTTATTATTATTAAGGCAAAAGAACTCAATTTATGTCCATCGACATTATAATGAAAAGGCTATAGGCTTAATATTAGTTTGCATCCAGCGTGCTGCGTGGACTTCATTACATCTGCTGCACCGCTGCTACCACAATTATGAAATGCTAAGTTTATTATCTGTGACTGTGACCTTCATAAAAGTAATATTTTACAAATCTGCATTATATAAACTAACGATATTCGTTAAAGTAAGTCATTTAGAGACTTCTAAGTCATTAAACTAAGTCTTACTTTTACTGGAGTAAAGAGTTGAATCAGTCTTTTTTACACTAGTATCTAGTACTGTATACTACACAGGCAGGACTCAGAAGAACAAGCTTGCACTTTTAATCATAGTGCGTTGTGTTAATTGATCGGCTGTGTTGTGTTTTACCGGCACACAGCACGCCAACACACACCTGTGCATGTTTTATGAGAGTAAACTGTCTATATGTTTTTGCGCAATGTGTCGGAGGTAACCATGCTTGAGTACACTTGGGTTTGAGGTAATGTGAGTGCGGGCTAGCGGGGGACAGGGGAGGGGGGACATCTGTGCTTCAGCACGGTACGGAACAACTGGCCCTAGTGTGAGTGCGCCCTTACTGTCAACGCTCCTTATCTTCATTCACTCTCTAGCTCGCTTGACCACAGCTAACACAACAGCGTCCTGAAGCCGCTTACTGACATAGCAGCTCTGTCCTCCATTCAGTGTCCGGACCTTTTATACAGAACAGTGAGGAGGAATAAAGTAGTAGTATTCCTGCATTGAACAAACACTCTGAGAGCAGAGGAGAGCAACGTGATGAGAAGTGACAGCAAACTGAGGCTAACGCCGGGAACACACCGAAGAGTGGTGAAAAGTGGCCTGCGGCGAGTTGACCTGCAATCTCTATGTAAACTTGCGGCGTCCGCACTTCGCTCCCCCGCCACAATAAAATGGGATGTTTGCAGCGTGCCGCTTTTCGCCGCTCTTCGGTGTGTTTCAATCACAGTAGTGTTCAAATCATATGGATTCTATTAGAGCAGTGACTCAAAAATTGCCCCCAGAGATCACTGGTGATTGTCTTTGGTGAGCTGGAGTGTTGGAGTGATAATCAGATAACAACCAGAAAATAATACTGTAGGGTTTGTTTTCTAATTCATATACAGGTATAGAAAAACAGCAGAGGTGGTTGTAGGGGCTTTGTGTGGAGCTCACCATCACCTAAATCTACACTTACAACTTGATATTTGCCTTTTGTTTTTAATGGGACATACTTAATACAAGGATTGATTTCCAGACCTTTATAAGTGAGCATCATACTACTGTCTGCTTGACTACTGACTACTGTCAAGCAGACAGTCCCCATATCATATTTCTCAATGGTGCACCAGGAAGTAAAGTTTACACAATATTACACCGAGAATTAAACATTGTATGATGAGAATGATGCTTTAGACCAAACCCTGAGACCTATAAAAATTGGTCTATGTCCAGTTCTAGCTGGACCGATGCGGTTTATTTGCAGTATGAAATCATGAGTAGACTAGTCACAGGATTTGATGATGGTAGATATGTGATTTTAGTATTTTTAGTATCAACACTTGTCCTATGTTCTCTTCAGAGAAAAAAGAAATCAGAAACCGACAGGGAGAAAATGATATTCTATCATTTTTGTTAATGCCCCTCCAGTTTTTCATCACAGAATATTGCTAGTCATCCGTCAACAAATCTCAGGCGAAGGACAGCAACCGAGAGCCTTTGTGGTGAAGTGCCACTACTATCAAGAAAAAGAAGCAATTTTGCGAAAAAGCCTTTAAATCACAGAAGCTGATCTCTGAACAGGGAGACAGGATCCGGGTGTTCCCCGACTACACGCAGTCAGTGACCCGACAGAGAGCTGCATTCAAGCAGGTGAGACAGCAGCTACCACAGTGTGAGGGAGTCCGATACGGGATGTGGTACCCAGCTAAACCCAGGATTACAACACGGGACAGCGTTCAGAAAACCTTCACGGATCCAGCAAAAGCAGAAGCCTTTGCAAAAGAACTTCCCATGGGCTCATGATTTTCACCATGTAAGGACACACTCCTCTGCCTCTCTGTGACCGCTGTGGATGAAAGGGGTAAGAAGTCAGCCTGGCTGACCGCAGGGACATCTGACCATGTCATATTACCTCACGACACGATGTCGCTCTTTTTCTGTCTTGTTGTTATTTACTCTACCTCTCATTATGGATGACTGATGTCATCCGGAACATGTATCAAGCAGTTAAAGGTTGAGCTCCTGTGCTTTTTGTTTTTTCTACTTACTTTCTTTATTTATGCATTTTATGAACACATCTCTTCTGCTGTGTCAAGTACTCTGGACTTTTTTAATGAAGGCAGATATATATATCACGAACAATATAATAATTGCATTAATCTATGCCTCAGTTAGTTTCATATCAGGAGCTAGTTATTGTTTCTGGACTTAGTAGTCGGTCTGGTACTGTTACATGTTAAATCCATTTCTTTTTTTCTTTTTCCTTTTTTCTTTCTTTATTTTTCTTTATGTATTTATTTATTCTTTTTCTTAGATTGATGCAGACTCACATTGTGGCATAAACTGGTGACACTGTTACATATATTGCCAGCCACACACACGCACAAACATACAGTGAAGTTGTCTAGTTGACTTTGAATGTTGCAGCTGTTAAGCTAAATTGTTATTTCATAAGGTTTTTTATGGGGTCTCAGCCCCTGTAGGTAAGATTTTGATTGTGTTATTGCCTAATGGCTTGGGATGGGGGGAGGGTTCAGCCTCTCAGTTGGGGAGAGGCCAGCAAAGGGTGTTACATGTTGTACAACAGTGTTTCTTCTTTTCTTATTTACTGCTCAAATACTCATTCTTATAACACTCGAGGGGCGAATAGTGGACTGATTACTCTACCACTACCTAAGTCTGGCTCTATGAAGTTGTCAGTATTTTATAGGTCAATTGCGTTTTGGAAAAGTCTTCTAGGTGAGGTTCGTGAGATTAAGGGAAAGGCTGGTTTTAAAAGAAGATTAAGAATGTATTTGATATCAATGTAATGTAATTATATCATCATCTTATTTGAGTGTGGTGATACATGACTGTATAATGTTTTTCTTTCATTTTTATATATTTCTATATTTACTTGAGATTGTAATGTCTGTTGTGCTCTATTAAATATTATTGTCTGGACCCCAGGAAGACTAGCTGTTGTCTTGGGGTCAGCTAATGGGGATCCTTTTAATTACACAAAACAAAATAAACAAAATAGTAATTTTGCTGGATGCACACAAGGTCACCTTTTTAAATCGCTCGGGAAATTTGGATTTGTACCGACCTCCATTTCTTGGATTCAAACAATATACACTTCACCACAGACATCAGTGAGGACAAACAATACACGCTCAGATTATTTTACCCTTCAAAGGGGCACAAGACAGGGGTGTCCACTGTCCCCACTCCTTTTTGATCTTTCCATTGAACCACTAGCTATAGCTTTGAGGCAAAACAATGAAATAATCGGTATCAACAGGGGCAGACAGGTCCACACAGTTTCGTTATATGTGGATGACCTCTTGTTGTTCATATCTGACCGTGAGGTTTCGATCCCAAAGTGCATGGACACTATATCACAATTTGGTGCGACCTCAGGTTACAAAATCAATCCGAAAAAGAGTGTATCATTCCCAATTAACAAGAAAGCATTCACAATGTCCTTTAATTCATACCCATTCAGAGTCACAACTGGGCCCTTAACATATTTGGGAGTCAAAGTGACGCACCGTTACAGAGAACTGTACATACATAATTTCCGACCAATTATGGACCAGCTAGGAATGATCTCAGGCGCTGGTCAACTCTCCCGTTGTCTTTAGCTGGGCGCATCAACTCAATAAAGATGATTATTCTACCTACATTTTTATACTTATTTCAGATGGTTTCCTTTTTATTTTGCCAAAATCATTCTTTAAAGAACTAGATGAATGCATAAGCACATTCATTTGGAATAAATCTATACCCCGCGTATGCAAAACTGTTTTGGAGAGACGCAAGGCAAATGGGGTTCTTGCAATGCCAAACTTTTTATATTATTTCTGGCGGGTTGCGCTGCCTACTCTGCCTTCATTTGTTCATCCTATGAGGTGCGCAGGGTATTAGTTAATGTACAGTATGTATACAACAGTGCTAAATTGCCATCTTTTCGGTCTTGCTTTTTGTTTTGTCTGTATTTGTCTTGTTCATATTTCCAGATTTTGCCAGAAAATCAATAAAACCATTTTGAAATAAAACAAATTCATTGCTCCCTCTCATGCCCTGGTCTCATGACACCCCCCCCCCCTCTCACTCAGTGAAGGTTAGGACCAGGGTGGCTGCCCACATTGAGCCAGCCTCTCGACGCTTGGCTTCCTGAGAGGGACAGGTTGATGCGGGCTGGACTGCCTGCACAAGTGGCGCTGACATTCCAAGCACCAAGAGCAGTATCCACCATTGCTTGCTACAAAGCAAAGTGGTTTGGATTTCAATGCTGGTGCGAGGAAAGCAGACTAAACTGCTTGACATGTGCAATGGGAGACATTGTCTCCTTTATACAATATCTTATGCCCCTGTTAAAGTGAATGCAGTAGCTGTCATGAGGGCTTAGGTGACAGACCTGTCTTCTCCCACACCCACATGAAATGTTTCTTACAGGGATTATGAGACAAAATCCAGTAAAAGTGTTTCTCCGTCCTCCAGTGGCAACAACCGTTGGTTGTTGAGGGGCTAGTGAGTGATCTCTATGAGCTGCTGGAGCCTCTCTGAAGGTGTTGTCATTCACGAAAGCTTTGCTGTCTGCACTGAGCTAAGAGAGTGAGTAAATTGTATGCCCTCTTGGTTCACCCTTGCAGTGCACTAAACACCTGTTAAGTGCTATGGAGAATGAGTGGCTGGTAAAGCCTTATCTAAGAAGCACCTAGCTAGTTGGCTTTGTGAGTACATCTCCCAAGCCTACAGGCAGACGGGTAAGGAACCCCCCACTGTGGTCTGAGAGCATTCCATATACGTATATATACATACAGTATGCACGGCAGCATCTACACCTTCATACGTTCATACAGTTCTATCTCTTGGACATGATGGGCTGCTTTTCAGGCTGGGACATGCAACTCAGAACTTGTGAAAAGATGATATGAGTGTACATTGTGGTACACCTGACCCCCTCTGGACAGGGGCGGATTTAGGATTTGACAAGATCCGGGGCTAAGCCCAGAACACCCAGAGCCAGGGACAATTTTTGACATGCACAGAATTCAATTTTACTGCATTTCATGACTACTGCAAAAACACTAGTATTAGTAATTGTGATTTATTTTGGTCCTTATCAACAGTTTTCCAAAAACATAACATAAATAAATAACAATGAGAAATTAGATCAAAAGAAAAACAAAAAATATTACATTTATATTATATTTAATATTTTTACAGTTTTTTTTAAATAGATTCGGGGATTTTGAGAAAACATTTGAGGCTGAAACCCCAAAAGCCACTCTCTAGCTACACCCATGCCCCTAGGCAATTGTATGCCTGCATTCTTCAGTGATCCAAGATGACTCATTAGTTGTGTCCCAATTCAGGGGCTGCATCCTTCAAAGGACGCATTTGAAGGCCGATTATGTCACAACCCCGCGCAAAGGCTGTCCCAATTCGAAGGCTTCTTTGAATGCATCCTACAAATGCGGCCTTCTTTTCCCTCTTTTTGGAGGATGAACTGCTACTATCCTTCGCTGCCTCCAATATCCCAAGATCCTTTGCGCGCCGCTGCGCTGCACCGACGGAGCCACTTCTCCTCTTCCTCCAGAAGAAGGAAGATTAAAAATAAAATCCCAAATTGCTCTGGCTCAATCATTCTTTAAACTTTCTTTCTACTCTTTCACTTCCTTTTGTTCTTTCTCTCTTACTTTCGCAGGCCTGGGCTTCAGAAATCGTGACATAACGATAAGGGCGGGAACATCTGGTGACGCAACCAGGAAATCCTCCGAAGGAGTCGCCTTCAGAGGCAGTGTCCTTCGAAGGATGCAGCTCCTGAATTGGGACACAGCTATTGTCACAGTCCTTCCTCTGTGATGTATGTCTCTCTCTCTCTCTCTCTCTCTCTCTCTCTCTCTCTCTCTCTCTCTCTCTCTCTCTCTCTCTGTCTCTCTCTCTCTTTCTCTCTCTCATTTTTCCATTTTACAACAAGGACTGGGAGGTTTACTTTAGAAACATATTCCGATACAATTACTAATTATCTGTAAAAACGTAGTCACTAACCTAATTCAAGTATAACAGTATTAAACTAATGTCCTTTTCATTACTTTTGGATTAACTTAATACCAAATATGAAATAACAGACATAATATGAACTAATAAAGACAAGAGAAATATCTCTATCTATATCTCTGACTTTTTTCAAGTATATTCTGTAAAACAGCAGAACAATATGAGTTTAGAAAAGAAAACGGGTAATCAACATTTTTAGCATTACAGTGTGTCATCTGTTCAGTGTATTTTAATTAAAAACTTGCTTTTCAATGAACAAATTCAGGCAGTAGCCTTTGGATCTATAATGAAAGTGCACAACACATAATGTGCATTACAGAGAACATTCTCAGGGAAAGCCTATAATGAAACAATACTTGCCCCACTGGCTTTGTAGCTATCACACAGACATAATGTCTATCACAGCTGGGGAAGAACCCCTGCTGGGTATTAGTGCTACGAGAGTATTGTCCTCTTCCAGAGCTCTTCTCTGAAGACTGGCATTGGCAGACGTATGTGCAGTGTCATAGGCTTCACGGTGTCCTTTTATTCGTTTTTTCTGCATGCTACGTCTGAGTGATGTAGAGCTGTTATGTGTACTACAATCTGTCATATACCATGCTCTCTTTTAACTTATATGTATGAGTCTGCCACAGTGTGCAACAATCGTCCATGCCTGATTTCCCAACAGTTCAGTTTGTGTAAAGTGTGTGTACATGCACTGTGCACACCTACCTGCGCCATGTGGTATCATCCTCTACTCACACCATCATGAATCAGTGAGTTATTTTGTCCACTTGTTCCCACTCATCTCATGTTTGGGATTTTTAAAGTGCATGGTAGTATATCGTTCATTATTCAAAATTAAAATCCTGCTAATAATCTGATTAAGTCGTTTTTTCTGTCACCTTTGCACAATACAGTTACTGTTTTTTTTGTATCCTAATTATGTAATACCGTTCCATGTATTCCATTACTCCCCAAGCCTGATTACAACATACAAATAGGACAGTATCAAAAGGTCTAAAATGAATAATAACATGTCACAACCATTAGACTCCAGCTATCCCCAACTTAAACGCTTTCTTCTCCAATGATGCCTTACTGTTGCTGTGCCGGTGACCGTCTGACTACCGGAGTCTGACCCGCTCTGCTCGCTATGGCTCTGCGAGGACTGGTACATGTTGAGTGGATGCTCAGTAACAGAGGGCTGGACTCCAGTGTAGTCTTGTGGTGCCGCTGGGTGCTGGTGTGGATGTGGGTGGGAGTGTGGATGTGGGTGGGGATGTGAAGCTGTGAACTCAGCTGGAATGCCATTCTGGGGAGGTGGGGCAAACTGGGCTGATGGGTAAGCCTGGGCCATGGATGGGTCCGGGGGTGCCGGTGTGTCCTGGTTACCCTGTACAGAAAAAAAGAAAATAAAAATGCATGTTTAAATTAAGAGAACCATTTTGCTGCATTTCCTCGTTAAAATAGTAACTTACATAACCTCCCTAAAATCGTTTTTTTCGGACTTCCAGTGGTTTAACTTCCCGCCTTGCCGCAGAAATGTACTTCGGACACCATGAATACACTATTTGGTGTGTTTATAGATACAAAAAACTACACCTTTTGGAGTTTTTTGTGTAATCATAAGTGAAACTGTGGCTTAAAAACTTTCAACCAGAAGGGCACTGAAAGTTAAGTTAAAAATATACCTTTAAAATAGTTTCAAAAGCAGCATCAAGTTTGTTCAAATGTACATTTTGTATTTTTGTTGGTTTTATGTCATTTGAAATGATATTTGCACCATTTTTTAACCAAAAGTAAGACTGAATACTCCTGAAAATGTCAAATGGTGTAACCACAAAAGAATGATAAATATTAAATATTTCATCCACCTACAGTGTATTTAAGTGGACTTATACACATAATTACTTCATTGTAAAACATCAAATGAAAAGGAAACATTTTGGACCATTTATACATTTGAATTTTAAAGCATTTTGTCAGGACATAGGTCATATTAGCAGGACATGTCCTAAAAACAACCGTTTTTTCTAACTAGGTATTGACAAATTATGTAAAATTTGTTACAAAACAAAGTGTTGCATTGCAAAAGTGGATTATATAAATATAATCCACTTTTGCAATACAACACACATTCTAGTTCATATTTATTTTCCTGTATATAACCAGATTTTTATGAAAAAATAATGCTTACACCTGTTGGACACTGGGTTGCATCACGTCATTGACCCTTTTAACAAAATACCTGCAAGACTGATGACTAAATCTAATCTTGGCAGGCATCTGGAAGATTTTGCATTTTACATACATGCCAATGTACTGGCAGTGCTAAAATAATCGATATTATCAGAAAGCTCCATTGCAACCAACAGTCCTTGCTGGAACTTTAAAAAATAATCTTGTTTAGTCCTTTATTGTACGATGTGTCAATAAACAATGCACATTAACAGTGCAGATAGATATGATAAGCATGTAGTATCCTTCAGTCAAATTGACCTACTTCTGACTCTAATCACTTAAATGGACTCCACTCCACTGCCAGCATTATGCACATGCACACGCACGCACACACACGCACGCGCGCACACACACACACACACACACACACACACACACACACACACACACACACACACACACACACACACACACACACACACACACACACACACACACACACACAGACAGAAGTCTACTCCACTTAGAGGAAACGTAATTGAAGAACTGTCCTGTTTAATAAAAAACTATTTATCCATCATTGAGACAGTAGGGTTATCCACTTGATCATAGAGGGCACTCTTCATCGAAGACGTACCGACCCATTGTTACACACTCAACGACATACACTTCATGTGTGTACTGTGCATAAAGAGGAAACACATCTTCCCTGCATATAAGCATGGTAACCTGATTAAGTATAGTATAGGCTATATTCTGAATTTAACTCCTCATGGTCAAAGTACATTCTATTCATACATTATTTGTATCTATGCCTTTGAAGGTATTATTGCACCAGGACTGGCACTAGGACAGAAATACCAGAGACAGCAGGTGTGTAAATCTAATCAAGTTGTAAGAACAGAAATAGAAATGATAGTTACAGAGAACAAAAGGACCAGGCCCACCTGTGCTTTTGCATGTTACATCTCACATTCCATCAATCCATTCTATGGCAGGTTGTAGTGTAGTTTATTTACAGTTTTTTCCAATTGCTAACACACTAAAATGACATGCATAGCACAATTATTTAAACTGACACACAGAGAGCAAAACCTCTTCTCAAGTCTCCAAAAGTCTAAACACATTTTCTGCTTTACACACATTTTGTATTTCAAAATGACACTTTTTAAATGCACTGAACACAGTGCTCTGCATAAGACACAACAATCTGACATAAAGTCACATGTTTGCCATTTCAAAACACTGCCATTCAAAATAACATTACATGAGCTTATTGGCCGATATATGAGCCACCTGGCCAAACACCTCAATGCTTAATTATTACCACTTCAATCAGGAAGTAAGCACTATGAAAAGACCACAGGTGAGCACTTTTTTTATTTTTTTTTACAACAACAATAGAAGACATTGCAGAGAAAGGAAGGTGGGTGGGAAGGAGAGGGGGAGGAACAGTGAGAGGTAGGGGTAGAGCTGGTAGAAGAGTGCATGGCCAAAGAAGACAACAACTTTCAAATGAAATCAGAGCAACCTTAGTTGATCATGTCATCAACCATGTGCTGACAATGCGAGAGGCTGGACAGAGAGTGCAGCCCAACTTGAGCCGTTTTACTGTCGCCCGTGTCATCCGGACATTTAGACTGGATTACAGGAATGTAACCAATGTCTTTCACACTATGTAGTTCACCCCATGTCATAGTGTATCAGTTGGGTGAATGGCTGATGTCATACACTAACTGTACGACATAAGTTTCCTGTACAATTTACTCTACTGTGGGGGAAATATCTTTGGGCTGCATTGTCCAAGCCCTATATTTGTGTTTTTTTGTTTTTCTAAAGGACTGAGAGACGCAACCATGGTGGAGTAAGGGGCCAAATGTTCACCGGGGTACATGAAGCTGCCATTGTAAACTTGGTTTTGGAAAATAATGAAATCAGATTACGAGAAATTCAAAGCCACATCATCCAAGACAACACCATATTCAACAACATTCATCGAGTCAGTCAGTCTGTCCACATTGGCTCGCATTCTCAAGCGAAACCAAATCAGAATGAAACAACTTTATAAGGTGCCTTTTGAGATAAACTCTCAAAGAAACAAAGAGCTCAGATGAGCATATGTGGATGTAAGTACAATATTGACTGTAGTACACTACACACAACATTGTTTCCCAGTGTACTGGATAACACCATATTGACTGATTTTTGTTCTTTGTTTTCAGGGAGTACTGGAAATGGATGCTCATGCAATCCCACATGAGTTCATCTTTATAAATGAGGCTGGGTTCAACCTAGCAAAGACCAGAAGAAGGGGAAGAAACGTCATTGGCCACAGAGCCATTATAGATGTTCCTGGCCAACATGGTGGGAACATCACAATGTGCGCTGCCATCTCCAATACGCATGGTGTCCTCCACCGTCATGCCAACCTTGGACCATACAACACAGCCCATATTCTCACATTTCTGGACAGACCACCAGAGCGTATGAATGATGCAGACCATCAAAGAAACCGGTACGTTGTAGTATGGGACAACGTGAGCTTTCATCATGCAGCCCCAGTCCAAAACTGGTTTGCTGACCACCCACCATTTCTCGTGCAATACCTCCTACCATACTCACCATTTCTGAACCCCATAGAAGAGTTATTTCCGGCATGGCGGTGGAAGGTATACTACCGGCAGCCCTTTGTGCGCATGCCTCTTGTGTAGGCTATGGAAGAAGCATGTGATGGGATTGATGTGGGTGCGATTCAGGGATGGATAAGGCACTCAAGGCGCTTCTTCCCTCGATGTCTGGCAAGGGAAGATATTGCCTGTGATGTGGACGAGGCGTTGTGGCCAGACCCAGCTGTGCGGCAAGATGCTGCCTAATTACTTTTCTTGCCTCTTTTTTTTCTATATATTTTTGCAAAAGTTTGATTTTGATAATGCTATATGTAGTTTTGGTTGCAGTGCTTCATTTTGCAGGATATATGAGGTATTTTGCAGTTTGGGTGTGTGTTTTTGTGAATTGTGTTAAGTATTTTAATAAAACCAGCCTAGTTTGCAAAGTTGTGTTTTAGCAATTGTAAAAAAAAATTGTAATACAAATTGCAAGCCATTCCATTCAGTTCAGTACTGTAATAAAATACAGAAGTTTAAATGCTACAAAATGCTAGTGGTGACGTGGGGCGCAAGTGCTGGAAAACGTCTTCACTGGCTTTGATTAACTTATTACTATTAAAATAATGTTAGACTAGTTAGCTAGGCCACTGAAAAGATGCTTACAGCCTTCAGCTCTCTCCATCTGTCATGTGACCCTCACCTCACTTATTGTAGTGGTCCACATCCAGCAGCATGTCAGCCAGCTCTGACTGCCTTATTTGTGTGTACTAATCCAATCACAATGCGGCTAGAACTGACTGTATATGCCACTGATTAAAAGTAATCCATCATGTTAATACCAGGTGAAATGTGGTGTGGGGGTGGTTCAGCTTGAATTGTGATCTGTTTCCATCAGGTGTAAATGACATCTGTACAATTTGACTCCATTCCTGAGAGAAATATTCAGCCAACAATTTGAAAGGTCATCTAACTCTGCCTCTGCCTACTGGTTAAGACACATGACACATAACCGCAACAACACAGTTTGATCCTGGCAGCAGACCTTGATGCATGTCAAACTCCATCTCTCGCTTCCCTTGTTTCCTGTCAATTCTCAACTGTCATCTATCTAATAAAGGCATAGAAATGGCAAAAAAAAGCTACAGATGGGCCCTTCCCCGCCAGGAAAATCAGTACAATCCATGCAGAAGCCCTGCTTCCTTTAACCAGGGACATTTTGACCTGCTCTATGTGTAAAGTGCCTTGAGATAACTTTTGCTGTGATTTGGCGCTATATAAGCTATATAATCATATAATAATGATTGATTGACAAGTCTGCCAGCTCAGCCAACCTAATTCTAATATTGAACTAGTGAGAACATTAATGATAACAATAATACCAGGTGTACACACCAATGAGCAAATGTTATTATCCAGATACAGGTCTCACATCATTGTCTGCAGGTTCAACTTAGTGACTGTGTGTGTCAGGGCTGACAGAAGTCAGTGCAACAATACACTTCCTGTATACAAGAAGTAGTGTCAAGTTGCTCTTTTTAGACACACACCCCTACATTAGGGATGTGTGTCTAAAGTATATGTTCC
The DNA here is from genome assembly GCF_963691925.1 of Scomber scombrus. NCBI lineage: Eukaryota > Metazoa > Chordata > Actinopteri > Scombriformes > Scombridae > Scomber > Scomber scombrus. The sequence goes on along the minus strand of NC_084987.1, from coordinate 28,054,281 downwards.
ATATATACAACACAAAAATAAATATAAAATACCTCAGTATTTAATATGACTGCTTAGGAGACAAAACAAACTAAAAAAGAATCTAAGTGAGAATGGTGCATTTTAGAACTATGGTTGCAAGTGACGTAGCTGTGATTCACAAAAAAACAGTGGAAACATTGAAGGGAAAGAAAGTCAGAGTGTGCCTCCACAAACAGAGTGGTGTAAGTACTGTATGTGTGAGTGTGAGTATATGTGTATGTGTATGTGAGAGAGGTTACTCCTGTGGGACATTTATATCTCAGCCATTACAGAGACACAGTGAGAGAGGGAGAGAGAGAGAGAGAGGGAGAGAGAGAGGGAGAGAGAGAGAGAGAGGGAGAGAGAGAGAGAGAGAGAGATGTGCAGAGAGAAAGAGAGAGAGAGAGAGAGAGAGAGAGAGAGAGAGAGAGGTGCAGACAGTGAGTCTTGGCTAAATGCTCTGCTGTGTAATGAGAACCACATTTAGAAGGCTGAAATATGCTTTACGTGGCAGAGCACTGCACACACACCAACACATACTACGCAATCACACACACAGAGACACACACACAGAGACACACACACACAGACACACACACAGACACACACACACACACACACACACACACACACACACACACACACACACACACACACACACACACACACACACACACACATAAAAGCTCTCTATATGCTTCCATGTGTGATATTGTACTCTGTCACTATTTCTCTGAAGACAGTTCTTGATTGTTCTCAGAATGGTTTCTTGTGTTTAAATGATGAGATACATTTCCTGCTGCTCCATTGACTATCTATCATCCCACTGACATCAACATAACATTTTCAAAAATGTTGACAACTTTCGTCACATTGCACTTGTTCAGTCAGCATTCTCTGTGAAAGCCACATCTCAGTGGAACACTTTTCCAGATGACTATACCTTCAAAAGAAAAAGTTACTAAAAGTTGGGCTTAATTTTCATCACTATGACAACAGTGTACTCTCAGTCATTGCTAGGTCTCAGAACTCAAGAAACACAATCAGACACGCAGGTTTTAAACAAGCCAACAGTTTAGCTGCACAAATTTCTTCTAAAAGCTAGCCAACTCTGGAACCACTGACAATTTATTGTAGATGTTCTTTGGTACACAATGTACACTACCGGTCCAAAGAACACCCCAATCTTTCCAGTTTTTTATTGAAAATCAAGCAGTTCAAGTCCAATGAATAGCTTGAAACAGTACAAAGGTAAGTGGTGAACTGCCAGAGGTTAAAAAAATGTATGGACTGATGAATCAAAATTTGAAATCTTCGGTTCATCACGCAGGATTTTTTTACGCCGTCGAGTAAAAAGGATTGTTCCTCAGTGTGTGACATCAACTGTCAAACATGGAGGAGGAAGCATGATGGTCTGGGGCTGTTTTGCTGGATCCAGGGTCGGTGACTTGTACAGAGTGAGAGGCACCCTGAACTAAAACGGCTACCACAGCATTCTGCAGCGCCATGCAGTACCCTCTGGTATGCACGTAGTTGGTCAGGGGTTCATCCTACAGCAAGATAATGACCCAAAACATACATCCACACTATGCCAGAACTACCGTAGGAAAAAAGAACAAGATGGTAAGCTTGAAAACATGGCCAGCACAGTCTCCAGACCTAAACCCCATTGAGCTGGTTTGGGATCAACTGGACAGAAGAGTGAAAGCAAAGACGAGTGGGAACTTCTGCAACAGAGTTGGGAAGAACTTTCTGCAGAATATTTGATTTCCATTGTAGAAAGAATGCCACGAGTGTGTGCAGCTGTTCTATCTGCCAAAGGTGGCTACTTTGATGAGTCAAAAGTTTAGAATACATTTTGGTTTATAAATTGATTCCATGATTTCTTTTTTAACCTCAATTGTTTATTTGTTCTATGCTTTCATTTAAGAGTACAATGAGACATTAAACTGCATCATTTTCAATAAAAAAAAATTGAAAAATTGGGGTGTTCTAAAGCTTTTGACCGGTAGTGTATGTGTCTTGTATTGTTTGTTTACTGTTGTATGTTATTTGTATGATCTTCCAGGGTACTCTAGATAAAAATTAGGTTTAAAATTCAACGTTTTTCCTTTTACCGAGAGTGACAAGAGGATGTTAGGTGGAAGATGTTTAGCTTAGCTAAACCTAGAGTCTGAAAACAGGACAAAGCTAGCCTGGCTCTGTTCTAAGTGATCCAAAACACAAACACCTGTAAAGCTAGTTAAAACAGAAATGCAAAATCAGCTTTCTGTATTCTTGTGGTACATGTTGGAACTATTTCTAACTAGCAATAGTTAGTGACTGTGAAATACTGTCATCACAGTTGCCAGGTTTGGTACCACTTCCTTGTAAAAGGTAAAACCTGCTTATTGCCTGTATCTGGAAACCCATGTTGTGGCTACAGATTATGCACAGTACTAGCCAGATGGGTACACAGTTGTAAATAGTTAAACGTGAACACATAAGTCCTCTTAACACCACAAACTGAACAAAAGAAATGTTAGACAACAGAATTTGAATTAGTCAGGTTAGAGGTGTTATTGTTATTATTTATTTGAACATACTCCAATTTTTTACCACACACACACTTTAAATAATGTTTTATGTTATATGTTTTTGTCTTGTCTTTGTTAGTATTTTTGCTCTACTCTTTATAACCTTATTTTATTTGAACTGCATTCATGTTCACCAAAATAGACTGAGGAAAACGTATTCTTTATAAAAGAAGTTATAAAAACAGATTCTGAGCATTTACCAGACTTTTTCTCAATGTTGGCTTAAACTTTTAGGTTGACAGTCTATTCGAAATTCAAAAGCTCCAGAACCAGTGGACCAGACTGCTGAACCCTCACATTAGTTTCAGCTGAACTCTGGGGGATTTCATCCTCCATCTTTTATAGTGCCAGTATGGATTAACTTGTCATACATACAATATCTAAATATTGTTTAAAGAAAAAAAAAAAGAACCCTTCCTTTAAGCTAACAATACAGTGCAATGCATCATATGGCAACATTTATGTTAAATATTGTACATGTTCCCTTACACTAAAATAATAATAAATAACATTTCTCTTTCTCTCCCTTCATGCTACATTACTCTATCATTCTCTCTCACAGCACAACGAAGGGTCCTTGGTTTCATTTCTACAACAGAGCTGCAGCTTATCCCTCTCTCAAGCACATAATCAGGAAAACCTTTACCACAGATGAAGATGAAAGAATGAGGAAGAAAGACAGATATGCATGCATAAACACGACACACACACACACACACACACACACACACACACACACACACACACACACACACACACACACACACACATAACCAGAGCAGGCAACCTGTGGACCCACACGCATATGCACACACACACAACCAACAAAAGAAGCATGCAGCATGCTGCCTTCTGCAGTCACAGCTTAAACAGTGTGGTGCAAGAGAGCGGGCATAGAAGCGACAATGAGGAGAGAGAGAGGGACAGAGAGAGAGAGAGAGAGAGAGAGAAAGAGAGAGAGAGAGAGAGAAAGAGAGAGAGAGAGAGAGAGAGAGAGAGAGAGAGAGAGAGAGAGAGAGAGAGAGAAAGAGAGAGAAACAGAGAGAGAGATGGAGGAAAAACAGTGTGTATTCTTATAAGTACCTGCTCTACCATCTCGCCTCTGCCTTCCTCCATGCACATCCAGCTGCGCTATAAAGTCCAGCCAGTGTCTGCCTACAGCTAGCATCAATTATGAATGGCTTTGTGTGTGTGTGTGTGGTGTGTGTGGATGTGTGTGTGTGTGTGTGTGTGTTTAGTGGGGGAATGAGCAGGAGGAGGAGGAGGAGAAGGAGGTGCCACTGTGAATGAAAGCAGCATTCCCTAAAAATGTTTTCACTACTTTCTTCTCTTTTCTCTCCCATGATCCTTTCCTTCTACTTTATTTGTAGAAGTGTCACCCTCCTTTTTTGTTCTTTCTTTGTCCATTGGCACCAGTAGCGTGCGGTGGTGTTTCAGTCAGGGCCAGCACCAAAACCCCCCCCCCCCCCCGCCCCAAAAGAAAGTATTGTATGCCGATACAGCCAACAGAGCAGCCGTACACATATAGGCCTATGTCCTACAATACATACACATTGTGAATCCAATGTAAGGCCACTGTTATGCAACAGTACTTAATCGACACCAACATGACAGCTGATCAACATCCGCAACGCATCAAGACACCACTGTGCAGCATCACCATCAGATCATCTTTCCTTAGGTCACTGCCCACTTTACAATGCACATACCATGTGACACAACATCAAAAACAGCATATACTGCCCGACTGCTCTTAGAGGAAACTTCTAAATCACTTCAAAAATAAAATCAATTTCTATAACAGACACAAACATGCTCCAAAAACGGTTCTAAATTTACTTCACAAAGAGAGAGAGAGAGAGAGAGAGAGAGAGAGAGAGAGAGAGAGAGAGAGAGAGAGAGAGAGAGAGAGAGAGAGAGAGAGAGAGAGAGAGAGAGAGAGAGGAAGAGAGAGATATTAGCCCAACAGCAGAGCCAATCTGGTCCAGAGAAAGTTAAAAAAAAAAGAAAACTAGCACTCACTGATTACTTGTAGATTAAATCCATCCTGCGATCCTTCATGATGAAAAAGTCACCCGAAGCAGGTCCGGAATCATATCTTTATCTACCGATCAGCTGTTAAATCAACCGCCATCACCTTTCCAGAATAACAGACAGTGCGTCATCACGCACCTGCCCATGGGCCAATCAGCAGAGCTCATTTGAATGACGACGCCCAGACCAGCACTAGAAACTCTGCTTAACATAGGGCGTTCTGTCAATAATACATCAACATCTGATTGGCTGATGATACGGTCACTCAACGTTACACATCCAATAGCAGCGTCCAGCTCGATCAGAGGGCTAGCAATGCAACTACTGCTGACCCCAGCAGAGGAAAGGAGCTGTGATGCGTTTATAGGACATAGGAGATTTGAGCTCCACAAAATATAACCATTCGTTTTCTGGATAAAGTTGCATACTGAACAAGTAATTGACTCCAGCTACATTTCAGAATGACCTTTAAATTATGGAAGAAACTGAAAAAATACATTTTTGACAGGGCTAGCAGTGCTAGCCTTGCTGCCCCTGACTGCACACCACGTGTCAGGTGTCCATATGAACAGTGAAAGAGATGTTCCTCTCTGTAATCATTCCTCATGTTCATATTGACTATTAAAATATCTCAATGGAAGTGATGGAGGACAAAATCCACAGTGTGTCCACATTTAAAGGTTTATGAAGCTTATATGAGTCTTCATCAGTGTGAGTTAGTCATATCAAGTGATATCTGACACATTTACAGTCTTTTTAGTATCAAATTCCCTCTTAGTGTTTCCCTGTTGAGCTGTGGTGGAAGTATAGTAACAAAAAGACTTTGGTACTAAAAACACTGTAACGTTGAAACATAGAAGATGAAGATTTGACTCATTTGGACGCTGAAGCTTCATATTAGCTTCACATCAACTTTTAAATACATGTTTACACAGAAGGAGGACTGTGGATTTAGTCCTCCATCACTTCCATTGTAAGAGCATTATGAAGAGATCTTCTAATGGTCAGTATGAACAATTATATATGTATCATCTTATTATAAAAAGCAGTTTCGTCTTTTCATTACTGTATCCTGACCTTGGAATATCCCTTGTGAGATGTAACATGAGAATGACAGGTCTTTTTTTTATACCATGACTTCAGTCTGTGTAAACAATCTTAACTAAAGGTCAGTATACTATTGTTTCTAAGCTTTCATCTGAAGCTCGTACTTTTCATTTGGAGAATGGAAATGTCTCATGACCAATCTCAACATGACCTAGGAGTAGATCAGTGGTCAATTGCTAAAAGGGAGTCTGCCATTGACAACATACGAGACAACAGAGACCACAGGAAGCATCTCAATGGGACTATCAGAACATGTAACCAGAGTCTTCTAGTCAAATGGAGTCACTTATTGACTTCTTCCTAAACTCTCTGCTCAGTTTACTCACAGCATCCACTGAGAAGAGATCAAAGGTCATCAAGCAGGAGTCAGAAGATCATCATCAGATTCACATCTGATGAAGATTATGGTTGAAAGCTTAAAAGCTAAGTGGAGCCTTTGTTTTTGAGTATTTTTTAATGTACATAACTACGTTGGTAAAGTTCTCTATTATGAATTATGTTTTCCAACTTTGAGAAGAAGAAAATGCTGTATTTCTTGTTTCTGATTTCCTAACACGAATAATAGAAAAATAAATACATTTCAATACATTATTGCTTGTGATTTGCCAAACATTCTGATTTTAGAACATACTAAACAACATGGGGCTGTAGCTCAATGAGATCTAAAGTCTGGAGTCCACTAATCAGAGGATCAGTGGTTCGATTCCAGACTCCTCCAGTCCACATTTTGAAGTGTCCTTGGGCAAGATACTGAACCCCAAATTGTTCCCGATGGGGGCACCGATGTGTGAATGTGTGTGTGAATAGTTAGCTTCCCTGATGAGCAGGTTGGTACCCTGTGTGGTAGCTCCTGTCATCAGTGTATGAATGTGTATGAATGGGTGAATGTGACATGTAGTGTAAAAGTGCTTTGAGCAGTCGAAAGACTAGAAAAGTGCTATATAAGTACAGTCCATTTACCATTTTACAATAAATATGAAGCTACAAGAAACCTCTGCATTACTTTTGTCATCCCCTCCCCTCTTATGTAATGTCATGCTCTCCACACATATCTGTTTCAGTGTTACTGTGATACTGATTCACTGGAAAGCCTACCACTCAGCAATGAATCAGAGAGGAGAAAAAGAAAGAAATGACACACACACATACACGCATGTGTATACATGCACACACACACACACACACACACACACACACACACACACACACACACACACACACACACACACACACACACACACACACACACACACAAACACACACACACAGTGTATCATCCATAGATCAATACTTTGCTAAGCTGCCATGGCCTTCTGACTGTTTGATCGCCCAGACACACACAGACAGGGAGTGAGGAAGGTAAAGCTGGATGAAGGGCTGTGGAAAGGGCGAGTTCCGGCCAGATGTGTGTTTGTGTGTGTGGAAATTCACCTCAGTCATGAGTCAGCCAGGCTCCCACTGTCATTATACTTTTTTTTATGTAACTGTGTACTATATTTTTCATGACCTTAGTATCCATCTACCTTCCCATCACAGTCTCCAGACAAACTAATATTTACTTGTAACTATTGACACACATCAAATTATGGTCCCAAACTGTGTTTCATTTATCATTATCAGCATTTCATTATTTTCAGTGTGCATTAAAAATAACAAGTACCCTAAACTGAAACTTGCTATTGATTATATAGCTATATATGATATTTCTGTGACATGAAGGCAACAGCAGATATGTAACACTGTCTATGAAATGTTTTATTGTTTTACTACATTGTGTCAAAGTACACCTAATGTGGCCTTTTGCCACTTACCAACAGAACAAAGGCTTTTCAAGTTAAGTACTCTTTAGTCCGTCCCATAGACCTTGCCACCAAACACTTGTTGGTGAGTTCCCATCCCAGGTCTGGCTCCAGGAGGGTGGATCCCTTGTAGACCCCAAAGTCACTGGACCTTCACTTGGGCCCAACTTGCTTTGGGAGACCTTACTCAGAAGGGGGGCCTGTTTTAATATTCCTATCTAATGAACATACTGTATCTACTGGGCTTGCTTCGGGTACCATGTAACTGGCAAATGGTAAATGCACTGTACTTATATAGCACTATTCTAGTCGTTATGACTCTCATTCACCCATTCGCACGTTGATGGCAGGGTGCCAACCTGCTCATCAGGAGGAAACTAATAATTTGGGGTTAAGTGTCTTGCCCAAGGACACATGGACATGTGGACTGGAGGAGCTGGGAATCGAACCACCAATTTTCCAATTGGTGGACAACCGCTCTACCTCCTGAGCCACAGCCGCCCCATGTATGCTCAGAGATGGTGTTTGTTATGGCCAATGCACGGCAAGCACAACAGTCAAGTAACAATGCACCACTCGGGTTTAGATCAGGCAGGCCATTCCTCTCAATCACCTACCTCCAAGTTTCTCCATCATTGCCCAAAGCAGCATTGAAATCAACCAACAAAACTATGGACTTACTAGGCTGATCCCCTCCACGGCCCCACCCAGAGACTCCAAGAAGGCTGAGTACAACAGACAAAGTCTTCCTTCCAGCAACAAATAGTCACAAAAATCATTAAACGGGGAAAACTCCGACACTGCTGCACTCTGTCGGGGCCTCGTGATTATCTCCATACCTGCCCCACACCTCACACTCTTGGTAACTCTTCACAGGAAGAGAGTCCTGCCCCTCTCCAGGAGTTTGGTTCCAGAGCCGGCACTGTATATAAAGGCAAGCCCAATATACTCTCTACCTTCTGCACTAGCTCTTGCTTCTTCTCCAACAGGGACATTACATTCCATGTCTCTAGAACCAGTTTACGATGCCTGTGATCAGCATGTCCAGGTTCCTGCCCCTGCTTGCTGCAGATCTTAGATAGACAGACAGAGCACTGCCCACAACAGTGTGGTTGATGGTGCACAGTAGGGGCCTGCAGATATTAAAAGATCTCAGCCTTCTTAAAAAGTACAGTTGGCTTTGACCCTTTTTGTACAGTGCCTACATGTGGATCTTCCAGTCCAGCTTACTGTTGAGCTGCAGTCCAAGGTAATTGTAGCTTGAGACAAGCTCCACATCAGTACCCTGAATGGCAACTGGAACCGGTTTGGGCTTCTTCATAAAGTCCTCAGAAAGTTGCAACCATCTCCTTAGAGATGTTGAGCTGTAGATAGTTGTGGTTGCACCAGTCCACTAAGACCCCAGCAGTTTCTCTGTACTCCTCCTCACTCCCTTGATAAGACCAACAACTGCTGAATCGTCATTCTTGGTCTGGGCCTTTACCTGGGACCAATTTGGCTTGGGAGACTCTACAAGGGGCTCTTGCCCCTGACAACACAGCTCCCAGGGTGCTGCATATATTTTCATCGCTTTGTAAATATGTATGTGTGTGTGTGTGTGTGTGTGTGTGTGTGTGTGTGTGTGTGTGTGTGTGTGTGTGTGTGTGTGTGTGTGTGTGTGTGTGTGTGTGTGAATCTAGCTTTGTAACTTTGGAGGACAGCTGTTTGTCACCTTTACACCAGCTTTTCTTTTCTGATGTTTAACACTTATTCATTTACCTAACAATCCCACAGATGTTGTTCTGTTGTCAGGATCAATGTTTGTACTTTGTAGTAACTGAAAGCCATTACACTGGCACATACAGCAAGCTGTGAGAGAGAGTGGCTGTGAAAACACAGATGATGGCTCAGTAATATGGACCCATCTGTTAGCTGTTGTCATTGGGAGAGAGGTGTTTGTATCTCACACAAGCAAAACTGTGAACAATTCTGATGAATCACCTCATTTAATAGCAAGACCTTTCTTTTTTCACATTTTATAGCAGGAAATATGTTCATGTAACATTATGTAACTATTTTATGATCGAACATTACTTTCAAAGAATGCATGTATGTTACCAAAACAGCCATATACTGCATCATGGGTTCACATATGAGCAGTTAGCAGTACAATAGGTGTTAAACATGGACAGTAAGAACAACAGTCCACTGTTTAAAGTCACATTAATAAAGGAAAGCTGAAACATAAATATTTGTTTTCAATTTTAACTCATTTTAAACCTGCATGGTTTATCTCAGATTTGAACTCTGGCCTTTCAGTTTGTAAATGTGCTCTTAGAAGGATGAAGAAGAAGCTATATAGAGCCATTTATAGTGTAGTATTAACAACAGGCCAAACAAAACAAGTCAGTGTACTGTCCACTCCATGGCTGACATGTTTTTCTCTGATATCTCAGGATGTGGCTGAAATTCCTCTCAGTCCATTCAAACACGTCCAATTGTGTGGGCATGCTTTCAAGCTTCATTTCACCTGTTTAAAATGTGATTTCTGACAGAGAGCCCTGCCATAAACTGTGACATGACCTTGGCTGACTGCAACAACCGCCGTGCAGATGAGTCTGAACACGTCCACACACGCGGCCACACAACCAAACACACATGCGCACACACGCCCACACACACGCCCACACACACACGCACGCATGCACACGCACGAACACACACACACACATGCACGCACGTACACACACAGGCATGCGCACACACACAAACAAACAAACACACACACACACACACACACCAATTGGCTCTGAGGGCTGGGGTAGGTGTGTGTGTGAGAGATTGAATGCTCAGGACATTTTGTTGGGGCTATTTGACAGTTTTCACCCAAAAACTACTACATCTATTTAATCTCCAGTCACACAAACTCTACTGGGGACATCTCACTGTCACACTGTGCAAGAATGAGTAAGTGTGTTTGTAATGTCATTAAAGTCCAGCCTAGTAATTTTTTATTGCAGTCAAACTTGTATCAAAGGGAGGTTTAATTCATTGTTATTATGTCTTTCATTATTAAAAAGAAGAAAAAAAATTATGTAAGGATTCATGAGAAATGCCAGCCTCAGAGTGGACATTCCATTGTATGTATTTGATTGACAACTAAGCCGGCAGGGGCACGTCTATGGTTTTTATAATCCAGTTTAGATGAAACCACGCCCACTTTTGTATATTGAAAGCCTCAACAGAACAAACCGTCCCATAATGTATGACATCTCATTAACCTGCGCAATAGCAGATATGAGCCAGGCTAAAAGCTGATGTAATTTTTGCTGTAGGTTGTTATTTTACTTTATAAATGTTTTAATGTTTTTTTCAGGTGAGAAGGTAACCATTTAGATGACTAGTTTACCCAAAACGCCTGTTTGCAAATCTGCTCCAATATTTTCTGAGATTTTTTTGGAGGAACTGGCTGGGTGAGACCAGCCGGTCATATCAGCTGTTAGCAGCCTGACTGGTAAATGTCCGTCATCATCCAGGGGAGAACATGACATGATTAACTGATGTGGGCAGTTCTTTGGTAATTTACTGCTGGCACTAATGTCTCTGTAGCATTTTTGATATATAATATAATTCCCTTTGAAAGAATAATGTTGGTCTTACAGATTGTTGTGTTAAAACTTTGAACTTAAATCTATTTCGATAAAGGTCTTCACCTGTGGGGACCCTACTCTTTTCCGATTGGCTCACAGTCAGCAAATCTGCAGTTAGATGATCTTGTGCTCAGCAAGCCAAAGTGCAGAATAAAATGTGTCTGTATTTGTCAATCAGAAGGAAGCATAAGATGGGTTGTTATTCAAACCCTGTAAATGTCCCCATCGTGGGACTAAGTTCTGTTTTAGTTGGCTGTCTGGCTGCTAGTGTCTCCGTTGTGAACAATGATGTTACTGTTTAACGCAAACACCATTTCAAATTTCTCCATCTACAGAGAATCTAATAAATCTTGACTGGGAACCGAATGATGACACCAATAGATATAGAAAGAAACATAATTTCTCCTTTTTTTAGATATTTAGATAGATAATACAATGTAATCTATTACCATGTATGGAATAGATTGTATATACAGTATATACAGATGAAGCCCCTTGAAAGTTCCCGTTCAAGCTGAAAGCCAGCTGAATGGCAGCTGACTCCCAGCCGGCTGCCAGCCGACTCAGCAACCCCCTCCTTCTCCTGGGCGTGTCTATCTTTTCCTGTAAACCCACCTATTCATTGTAATACAGGGTATGACCAGGTGATGGCGCTTCTGTCACAGAATAGCCCACATATTCTATGAATTTTTACTGGTCATCCGAACCAGTAAACTTAATTACTACCTAACGTAACCCACTGACTTTTTATATGCACGCACCACAACTTAGAAAAAATATTTTAAATTTCAAGGAAGACCATGACTGAGCAAACAATTTGCAGACACAGATACATGACTATCTTGAATAAAAAATGCGGAGTGTCTATTTGCACCCTACACGTAGCCTATAACAACGTGAAAACATGGCGGGTATTCATCTTCCACGCCAACAGAAAAGGGCGAATTTAGAAAGGTTTCATATCTTATGTTTGTTCTAAAGACATTTCTGGCGGGAAAGTTGTATTATATTTTCATAATCTTTCCTCAGTGAATGCATACAAGCGTAAGTTTCTCAGTTAGACACGTTATAACGTGGGACCGGAGCGGTGGCGTAACGGGCAGCGTGTCCGTCATTAGTGCGGGAGACCTGGGTTTGAGTCTTTGCAGTAGCAGTTACTTATTGACAATGTTTTCAGCGGAAAAACTCTGCTGCATTTTCATAACTTTGTTAAGTAAATGCATACAACCCGAAAATAACTGACTTTACAACCTTCAGGTTGTTAAATGATGGAAATCAAATCTTGACCGATAATTCTATGGTTCTCTGCTATGTGCCATGAGTTTAATGTGTGTTTAATGATGTTCTCTTGGTTAACAGGAAGTGTGTTTGCCTGTAGAGTATTTTAAGAGTGTTTTTATTGTTTAGCAGTGAAGAAAGGAAAATGAATGGGATGTTTGTGCTAGAAAGAGAAACAAAGTGTGCGTGACAGGATTTGGCAAGAGTTCATACTGCAAAAAATCGGAACACATTTTCAAATCAAAAAATTAAATAGCCTACTGACTGATTATTTTGTTATTTGTTTTGAATCTAACACAAAAAAGAAAGACAAATTGCTTTTCATATTTCAATTTTAGGCTCAGATCAATTATACGAAATGGAAAAACGTTAACGACTGTATTTGATTTTAGGCAAGGCAAGACAAGGCAACGCAGCTTTATTTATATGAAAATAAACATTTGACAGTGAGAAATTAGAAACAAACGTAAAAACAAGGAATTTACAGGATGATTAACCTTTCATTTGATGCTGGTTTGAATATTCTCACACAAATTATGCCAGAGTGCTAAAACTGAGAATGAGTAGTTCAGCGTCTGCTAATTTGTGAATTGTAGAATTGTTGAAAAATGTGCAAGCCAACCCCGGTCTATTCAGTGCATGCTGTAAGTCAGGTAAGCCCATCCACTTTATTAGCATTATCATTGCTTAACTTTTTGTTTGGGCTTAATGGGCTATTTGGTTCCATTGCCACACAAATCACGCAAGAGTGTTCATGGCCGTTGCAACTACAGTACTTTCTGAGAAGGGGTGCGGATTTGGCGGGGTGATGATGGGTTTGGGGGGATGGTTGGGAGCCTGTTCCATTGTCTTTCAAAGCGAATGCCCCCCTCCCCCCACACCTGTGCATGTCTCCTGGCAAACTGTGAATCCTTTGAATTTTTCCTCCCACGGCTCTATTACGCCTGCTCTCATTATGATCAAATTATTTTAACTATTATTTTGTATAACATATTGCATATAAAATAAAAATAAATGAATCCCATATTCCTGCATTGAACAGACTCACTGGAGCTGAGGTTAATGTTAGCTGCACGGACAGAGACGTGTTTTCTCAAGCGAGTTCAAAGTTTTATCTATTTTACTTTCTTTTGGCAATGACACGCTGGATGATGATTTCGGAGGTAATCCGACAGGAGAAGGATTGTGTAAACCAGTCGGTCTCAACAGGGCTTACGATTGGCTACGAGAAAGTGACGTGTCGGGGGGTGCCTCGAGTGGGAGATCCCCCTCCATTCATAACCCGTTGTGCGCCAACGTCATTCATTTCATTTCATTTTGACTTTTGACTTTTGACTTTGTAATTACCGGATAACGGAAACCCAGTATCAGTGTCAGAATATAATAGCAGCAATAAGAAAAGAATAAAGAACAATAAATAATAAATACAAAAAAACAAACGAACAAACAAAAAACTATAAGAATAATAATAGTAAGAAATATGTAGTAAAATAGTCGTGACATTATTTACATTATTTACACCGTCCATTGAAATACTATGTATTACAGTAAATAGCGCGTCCTGTTTTGATTCACTAGACGGGGTATGTCACATGGGCTATTTCTTGGTTTGACAGTGACAATGATTTGTCAGAGGTCCTGTAAAATGTACGGTATCTTCAATTGCATCCTTCTAATGAATTAACTCAGTTTATGTCCATGGACATTATAATGAAAAGGCTAAAGGCTTAATATTAGTTTGCATCCAGCGTGCTGCGTGGACTTCATTACATCTGCTGCACCGCTGCTACCACAATTATGAAATGCTAAGTTTATTGTCAGTGACTGTGACCTTCATAAAAGTAATATTTTACAAATCTGCATTATATAAACTAACGAAATTCGTTAAAGTAAGTCATTTGGCGACTTCTAAGTCATTAAACTAAGTCTTACTTTTACTGGAGTAAAGAGTTGAATCAGGACGTCTGCTTTTACTAGTCTTTTTTACACTAGTATCTAGTACTGCATACTACACAGGCATGACTCAGAATAACAAGCTTGCACTTTTTAATCATAGTGCGTTTTGTTAATTGATCGGCTGTGTTGTGTTTTACCGGCGCACAGCAGCTTCAATTGCATCCTTCTAATGGATTGAACTATATTGCACCCTTCATTAGATAGATAGATAGATAGATAGATAGATAGATAGATAGATAGATAGATAGATAGATAGATAGATAGATAGATAGATAGATAGATAGATAGATAGATAGATAGATAGATAGATATACGTTATTGATCCCAAGCTGGGAAATTATAGTGTAGCAGCAGCATTACACAGACACATAGTGACGATACAGTGACAATAACAACAACATATAGTATAAGGCTACTTTATGAAGAAGAATAGAAGTAAATACAAGTTATATTAGTGTGTAAAACTAACTCGGGTCTCCTGCACTAATACCTGCGCCTCCCCGTGGAAAAATGAAGCATTGCAACTGGTTTTCACTCAGGCAGTTTAGGGGCGTTTCCAGTCGGGGCCTCATTGACACGTCATCGCATTTCCCCCCTGCTTCCATTATCGGCCAGTCAAGGACCTATCAAGGGGCGGTCAAGGAGCCATCACGGAAACAGGGGAAATTTCTAGTGGCTTCATCTGTAACTGTGTACTATATTTTTCATGACCTTAGTATCCATCTACCTTCCCATCACAGTCTCCAGACAAACTAATATTTACCTGTAGCTATTGACACACATCAAATTATGGTCCCAAACTGTGTTTCATTTATCATTATCAGCATTTCATTATTTTCAGTGTGCATTAAAAATAACAAGTACCCTAAACTGAAACTTGCTATTGATTATATAGCTATATATGATATTTCTGTGACATGAAGGCAACAGCAGATATGTAACACTGTCTATGAAATGTTTTATTGTTTTACTACATTGTGTCAAAGTAGACCTAATGTGGCCTTTTGCCACTTACCAACAGAACACAGGCTTTTCAAGTTAAGTACCCTTTAGTCCGTTCCATAGACCTTGCCACCAAACACTTGCTGGTGAGTTCCCATCCCAGGTCTGGCTCCAGGAGGGTGGATCCTTTGTAGACCCCAAAGTCACTGGACCTTCACTTGGGCCCAACTTGCTTTGGGAGACCTTACTCAGAAGGGGGGCCTGTTTTAATATTCCTATCTAATGAACATACTGTATCTACTGGGCTTGCTTCGGGTACCATGTAACTGGCAAATGGTAAATGCACTGTACTTATATAGCACTATTCTAGTCGTTATGACTCTCATTCACCCATTAGCACGTTGATGGCAGGGTGCCAACCTGCTCATCAGGAGGAAACTAATAATTTGGGGTTAAGTGTCTTGCCCAAGGACACATGGACATGTGGACTGGAGGAGCTGGGAATCGAACCACCAATTTTCCAATTGGTGGACAACCGCTCTACCTCCTGAGCCACAGCCGCCCCATGTATGCTCAGAGATGGTGTTTGTTATGGCCAATGCATGGCAAGCACAACAGTCCAGTAACAATGCACCACTCGGGTTTAGATCAGGCAGGCCATTCCTCTCAATCACCTACCTCCAAGTTTCTCCATCATTGCCCACAGCAGCATTGAAATCAACCAACAAAACTATGGACTTACTAGGCTGATCCCCTCCACGGCCCCACCCAGAGACTCCAAGAAGGCTGAGTACAACAGACAAAGTCTTCCTTCCAGCAACAAATAGTCACAAAAATCATTAAACTGGGAAAACTCCGACACTGCTGCACTCTGTCGGGGCCTCGTGATTATCTCCATACCTGCCCCACACCTCACACTCTTGGTAACTCTTCACAGGAAGAGAGTCCTGCCCCTCTCCAGGAGTTTGGTTCCAGAGCCGGCACTGTATATAAAGGCAAGCCCAATATACTCTCTACCTTCTGCACTAGCTCTTGCTTCTTCTCCAACAGGGACATTACATTCCATGTCTCTAGAACCAGTTTACGATGCCTGTGATCAGCATGTCCAGGTTCCTGCCCCTGCTTGCTGCAGATCTTAGATAGACAGACAGAGCACTGCCCACAACAGTGTGGTTGATGGTGCACAGTAGGGGCCTGCAGATATTAAAAGATCTCAGCCTTCTTAAAAAGTACAGTTGGCTTTGACCCTTTTGTACAGTGCCTACATGTGGATCTTCCAGTCCAGCTTACTGTTGAGCTGCACTCCAAGGTAATTGTAGCTTGAGACAAGCTCCACATCAGTACCCTGAATGGCAACTGGAACCGGTTTGGGCTTCTTCATAAAGTCCTCAGAAAGTTGCAACCATCTCCTTAGAGATGTTGAGCTGTAGATAGTTGTGGTTGCACCAGTCCACTAAGACCCCAGCAGTTTCTCTGTACTCCTCCTCACACCCTTGATAAGACCAACAACTGCTGAATCGTCATTCTTGGTCTGGGCCTTTACCTGGGACCAATTTGGCTTGGGAGACTCTACAAGGGGCTCTTGCCCCTGACAACACAGCTCCCAGGGTGCTGCATATATTTTCATCGCTTTGTGAATATGTATGTGTGTGTGTGTGTGTGTGTGTGTGTGTGTGTGTGTGTGTGTGTGTGTGTGTGTCTGTGTGTGTGTGTGTGTGTGTGTGAATCTAGCTTTGTAACTTTGGAGGACAGTTGTGTGTCACCTTTACACCAGCTTTTCTTTTCTGATGTTTAACACTTATTCATTTACCTAACAATCCCACAGATGTTGTTCTGTTGTCAAGATCAATGTTTGTACTTTGTAGTAACTGAATGCCATTACACTGGCACATACAGCAAGCTGTGAGAGAGAGTGGCTGTGAAAACACAGATGATGGCTCAGTAATATGGACCCATCTGTTAGCTGTTGTCATTGGGAGAGAGGTGTTTGTATCTCACACAAGCAAAACTGTGAACAATTCTGATGAATCACCTCATTTAATAGCAAGACCTTTCTTTTTTCACATTTTATAGCAGGAAATATGTTCATGTAACATTATGTAACTATTTTATGATCGAACATTACTTTCAAAGAATGCATGTATGTTACCAAAACAGCCATATACTGCATCATGGGTTCACATATCAGCAGTTAGCAGTACAATAGGTGTTAAACATGGACAGTGAGAACAACAGTCCACTGTTTAAAGTCACATTAATAAAGGAAAGCTGAAACATAAATATTTGTTTTCAATTTGAACTCATTTTAAGATTATTACACTACTCCTTGCCTTGGTGTTGAAGATAGACCTGCA
The DNA here is from genome assembly GCF_963691925.1 of Scomber scombrus. Classification (NCBI taxonomy): domain Eukaryota; kingdom Metazoa; phylum Chordata; class Actinopteri; order Scombriformes; family Scombridae; genus Scomber; species Scomber scombrus. The sequence continues at coordinate 28,036,606 of NC_084987.1, read as the reverse complement.
TGGTTTATCTCAGATTTGAACTCTGGCCTTTCAGTTTGTAAATGTGCTCTTAGAAGGATGAAGAAGAAGCTATATAGAGCCATTTATAGTGTAGTATTAACAACAGGCCAATACAAAACAAGTCAGTGTACTGTCCACTCCATGGCTGACATGTTTTTCTCTGATATCTCAGGATGTGGCTGAAATTCCTCTCAGTCCATTCAAACACGTCCAAATGTGTGGGCATGCTTTCAAGCTTCATTTCACCTGTTTAAAATGTGATTTCTGACAGAGAGCCCTGCCATAAACTGTGACATGACCTTGGCTGACTGCAACAACCGCCGTGCAGATGAGTCTGAACACGTCTACACACACGGCCACACAACCACACACACATGCGCACATACGCCCACACACACGCACACACACGCACACACGCCCACACACGCAAACACGCCCACACACACACGCACGCATGCACACGCACGAACACACACACACATGCACGCACGTACACACACAGGCATGCGCACACACACACACAAACAAACAAACACACACACACACACACACACCAATTGGCTCTGAGGGCTGGGGTAGGTGTGTGTGTGAGAGATTGAATGCTCAGGACATTTTGTTGGGGCTATTTGACAGTTTTCACCCAAAAACTACTACATCTATTTAATCTCCAGTCACACAAACTCTACTGGGGACATCTCACTGTCACACTGTGCAAGAATGAGTAAGTGTGTTTGTAATGTCATTAAAGTCCAGCCTAGTAATTTTTTATTGCAGTCAAACTTGTATCAAAGGGAGGTTTAATTTATTGTTATTATGTCTTTCATTATTAAAAAGAAGAAAAAAAATTATGTAAGCATTCATGAGAAATGCCAGCCTCAGAGTGGGCATTCCATTGTATGTATTTGATTGACAACTAAGCCGGCAGGGGCACGTCTATGGTTTTTATAATCCAGTTTAGATGAAACCACGCCCACTTTTGTATATTGAAAGCCTCAACAGAACAAACCGTCCCATAATGTATGACATCTCATTAACCTGCGCAATAGTAGATATGAGCCAGGCTAAAAGCTGATGTAATTTTTGCTGTAGGTTGTTATTTTACTTTATAAATGTTTTAATGTTTTTTCAGGTGAGAAGGTAACCATTTAGATGACTAGTTTACCCAAAAACGCCTGTTTGCAAATCTGCTCAAATATTTTCTGAGATTTTTTTGGAGGAACTGGCTGGGTGAGACCAGCCGGTCATATCAGCTGTTAGCAGCCTGACTGGTAAATGTCCGTCATCATCCAGGGGAGAACATGACATGATTAACTGATGTGGGCAGTTCTTTGGTAATTTACTGCTGGCACTAATGTCTCTGTAGCATTTTTGATATATAATATAATTCCCTTTGAAAGAATAATGTTGGTCTTACAGATTGTTGTGTTAAAACTTTGAACTTAAATTTATTTCGATAAAGGTCTTCACCTGTGGGGACCCTACTCTTTTCCGATTGGCTCACAGTCAGTAAATCTGCAGTTAGATGATCTTGTGCTCAGCAAGCCAAAGTGCAGAATAAAATGTGTCTGTATTTGTCAATCAGAAGGAAGCATAAGATGGGTTGTTATTCAAACCTGTAAATGTCCCCATCGAGGGACTAAGTTCTGTTTTAGTTGGCTGTCTGGCTGCTAGTGTCTCCGTTGTGAACAATGATGTTACTGTTTAACGCAAACACCATTTCAAATTTCTCCATCTACAGAGAATCTAATAAATCTTGACTGGGAACCGAATGATGACACCAATAGATATAGAAAGAAACATAATTTCTCCTTTTTTTTAGATATTTAGATAGATAATACAATGTAATCTATTACCATGTATGGAATAGATTGTATATATATATATACACGCATTACAGGTCCTCCAAGGACATATCAAACATTTTCTTCCTACACCGTTTTCAAGCAACATGAAGATGTGTTTCCACCCGCTTTGCTCAAAAGCATCATGGCCAATGCTTTGAAGAAAAATCCAGTTGCCAGTTTGTGTGTGTGTGTGCGTGTGTGTGTGTGTGTGTGCGTGTGTGGGTGGGTGTGTGTGTGTGTGGGTGGGTGGGTGAGGAGAAGCAGAAGAATAAAAATAGAATAATCCAAACACTACGAAAGAAGGAGTTGAGCAGCAGTGCTGCAGACACACATTCCTACAAGATCATGGAATCTAATAAATCACGTAAATTCTAAAAATTTTACAAGTATACAGCGGTGAATGTATTTAAGTATGTGTGCTACATATTCATTACATTAGATGTTTCATGGCCCAGAGTGGAGGACAACCAGACATACAGTCCTACACTACTGTACATCATCAGAACTCACAGCAGAAACATGCAAAACTGAACTATTGTTATTTTAAGTCAGCTCTCACTTTTCTAAGTGATGTAGCTCTGCTGAATATTTTTTGTGGTAAAATTGCATGAATCGGGAAAATCTGCAAGCAAAGGGAAGAATTGTGATGTTTTTAAATACTATTACCAATAAAGTAATCTGAAGGCATACTGCATATCACAGAAACAATTATATTTCAGTGCTTATTTTCAAATTGTTTTCTGAACATGAGATGAAATGAATAATGCATTAATTATGCAATAATGCATTTAGAATAACAGAAAAGTTGTGTTTAGCAAATTTGCATGCTCTCGAAAATATTGCAGAGATTTTTCTTGAATGTGTGAAATCGCAATTTCATGGTGAAGACTTTTGGGCACACTGTCACTGTGTAACCAGGGTCTTAGTAATTGGGAACTGCTTTGTCAACACACCACAGCCAGTCTGCAGCATTAACACACACACACACACACACACACACACACACACACACACACACACACACACACACACACACACACACACACACACACACACACACACACACACACTTCATCTCCACAGAGTCATTTCCATAATCTACTAAAACAGGCTTTTCCCTCCACTGCAGCAGCTCTCGCATGCAAACGAGGGATGTTCCTTCACTGGAACAAAGGGTGTGTGTATGTTGGCCTGCATGTGGGCATGTTGTTGTCTGTGTTGTGGCCTGTGTACTTTCTCTTCATGTCTTGTCTACAACATTTGTGTACGTGCTGATCAGGTATTCTCTTACATGCGTCTGTGTTGTCCATTCACTTGGGTGGAACTGGGGAGACCCACTAGGCCTCTCTCGTGGGTGGTGGTAAAAACATCAGCATCACAGTCAGACTGGCAGGATGACAGTTTTCACATATAGACTTATGTCTGTAAATATTTGAACAGTGACATAGTTGTCATCCTCTGCAGGCAATGACTGCCTGAAATCTGGAACCAAAGGACATCACCAAATGCTAGGTGTCCTCTTTTGTGATGCTTTACCAGGCCTTTACTGCAGCTGCCTTCAATTGTTTGTTTGTGGGTCTTTCTGTCTCAAGTTTAGTCTTCAACAAGTAAAATGCATGCTGTATCAGGTTGAGATCAGGTAACAGACTCTGCCTTTGCAGAATATCAAGCCTTTACTTTAAGAAACTCCTGGGTTGCTTTGTTTTGGGTCATTGTCCATGTGTATTGGGAAGCACCATCACATTGAAACACCTCAGAATTCATCCTGCTGCTTCTGTCCTCGGTCACATCATCAATAAACACCAGTTACCCATTGCCACTGGATGCCATGCATGCCCAACCCATCACACTGCCTCCACCTTGTTTTACAGATGATGTGGTATGCTTTGGATCATGAGCCGTTCCAAGCCTTCTCTTTCTTCCCATCATTCTGGAACAGGTTGATCTTAGGTTCATCTGTCCAAAGAACTGGGCTGGCTTTTTTTATTTTTAGATGTTTGGGTTTAAAAAAAAAATCTAAGTCTAACCTGGCCTTTCTATTCTTGAGGTTTATGAATGTTTTGCACCTTGAGGTGAACCCTCTCTATTGGGGTGGGCGATATAGCCTCAAAATGATATCACAATATTTTAAGGAAATTTACGATAGCAATATTTATGATGATATAGAAAAAAAACACTGAATTGATGATTGAATTTTGCAGGAAACAGCATTTATTAGTGCAATAGTAGTGACACAGCATTATAGCAGGCCTTGTTAGATTAGCATTGTCATCATCTATAAATATGCGATATAAAAAAACTCTTGGTGTCTTCATTTTTAATAAAATTGGAAAAAATCCTTTCAAGTCGCCATTGTTGTTTACGTCGCAATGCATTCTAAGTAGTGACCTCAAATGGTTGCAATGGTCTGTTTACACTTCAACCAGATAAACATGTCTGCTGTTCAGTCTTTCCAATTTGAACCCGAGTACAACGTTAGCAAGGAGAACATCACCACTTTGTTTCTCAATGTCTCAGAAATGTTTTCACACAAAAACCAAGATACTTTCAACTTCCCAAAAAACTAAACCACTTCCACTTCAATGATATTAAGAGTTCATTTTCCAGTCAAAAAACAATGATCCTGGTTTAACTTTTTCACTTCATCAGCAAACATAAAGTAGTTATGTTTGAACCCCCACAGCATGTCAAGTCAGAGCCGTATCTCCCGTTTTGGTGCGGGAAATTAACAGTACTAGTTAATCAGCGTTACCATGGTAACACGTCAGTTACGTCAGTCAGTACTAGTAATAGTAGTAGTAGTTGTTGACAGTCACAGCCAGCGATCTGTAACTCACCCATGTTGAACGATGGACTAAACTACCTCAACCTGCTCTCTAACTCTGCCGCAGTGTGCAGACTATTGCATCGGCACGTCTCACGTCCTCTGACTCCGGTGACTGTTTGAAGGAAGGCGCCATGTGATGCTGTGTGACGTACTTTAACAGAGACCACAGTATGTTGCCATGGCGACATGTGACACTTCACGGGTGCAGCTGAGTGAGTGACATCACTTGGTGTCAGCATAATAAACCAAGTAACATCTGACATGACAACAAATGTGACAGCAGCTTTATGAAAGGTAGTTATGTATTTTGGTTGCTTTGCCAGCTTGTTACAGTTTGCTAGGAAACGTAAATGCGTTATGCGTCATTGCGCCACTATATCATGTCATGTAATGATATGACACTTTTTAACACGTAAAAATGTATACCAGTATTATCATGGATGGTATGATATGGCACAGCCCTACTCTGCATTTGCTCCAATTAAGTCTTCTCTTTATGGTAGATAATGATGTGTCTACTTCCTGGAGAGTTTTCTTCACTTGGCTGAAGTTGTGTAAGGTTATCTTTTCTTTTTTAGCTTGCAAAGGATCCTGCAATCATCCACTGCTGTTGACTTCCATGGACATCCAGAACTTTTTGAGTTGCCGAATTCAACAGTGCATTTTTTTTTCTCAGAATGCACCAAACTGTGGATTTGGACACTCTTAATGTTCTTGCGATCTCTCTGATGGTTTTTTTCTGTTTCTGCAGCCTAAGAATGATCCTTTTCAATTGCATTGATAGCTCCTTTGACTGCATGTTATTGGTTCACAGCAACAGCTTCCAAATGCAAACACCACACCTAAAAAAACTCAAATAAACTCAAGACCTTTTACTTGCTTAATTGATAATGACATAATGAAGGAATAGCCCACACCTGTCCATGAAACAGCTTTTGAGTCAATTGTCCAATTATTTTTGGTCCCTTTAAAAAGAGGGAGCTAGATATTAAAGAGCAGTAATTCCTAAACCCTTCCTCCAATTTGGATGTGAATACCCTCAAATTAAAGCTGAGAGTCTATGGGCCTTGATGACATGTCCATTTAGATGTCTAGTACAGAAAGTGAATTACCCCAGCTGTAAAAAGTGGTTAGACATAATGAATTTTCATCTGCTCTGTATCTGTGATTAGTGTTGGAAGTACAACTGTCACAGCTTCCCCCTTCCAAATCACAAATGACTCAATTTGGATTTCTGTTATTGAGTTTTTATAAATCACAATTTCATGCATGGACTGGCTAATAAAGGTCACTGACTTGCATTCTAAAAAAATATATATATAATGGAGATATTAAATCCATCTCTAACATTCTTGTTGTTCAAGTAGAAATCATACCTGGCCTCATATTAATTCATTTTTCTTTCTTTCACAGTTTATAATACAAAACTTCCACCTGTTATATTAAATGATGGCTCTGGTTCATGTACCTGCATAGACTATAAATTACAGCACAAAAGCCAAGATGGTGATTTTAGTCAAAGTGGCTCCTGAACCTTTTCTCTTCTTTAATTGAATGTATTTGAAATGCATTATTACTGCAAACATTGGATGGGAAGTGTTTAAAGTATTCATTATAGGGGAGATAATACATTCCAAGATATACGAAATAAACAGTGAAGTGAGCCTAAATGGTAAATAGTAAATGGACTGTAATTATGTAGGACCTTTCTAGTCGTTGACCACTCAAAGCACTTTTACACTACATGTCTCATTCACCCATTCACACACATTCATACACTGATGACAGGAGCTACCACACAGGGTACCAACCAGCTCATCAGGAAGGAACTAACATTCACAAACACTGGTTGGTGCAGCCATCTTGGCCAATTTGGGGTTCAGTATCTTGCCCAAGGACATATGAACATGTGGACTGGAGGAGCCGTTCTACCTCCTGAACTTGATAAACTTTCAACAACTGTTTAAACAAAAGCTACTCCTTCATGGAACAAAGTAGAATGAGCCATTAAATCTGCATCAGCTTTGTTAAAGTCGATCTAGAGCATAGAACAGAGAAGAAGAAAATGTAAAATAATGACACTATGAAATATTATTTGATAAGTCACAGCCTTTTCCTCTCACTGTAGGGGTACACAGGCAGAGAACATTTGATTTAGAATAACAGTTATAGTTTAGCATAGCTTATTTGCTTGTTTTGTTTGTTTGTTTAATCCTGAATCTACATATAGATAAATAGGCATATATGTGATGAAAGCATAAATAATAACTGAACATCTGCAGAGTTTATTGAAATGTTTCTGATAGCAGTCCAGAGTGGAATGGGTGTTTAAATGAAATCAATAATGCTGCGAAAATAGCAAACAGAAGTCAGATGGCAACAAAGGAGTCTCACTATGTAAACTGCATGTTTGAGCCAGGTGTGCTCTCAATGACATAAATAATAATATGCTATTTTTTTCTCTCTCTTTCTTTCTTTCTTTCTTTCTTTCTTTCTTTCTTTCTTTCTTTCTTTCTTTCTTTCTTTCTTTCTTTCTTTCTTTCTTTCTTTCTTTCTTTCTTTCTTTCTTTCTTTCTTTCTTTCTTTATGATCCCCTAGAGGATGGATTTATCTCATTTTGGTGGCCTCCTGTCCTCTGCTCTAGTACTACCATCAGTTCAAAGTATTGCCAAAGAAATATCTACATTTGTTGGATTGGTGTAAGCTTCACTGAGCACATTCACAATCATGTTCCAAGAGGATGAACCTTTTTCATAAAAAGACTTTGCTTATGCTTCAATTACTGCCATATTAAGGACAAATTCTACATTTTTAGCCACTGACACTCCACTCTTATGTGGTGAACATTGCCTTTTTGAAGCCATAAAATATAGACACATGCATTGTTCCATTTAATACACACACAGTGCTAGAACTAAACAACTATAAGCCTAAACTGAACCTTAACCCTAAAACCAAGTCTTAACCCTTCAACTGCCCTTTGAAGTTGTGAGGACTGGTCACAACACAGAAATGTCCTCATGACACTGGTTTTCTTAAAGATAAAAAGACACATGAACACAAACACTCACACACACACACACATGCACACACAGTGAAAGCAAAGGACAAATTATGTATGTATACTTAACTGTGAAATGTGATGGAAATGATGATAAAGGGACCATAAGCCCTCTGTGCATGTCTGTATGTGTGTGTTTTGGTGTGTGTGGAGGAAGGGGTGGGATGGGGGTGTGAGGGGGTTGTCCTACAGTACAGTATGCTAATTCAACATCAGAAATTTACTTCATTTCCATCACATCTGCTGCAGGCATTAATTCTTATACTTGGCTTTGGGGCTTGTAATTGCATGATTTGCATTTTTATCCATTATAAGTAATCTATGCTTACACACACACACACACACACACACACACACACACACACACACACACACACACACACACACACACACACACACACACACACACACACACACACACACACACACACACACACAGCCTGTATTGCTTTATCTTGACATTCTTCCTTGCCTTGACCTGTTTTTTTTATTGTCTTGACTTCAACATCACATAAACACAAGCAGGTTAAAATGCATATGCAAGCATCCAGGAACACATGAATATGTCCACACAGACACACACATTCAGCCTCTTTTGTTCTAAAATAAACACATATGCAAAAGAAAGCTGACATTTTGGCACACAGTCACTGTGTAACCAGGGACTTGGTTCATTGGGAACTTCTTTGTCAACACACCACAGCCAGTCTGCAGCAGCAACAAACACACACACACACACACACACACACACACACACACACACACACACACACACACACACACACACACACACACACACACACACACACACTCCATCTCCACAGAGTCATTTCCATAATCTACTAAAACAGGCTTTTCTCTCCACCACAGCAGCTCTCGCATGCAAACAAGGGATGTTCCTTCACTGGAACAAAGGGTGTGTATGTCGGCCTGCGTGTGCGCATGTTGCTGTCTGTACTCTCTCCTTATGTCTTGTCTACAACATTTGTGTACGTGCCCATCAGGTATTCTCTCTCCACTGTCATCTCTTACATGCATCTCTGTTGTCCCTCTGTAGAATAACATAGTTTCTATGTCTGTAATTAACTATTTGGACAAACAAAACAGAATATATACAGTGTATTTGTTCACACACAGCTCAACAAATGAATCATGAAATATTCCCTCATATAGTGTAAAAATAATGTTTTTTTATGTATTTTTTGTATCTTCATGAAATGTAAAAGCTAAGTTTACAATAATCTGAGAAAGTTATATCTTCTGTCATTTCCTGTGAAAGTGGTCAAAGTAGTATGAAGAATGACAAAGCTTGAAAGAAGTTCAAACCCCACCTAATTTCACACCTCCGCACACCTGACCACTTACCATCACTGTGTGAAGTGTGTGTGATGTCTGTTCAAAAAATGACTTGAATTGTTGGATGCATTTCCCCATGATTTCACCTTCTGAAAGCAGGTGTCAGACACGGTTACAAGATTCAACAATCCGTTCAGCCAGATGAGAATTTGTAGTGTTGCAGCTGTAAATCCAGACCACTGCTTTCTAAATAAAGTTACAGGCTAAAGTATAAAATGGGAAGATAAAGAATATACTTTCATTGTGTAAAGGAGCAAGTAATTACTGAAACAGAGAATTTGTTTTGAGACTAAACTAATGTTAAGACAACATAAACAATCATAAACGTCTTCATGTTGCTGTGGCTTTCTTCAGCCTTACTGGCTTTACTGCTGCTGTTTTTCAGCCACTTCAGCATTTTTTGACTGAAAGCTTTTCACTTAAGGTTTTACACTGTATTTGGTGACTCATAAGATTTTGTAATTGTAGCAGGTTGGTTTGGTTCAGGAATGAGGAGTGACATTAATGTCAGGGCAGGTCACAGAATGTAATGGGTCACCAAATATGTTGTAACACCTGCAGTGATGGTATCATGGCAGAGATTAAATTGTGCCAGGCTAAAACTGATGTATTTTCACTGTTAACATATCACCTCTTTAAGTTTTCACTTTTTTTATCCAATTGAGAAAGGAACCATTTAGAATCCCATATGTGGGCAGTTTTATCCAAATAAGTCCTTTCTTGAAATTGGCATCAACATTTTCGCTACTGTGCCATATTGTCCCGGACACTGTATCATTGTGCTATTTTTACTGTCTGTGGGACATCCTTAACTTCAAGTGTTGTTTTTATAATCTACCTGCAACTCAGTGCTGCTTCGCCCGTCCTCACCGAGTCGAGTTATAGCGTTACCTGACGAGATGTTGGCTCAGTCAGCGTTAGCATCAACATCAACAGCATCAGTATGTCTAGACAGAAAATCTGCTTGTCCTGGACTAAATTACTGATCGCCTTCTAATCAACCAACACAAATTTACTTTATTTCTTTTCATCCCATCTCCAGAGAAATAAATTAAGTTTAACTGCTGCGGCCGCTTGCTCCTTCAGTGGGCACTCTTTCAAGTGCACATTGAAACATGTCTGCATCCACAGCATGGGTCCACAGCAGACACCAGAGGGGCTCTCTGTGTCCAGTACTTGTCTGAATCATGTGGTCTGGTGCATTGTTTTTGGAGTATATGGGCCTCACAATCAGTTGCTCAATTAATATTCTCAGGCAGAATCTGAAGGCTGACCAAACAGTAGTTTATAAAGCATGATTTTTGGGAGTAAGAAATAATAAAGATTTTGAAAGTGGGGCAGGGACACAAATGGGATTTTCCCAGTGGAAAATACACCCTAGACTGAGATAGGCTGAGACACCTGTCAATTAAGCAAACAGGCTCTCCATCCATCCATCCATCTTCTTTCCGCTTATCCGGGGTCGGGTCGCGGGGGCAGCAGCCTAAGCAGGGAAACCCAGACTTCCCTCTCCCCAGCCACTTCGTCCAGCTCTTCCCGGGGGATCCCGAGGCGTTCCCAGGCCAGCCGAGAGACATAGTCTCTCCAGCGTGTCCTGGGTCTTCCCCGGGGTCTCCTACCGGTGGGACGTGCCCTGAACACCTCACCCGGGAGGCGTCCGGGAGGCATCCTAACTAGATGCCCGAGCCACCTCATCTGGCTCTTCTCAACGCGGAGGAGCAGCGGGTCTACTCCGAGCTCCTCACCCTATCTCTAAGGGTGACCAGCCACCCTACGGAGGAAGCTCATTTCGGCCGCTTGTACCCGCGATCTCGTTCTTTCGGTCACTACCCAAAGCTCATGACCATAGGTGAGGGTAGGAACGAAGATCGACTGGTAAATCGAGAGCTTTGCCTTTCGGCTCAGCTCTCTCTTCACCACGACGGATCTGTGCAGAGCCCGCATTACTGCAGACGCCGCACCGATCCGCCTGTCGATCTCCCGCTCCATCCTTCCCTCACTCGTGAACAAGATCCCGAGGTACTTGAACTCCTCCACAAACAGGCTCTAAAATATACATCTTTCGAAGAGTTATTTCCAATAATACAGATTATTTTCTTGCTTTACAAAAATACTTTCAGCATCTAGAGGCCATTTGATAAACTGCTATTTAAGACTCACCACTCAGTCATGGTGTTTTTAAAAGAAAACCTTGCAGAATGTCACTTTAAATAATAACACGTGCACACCGCACAGTTTCTCATAGTCACAGTGAATAAGCAGTCAGACTTCAGGAGGATTTCTGTTGCAGCAGAGAGCCAGCAGTGTTAGTTCGGTGCAGCCACAGCCCTGAAGTCACTTAGAACTGGAAACGTTATGCAACGGCTGTGATGAACAGAGCTGAGCTGCGCTCTCTCTGCACGCTTAACACCCACGGAAAATAGCAGGCTTCCCGAGTAGCGCAGGCAGGCTGTAAATAATGCATGTCAGGACAAGAACACACACAAGCACACACACACACAAACACACACACACACACACACACACACACACACACACACACACACACACACACACACACACACACACACACACACACACCGCCTCCCAGCTTTTTAAAAATGAGTCGTCTTGGAAACAAAACCATATAATTTGGGATACAGTGCTTCAAACAGACTCTGAGAATGTGTGTAGAATGTTCTGGCAGCTTCTATTGCAGGCAGACTCCAGGCAAACATTATTTTCTCATCTTAAAATCTCTCAACCATGCAAATGTTGTTGTCTTATTTTGCACATATGTGACCTTTTTGCATTTTAAAGCAATGCAGTGCATGATTTGCGTCATTTATTTCCTGGTTGTCTCAATAGTAAATAATTAATGCATTCAGTTTGTAATCTACCATGCAATGCTGGGATTTGTGCTTTACTTGTTTTTACAGTTCTACAAAGTGGGCTCACTTCTATTTATGATAACCTAAAACCAGCAGGGTATGAAATATTAAATTATTCATAAAGGTATGCATACAAATATAGTTTTATATTTATTATCTTTATTTTCTGCTTCCGGATTTATTTGGCAACCCTATACAGTGAGGTACACACAAGTCTGAGTAGTTACCAGGGAACATATGAGGCACCAATGAGGACCAGGCAACTAATAAACCAAAGGAGAACTACTGTATTATGCTCATTCCCAGCTGTACATTCTGGGACTCTATTAGAGTAGCTTTGCATGATTCACAGTTCACAAAACTCTGTATTTATCTTATAGTGGCCCTTTATGCAGCCCCTCAGTTCAGCCTCTGACTCTAACAGGCAGCCTTAGCTCCCGTCTCTTTAAGGCCATCCTCCCAACGAACCCACTCTGTTCTGATTGGACGGCTTGCGTTAAGTTACTGCTGATCAAAATCCAACATTTCCTGCTTCACTGCTTCATATTAAAAGCTTTTAAATAACAAAATAACAGTTATTGTGAAGAATTTACAGGAAGTGAAAAGTGTTCCTCATCTTGGCAAGGCTTTGTTAGTAGCACTATAAACTGGTCGAAATAACGAGATATGGACATATTTGGAGGTCTTTGGTGAGCAGATCAGTTAGAAATAATGCAGGGAGGAAGAGTACAAGCAGGAACAACCAGCTAGAATAAAGGCATTCTATTCTACTCTATTCTACACTATTTTGTGTTTTCCTGAACATTCAGGTAAACTCTGTTTTGCAAGTTTATTCCATTTCAGAGTCAAAAGAGCAGTGTAAAATGATCTTATCAGTTAAACAATTAAACATTTGATGTGTAAATCTACTGTTAGTGCACACATGCATTTTTTGTGCCAGACAGCTTGTGAAATTGAAGTGACTGCAGCAGCACACAGCAATTATTTCATACTTCTCTCAAAAACATTGTACACTACAAACACCACTTTTATAAAGATCAATATGTGGAGTTTCATCCGTTTTCACTAACTTTACATTGGGATACTGATATTCCAAGACACGCATATTCTTTGTTAAACAATGTCAAAGACATTATTTAGCTTATCAGCTGATAAGTACTTCTTATTAGCAGTAATAACAATAACAACTCAAAATGCCATAAAATATAATAAGATCACTGAATAACAATTTTAAACAAGCAGGTTTTTGTCAACAAAGACAAGACAGACTTGGCAGCCCTGATCTCCTCAGGCAGGTCATTCTGAAGCCCTGACTGCAAAGGCTCTATCCTTGAGGTAAGGCTTCATGGGACTTTGTTAATAATCAATAACATCTTGAAATCTTTTCTAAAGCAACAGTTAGCCAATGAAGGGAAGCCAGGATAGGTGAAATATGACAACGTTTCCTAGACTCATTTAAAATCCTGGCAGCAGAGTTTTGGATGAACTGGAGGTGGGAGGCAGCTCTTTTTGCTGATGTAAGAGAGCAGGAATCTACATTAGTCCAATCAAGGGGTTATGAAAACCAGTTTCCAGATTTTTGGCAGATTGATCTAACCTTTGAAATGTTCCTGAGATGATAAAAACAGGATTGAACAATTTAACATGTTTATATAGAGAGAGGTTATGATTAAAAAATACACCAAGGTTTGTGCAATGCTGAGTTATTGAAAGGGATAGTGAACCAAGACTGTTCAAAATGTAGATCTTGATCTATGATTAATATCTCCATCTGATCAGCTTTTAACTGCAGGACAACCGTTTAGATAGATGTATCATCTGCATAATAATGGAAACTCATATCATGCCTGCGTATGAGGTAGTACAGAAGGAGCATCTAAATAGAAAAGAAGATTAGACCTAGCACCGAGCCTTGGGGCACCCCACAGTGAAAATCCATTGTAGCAGAGCTAGAATCAGTGGTACAGAAACATCTGTCTCCAGGTAAGACATAAACCATTTCAGTGACACTGATACCAACTCAGTTTTCAAGATTGTGTGAGAGAATATCATAGTCAGTAGTATCGAATGCTGTGCTTATGTCCAGGAGAAACAAAATGGATTTATTGCCAGTATCAGCTGACACTAGGGCTGCAACTAACAACTGTTTTGATTGTCTGCTAGTCATCGATTATTGAAATGATTAATCGACTAATCAGATCAGTGACGGTTCTAGCTTGTAAGGTGCCCCGGATAAACTCCACTCCAGCACCCCCGATATATATATAGATAGATAGATAGATAGATAGATAGATAGATAGATAGATAGATAGATAGATAGATAGATAGATAGATAGATAGATAGATAGATAGAAATAACAACCTTAAATGCCAAATTATACACAATCATGAACATCAAAAATACAAAAAATAGAAACAAGTTATTACAAGTTCATCTTGGAGGTGTGCAGACTGATTTTATTAGACTGATTATTCTTAATGATTTTACTCACAGCCCAGAAAAAAATACAACAATGTGTCTGTGAAACTACATATTCACAGTATGAATTGGGGTTTATTTGATGTGACTGGTTTTAATTTTTATACACAAATATACCTGGAATCTACAAGACTCACCTCTGCCTCTGACAGTCAGACCATGCCTCCCTGTTCCTGATCCCTACCTACAAGCCCCTCATCAGCAGGACCAAACCACAGACCAAGACAATTCACATCTGGACTGAAGAGGCCTCCTCAGCACTGCAGGACTGCCTCGAGGACACTGAGTAGGGAGTCTTCAAGCACACTGACATCGAGCAGTACAGTGACTCTGTGATATCCTACATCAACTTCTGCACTAACAATGTAAGCACAAAGAAGCTGATCAATGTATTCCCCAAGCAAAAACCTTGGTTCAACAACAATGTGCGAGTGCTGCTCAGAGCCAGGGATGCAGCACTCAGCTCAGGGGACAGAGCGGCTTCCAGCAGATCCAGAGCAGCCCTGCACAGAGGCATCAGAGACGCCAAACTCAAATACAGCTTCAAGGAAAACAACCCACGCAGCATGTGGCAAGGCATCAGAAACATCACAGACTATAAACAAGGCCACAACACCCCCCATTCAACTGATCCCTCTTTCCTGGACGAGCTCAACACTTTCTTTGCCCGTTGTGAAAACAGCAACAACAATGGACTAGCTGCAACCACCACTGTACAAGAGAGCTATCAACCACTCACTCTCCAGTCTTTTCAGGTCAAGCAGGCTCTTCAAAACATCAATAGCAACAAAGCAGTAGGGCCCGACGGTGTCCCTGGACATGCACTGAAGGCATGTGCCGCCCAGCTTGCCTCAGTCCTCACAGACATTTTTTTAACCTGTCACTCCAACTGACCACAGTCCCAACCTGTTATAAAACCACCACCATCATCCCCATACCTAAAACCCAGACAATCTCAAGCCTAAAAGATTTCCGGCCCATCGCTCTCACCCCGGTGGTCACAAAATGCTTCGAGAAACTGGTGTTGGCACATATCAAGGCATGCATCCCCCCCACCCACGACCAACATCAATTTGCCTAAAAAGCCAACAGATCCACAGACGATGCCATTGCACTAACACTTCACACAGCACTAACACAACTGGAAAATCCTAATACCTATGTGAGGATGCTGTTCATTGACTTCAGCTCAGCTTTTAATTCCATCAGCCCTCACAAACTGCTCAACAAACTGCAAACACTTGGCATACAACCCTCTCTTTGTTTGTGGATCCTGGACTTTTTGACCAACAGGCCCCAGCATGTCAGACTGGGCCATCACATCTCCTCCACTGTCACCCTCAGCACCTGTGTCCCCCAGGGCTGCGTTCTCAGTCCAATTCTCTACTCCCTCTTCACTAGTGACTGCACCTCCACCCACAACTCCAACCTAGTGGTCAAGTTCGCAGACGACACGACCATTGTGGGTCTTATTAGCGACAACAACGAGGCAGCGTACAGGGAGGAGGTCCGGACACTGTCTGCCTGGTGTAAGGAAAATGACCTCAACCTCAATACAAAGAAAACCAAAGAAATAATTATAGACTTTAGGAAAAACAAGAACACACTTCATACTGAGCTGTGCATTGACGGGGAGAAAGTTGACAGAGTCTCCAGCTTCAAATTTCTAAGAGTCCACATTTCTGAAGACCTCACCTGGAGCCTTAACACCTCACACCTGATCAAGAAGGCCCAGAAGCGTCTCTTCCACCTGAGGACGCTGAAGCGCAACAGACTTCCGCAGAAGCGTCTCATTAACTTTTATAGCTGTACCATTGAAAGTGTACTAACTTATGGGCGCACAGCCTGGTACTCCAGCTGTACCGTAGCGGAGAGAAAAGACTTTCAGCGAGTGGTTAAAACAGCTCAGTGGATTGTCAGCTCTCCACTCCCTGTTCAGCATCCTTAAGGACCACTCACACCCGGGACACTCCCTGTTCAGCACCCTCCCATCTGGCAGGCTGAGAACCATCCAAGCCAGAACCAACAGACTCAAAAACAGCTTCTTTCCAAGAGCTGTGGATTCTCTCCTCAAACATGAACACACACACACTTCTCTCATAAAAACACACATACCCTCACCTGATGAACAGTACAAGTGCTAGAGTTAGATGGACAAGTGCAATTTACCTCAACATTATTTTTATTATTTATTATTGTGTTACTTATCTGTGCATTATTTATTACTTTAACCTTTATTTATGCCCCTTTTATGCTGATTTTTCTATCTATCTATCTATCTATCTATCTATCTATCTATCTATCTATCTATCTATCTATCTATCTATCTATCTATCTATCTATCTATCTATCTATCTATCTATCTATCTATCTATCTATCTATCTATCTATTAGGCTACCTGTGTTGGACTCCTCGTTGCTCTACCTCAGGCTTTCAGTGTAGATACCTGAGGTCAACTACCCCTGCTGCTCTCCTACTTCTGAGTGTAAGATCTCAGCAGCTAGAAGCTGCTAGTTCATAAACTAGAGCTAGGGTGCCCACTGCAACAAGGTTAATGATCCACACGGTGACATTATATCACTGACTTGACGTGTAAATGAGCGAAAGAAAACCAATCGTTTTGGGTTTTTCTTTATGTGCACCCCATGCTGCCCCGGGCAAGATGATGGTTGCCCATACTGCCACTGAATCAGATAATGAATTACCACAGAACCACAGTGTTATATCAGGGTTTTCCAAGGATTTTTTTGAAACAAAGATGACAAAGGCTGGAGAACATGTGGTGTGCGGTGTACAATTTGTGCGCACAGTTATGTCTCCAGCAGGGAGAGCAGTATCCGCGCGCATAAAAGCTATTATCCGCGCGCATAAAGACCTATCTCTGCGCGCTCGCCATCACTCTCTGCGCGCTCGTGGTCTCTGTGTATACGCTCGCTGTCACTCTCTGTGCCTTCTCCTCGCTCGCCTTTGCTGAGTTTTGGCACTTTGGGGGCGGGCATTGAATAGACGGACCCGCAACCCCCCTCCTTTCTGATTGGTCACTACTGTCTCCAGGTCAGAGCCAATCCGAGGCAGAGTAGGGCGGGTCATCATTGCGGTTGGTGGCAGAATTTGATTGCGGATCGAGATGTCAGAGAAAAAAGAGGTAAGTTGAGGAACAGACAGATATTTAAATTTAAATGTATTGAACAGCTTGGGAGTAATTGTGATAGTTTACTGACTTTTTTTCCTTTTTTTCCCTTTAAACTTTATTTTCATTTCCGTAATATACAAAAAACTCTCGATAGGAAACATGTGCATTCTTTTTATAATACAAAGATATCTCCATTATAAATAAAATCTACAAGGCTATAGACATAAAAGGATATAATAAAAAAATATATAAAAAAGAAAAGAAAATATAAGGCACTTCATTCATATCATTAAAAAAAAAACTTTAACAAAACAAATATTTTGTTGCAGTTTCACTCACTTTACAAATTGGCTTGTATACATTTAACAACTTCAAAGAAGAAAAATATTTTTTTAGTTCGTTTTTAAACCAAACTATTGAGGGGGCTTTATCTTTCCATTTTGAATGGATGTGATATTTACCCAAAACTATGATAATATGACCAGTTCTTTATATAAAAGAATCTGATGTTTATCAAATGGTGTGATATTTTCTATTTTATTACCTATCCATTCAAAAACATCCTGCCAACAATGTGATGTCACTGTACAAGAATAAAAAAGATGTTCAGTAGTTTCACAATCCAACATGGCTCAACCTCTAATCCAAACCTTTTCTTTAATGTTTCTGCTGCTGGATAATAGCCATTCATCATTTTAAATTGCAATTCTTTGGCTTTTGGGGTGATTGGCCATTTCAGATATTTTGTAAATGTGTTTATAATTTTTAGATTGCTCTCTCTTATTCTAATATGTGTTGCCCTTGTATGACCATAAAAACGGTCCTGCATGAACATCTTGCGTATTATTTTATTATTGCATTTTTTATCAGTATTTAACATTTGTTCAATTTGTATATCTGGTAAGACTATCTGTACACTGGAATGAGAGAGAGTATGTTTTATCAACTGTATTAGTGGAACTGGAATAGCTTTACATATGTTGCTGTAGAGCACTGCATATTACATTTTGCATTGAAAGAGTTGAGTTGTAAGATTGAACCATGTTCATCCAACAGGTCAGCAACAACAATTTTCTTATCACACCATGTTTGATTGTATAAGGTTTTTCTATTTGATGTAATTGCTCTGTTGTTCCACAATGTGGATCCATGTGGACTCAAATTCTCCAGTATCTTAACACTTTTTTTTGGTTTCAAAGGTAATTTTGTGATTTCAAAATCACATTGTAACAAAAATTCAAGCCCTCCTACTTTAAAAAAAAATATTTTATGCAATTTACTCTAAACATCCCTACCATTGATTCTATATCTAGTGTTTTTAAACCTCCTTTATTAGTATGTGACATTTTGTAAATCAGTTCGTTTTCTTAATGTTTTGAGAAGTAACATACAAAGATTGGCATGGATAAACCAATTTACAGTTTACTGACTTCCTACAAGGTAGTATGGAGGCTCTCTTCGTCCACCAGACGTTTAAAGTGACCAATCAGAAAGGAGGGGGGTTGCGGGGCCGTCTATTCAATGCCCGCCCCCAAAGTGCCAAAACTCAGCAAAGGCGAGCGAGGAGAAGGCACAGAGAGTGACAGCGAGCGTATACACAGAGACCACGAGCGCACAGAGAGTGTTCTTTATGCACGCGGATTTTGGCACTGAAATGACGCCATAGAGCAGCCTCCAGTTAGCACACTGAGCGGATGCAGCATTGTTGAGGTTAGACAGACTAATTGTTATTTTCTTCACCTCAAAGTTGGTTTAAGTTGTTAAATGCTGCAGTGTGTGTTGGTCAGCTACTCTTGTTTGTTACTGCTGGACTTCACCACTCTGCAAAGCACGAAAAACACGCCTGATGGCGTAACCCACAATTATCAACAATTCATTTCGTCTGTGACTAATTTTATCATCAATTTTTGTCGACAAATACTAATCGTTGCACCCCTAGCTGACACCAATAAGTCATTAATGACTTTGAAAATACGCAATCATGAGCAGAATTCTAGATCTGTTTTTGGGGACTGATGCAGGTACCAGAAAGCAACACCATATTAAATCATACACATTGGTGGTCAGAGTTACAGGCTTTCAACATCAACAGTCAATATCAGGAATCGTTATACCATGTGATAGGATGAGAGAGGTTCCAGAGAGTGACCTTTCAAATAAGTAGTTCCAGTCAGAGCATGTGATAGGTTAAAAGACTCAATAAGGTTTAAGAGCTACAGGCCCAGGGGGTTGTCAGGGCAGCAGACATGGGTATTAAAGTCTCCAAGGATCAGGAACTTATTGAATCTAGGCAGAATTCAGGACCACAATTCAGCAAATTCAATTCTAAAGCTGGGATCATGTCCAAGTGGTCTACATATTACTAAACATATACAAAGAGAACTCATCCCAAATCAATGCTGGAGCATTTCTAACTATGTTTATATCAAAGGGCAACCCCAGCGCCCTATGTTTAACATCCCGGTTATCACTGATTATGACAGGAATGTAACTATAGTTGTAAAGTACTTATTAATACTGTGGATATTTTGGACATGGGAGCTTGGTAGCTTTTATCATTTGAAACAGCAGGACCCTCTCTGACAATAGAGGGCATGTTTAGAGACCAAGTGAGGTTTTTAGGGTCATTCTGGGATGTGAGTCAGAAAAAGTTAAAAATGATATATTTGATCAAATTTGACATCTGTTACCTGGTTCCCTTCCAATTTGGGTGTAAGCCATCAGATTTATAAAAGGTAAATGGACTGTATTTATATAGCACTTTGCTAGTCTTTTTGACCACTCAAAGCGCTTTACACTACATGTCACAATCACCCATTCACACACATTCATACACTGATGACAGGAGCTACCACACAGGGTACCAACCAGCTCATCAGGAGGAAACAAAATCATTGGTGTAGCCATCAGGAGCAATTGGGGTTAAGTTTTCGTTACTATACTTCCACCACAGCTCAACAGGGAAACACTAAGAGGGAATTTGATGCTAAAAAGAACTAACTCACACTGATGAAGACTCATATAAGCTTCACATCTACTTTGAAATGCGTGTGTGGACACACTGTGGATTTAGTCCTCCATCAATTCCATTGAAAGCACATTTGAATGAGATCTTTTAATATTCAGTATGAACAGGAGGAATGATTACAGAGAGGACTGACTGTTTTAAGACACGTGAAAAATTGTGAACCTGTCCTTTAATGTTTGGTTAGGTTCAGGCAATAGCAGGCATAGCTGGTTAAAGAAAGATGGTCGCCATGGTCTAAAGCAGAAAATGTTGACTGACTAAGAAACAGGATATAAACAGTGTGTCAAACTCTCCTTAACCTTGTAAACTAGTAATAAATATTTCATTTCATTCACCTCAACTCTACTACTGGGAAGATACTGTTAGCTAGCAAGTCTAATATATCAAGCTCCTTAGGCTGTTATCCTCTTAAACTCTACTGACCCAATGTAGGGTCATACATTATAAACTCAGGCTGTGCAGCCAAACATCTTTCAAGCCCCAAGCACTTCATTTTAAATTCTAGTGGAGATGTTATCATGAGGTCTGGCTGCCCGTGTTCATTTTCCTGTCACACCTATTTTAAACAATATTACCATATTCTGCAATTAGTTTGATGAGTACAGTGTCAATATAGCTGATAAAATCACAATTACAAAGATAAAACCCAAGTTTCCTGTAAACCTACTAAAGGTTTCGGGATGATAAGGGGTTAAGGAAGTGTTTGGTAGGACTGAGGTTAATCACTTCAGTCTATTTAGAAATATAGCTAGAGAAATTAATTGAAAAACATTATATATATTTCTCACCTTATATATATTGTGTTGTACTGTTTATATATTTTCATTGCTATTGTAAATTGTTACATTAATTGTGTTAACTGTTACAGCTTTACAATTAATTACAGAATAAAGTCAACCACTAACCAATGTGTGCCATGTGATTTGGAAGTCTATTTGCCCCAGCAGGATAAATAACCCTGATGAACCATCATATTAGTACAACTACACAAATTATCCCCATGATTTCTCTGCTGTTGTTGTTTGCTCAAGAGTCACATTTACAATGCAAATGTCATTATCATCATTAGAGCCAGTCATCAATGTAAGCAACCGGACAGAGCCGTGCCAAAAAACAGCAACAAAAAGAACTCTCCGGCTGCTCCAATTAGTCATGAAGTCCAGCGTCCCCATGCAATCAGCCTCAAACACAAACACATGCACGCACGTGCACACACACATGCATACATGCACATACGCATGCTTGAATGCACACAAAAACATATATATGGGGAAAAGCAGCAAACTCACATTTTCAAAGCTGGATTACCAACTGGGCAGAATGTACAACGGCCCCGTGCCCCCGGGGTTCCAAGAGCCTTGGTCACATTCATAAATCACACATAGAACCTGAGACCAGCATCAGCAAAAAACTGTACACACTGCATAGACAGGGGATAGGAACAAAGGGAGACTAACAAAGGCCAAGGAGCTCATCTCTGACGTGAGTCCACCTATCACTTTATACTAGCCATGGCTGTAAGCAACACATTTGGTACTTGTACTGATTAAAAGCACAAGTTGTTAAATGTTTACACAGTGAATCAACAAGTCACTTTGCAGAATTACCCAAATAAGACATTGTGGGATTCCCATCGAAATCATTACACCATCCTGTGAGCAGCAAGTCATACACGTAAAGAAAAATAAACAGACAATGAGGCAATTTAGACAACTTCAGGATATAACTGTAATAGCTAGTGCTATAACACAAAGTTACTATCTGTATTGGTTTATGTCCCAAAATATCTGTATTCATATATGTACAGTATTAGGATTATAATATAAGGTTGGTGTGATTTATATTGGTTGTTTTTGCACTTTGCTTCCATTTATACTCCTCATACATTCTAGGGCTGGACAATATTACAATATTACCGTAAAAACCGGTGTATAAGTTGCACCGGTGTATAAGACGCAGTTTATTTTGGGGGGTGTCATGCTGGGAAAAACACTTTTCTATTAAAGACTGGTTTATTTGAATGCACTAGTAGTTTAAACTCCAAAACTTTTCAATTTACTTTTATTTGAAACACACTCAAAACACACATATAACACATGAAACAGTGTGTCGGCTTAATGGTTAATGTACTTAACTGAACTGGATCGGTATATTAACTCAGACTAGGTTCAGGTTAGGTTATGAGTTATTAAACCTTTTAAAAGAACACAGTAACTTTACATATTTATACAGAGTGTAGCTGTGTGTTTACTCTTCATCAGAGCAGTCACTGTGTGCAAACAGACAAGACTACTGCACCCGAGTCACGCCTTTGCACATCACGCTTCAACATCAGTTTGGTCTGTAAACACTGAAACATCACAGCAACTAGTGTCTGAAATACTTCTGATCAACACACAATCATTTTTCTGTACAACATACAGCAGTAACAGCTCATCAATAGTCTATCTATTTTCATTAGCTATGAAACAGCTGGAGCATGCAGTGCGTGCATGAATCCATTGTTTACAGGACGTTATAGTTCATAAGTGTGGACGCTCACATCATTATATTTATAGTTTTAGTTATAGTTATCATTCTTAGTGTGGACAACCTTTTACATACTGTTCCTATAATCATACCCAGATCCAACCTCTGTTTGTATTTTATTGGTGAATGGGACACACCGTGTATAAGTTGCACCTCACTTTTGTGCGTTTAAGGTGCATCTTATACACCAGATTTGACGGTATATTGATATCTTGATATCAGACTAGATATCGTCTTAGAGTCTGGATATTGTAATATTGTGATATGTCAGAACTGTTGTTTTTCCTGGATTTTAAAGCTGAATTACAGTAAATTGCTGATATTTTCTGAACTTAACAGACCACTGTAGCTGTTCTAAGTCATGATATCCACAATACTGATAATTATTTGTCAAAAAATCCTATTGTGAAAATATTTTGTGAAGGCACCGATAGTCATCTCTACAATATTGCTGCAATATTGATAGAGGTATTTTGTCAAAAAGACTGATATTTCATTTGTCCATATCAGCCAGCCCTAATACACACAGTATATCTTGTGAAAGTTTGACATTTAGAGATCTCTTGATTTGTTTATTTTTATTTTCAGTTTGGGGTGAGAGAGAGAGGTTTCTCTCCTGGAATTTAAGATGAGTTAGTCTTGTAGTTTGTCAGTTTACTTTTATATGTTTTAAATGAAACTTCACACCAGGATGAAAACCATTTACAGTGAACAGTCTTTGCCTTGAATGACCATAAATAACACAAATGTCCAACTTCAGTGTAAAAGCACACAATTATATATATTCAAAGATTTCATAGGATACCACAGTCCTAAAGTTCACAAACAAAAATAGTCCAATTTAAAATTCCACAATGAGTTTTCTTTCTCACTCAGTTCAGTTCCAAAGAAAAATAAAAAATAAAAGTTCAGTAGATATGAAATCAGTTTAAATAAAGCAGCAAAGAGTTTAAAAAAGAATAACACGTTTGTCATGTAGTCACAAGTCAGTCAGTAAGTGAATCCAGTCCAGGTTGTTCCTGCTGGGGTTGGTAGTGAATGAGAGGTGTCTGTGATCAGCTGATCACTGAAGTGTGTGCAGTACGCTTGAAGACCAGACGTTGGCTGCTGTTGCGGATGATTAACATTGGGGATTTAAATGACCTCACTGATACTGCCGCGCACACAGCTATATGCTTAGATGAGTCTACTCGTACTTCGTCCCGTCCTGCTGCTCTGATGGATTTACAGGAAAAGTTTTATCGTGGCGCGAACCAGGACGAATCAGTGAGTTGCTTAAGAAAAGTGGGTGTTTAAATCCAGGTTTACTCCAATCCAATTTACCTATATAACATAATATTTGTATATTATGTTTAGCTGCCAACAAAATGATGAAGGAATATTTTAATAATAATAACAAATATTTGAACCCACCTTTCAATAAATAAATAAAACTATAAACCCTAAACTACATCTAAATAAAAGCTGGGTAATGGTCATGGATGTCCAGGTCCTGATAGACGGCCATGTGTGCTGCTGCTGTTATCATCATTAGTCATACTCCTATTATTTTCAATGTTGTTGTTACTGTGCCTCTCTCCCTCACACACACACACACTCTCTCTCTCTCTCCTCTCTACCCCAACCTGTTGAGGCAGATGTTCTCCCACTTTGAGCCTGGTTCTGCCTGAGGTTTCTTCCTGTTAAAGGGAGTTTTTTCTTGCTACTGTCATCAAGTGCTGCTCATGTGGGAATGTTGGGTCTATAAATTAAATTAAAGAGTACAGTTTAGACCTGCTCTATGAGTAAAGTGCCTTGAGATGACTTTTGTTGTTATTTGGCGCTTTATAAATAAAGATTGATTTAGTGATTGATTGAAGGTGGGAAGTACACCAGTAGTTAGAATTGCACTGGGCCATATTACATGATTTTCTTTAAAACTGGAATTTGGTATATAATGAGGAAGCCCAG